>NC_080191.1:59731339-60032678 GCF_030028045.1 Hippopotamus amphibius kiboko
TCATCTTTGGAATCTGATATTCACAGTGATATTTATCAGTAGCTCCATTTTTATAAATACAAATAGTGCCATTATCCAGAAAAAGTGTGTAGCAGATGGAATGAGCTTAGGCATTTAGATGTTCTTTTTGTGTGCTGCCATGAGAAGGTGAATCAGAATCTGTGTACTTAAAAAGTGTAAAGTTTCAAATTTTATGTAGATTGATTGAATAGACTGTCTTCATTATTCTTATATATTTTTCTTCTGTTACTAATCCCAGATGTTAACTGCCTTGATATAGTTTTATTCCCACTCTTTAATGATGTATGTTGGCTTCTTTTCAGCATCTGAACGGAATTCCTCATCAGATTTCTAGGCACATTCTATTTGCTTAGGGCAAATCTTTCCCTTACTTTTTAATGCCAAGGGCAAGAAAGAGATCTCTTAAAATAAATCCAGTGTCTTACATGGATTACACTGAACTCTTAAGGGCCAGAACCTAATCTTGTTTATGCTCTACATCCCTGGGTCTACAACAGCACCTCATATATAGATGTTCAATAAAGATTGAGCTGGACAACAGAAAATAATTCTGCATTCACAATCATTCAGAAGTTTCAAATCTTTTCAGAGCATAGAAGAATCAAAGAACAAAATATTTTTTGTTCTGAAATTAAGAAAGCTTACCATATTGATATGTCTTCTTTCAGTTTTACCATTATAGGTCATTTGCTGTAGCATAGAGTGTTTCTCTTGCAGCAGATTAAAGCCACCACTCTGTTTTCCTTTCTTCCCAGCCATTTCTCTACAACCATACAGATACTACGTCAGTCTGAGCTGGGGTGCTCTCACCTGGAGCCCTTACGAAGTCAATTGCCCAGAAGCCAGCCATGCTCTTTAATAACCCCGGAATATTTAGATGGAAATAAGTAAAACTTTGGAAAAAATGTTAATGCTACTAGCTTATTTCTTAGTGATATCTACACCAAGTCAGTTTTGAAATTTTAAAAATTATTTTTGAACATCTTAGTTGACCTAACTCAGTTGTCAAGGACAGATTAGCCAGTAAGTACAGAAATGGAGACCATCAAGATAATTATTAAGGAGTTGGAAGTAGGATTTTTTTTTCCTCTTTCTGCAAACTACAGAAATTATTTTGTTGCGCTTTCTGTGAGATTCTCAGTTTTCAGTATGACAGTCAGTCTGCAGATGCGGAGATGTTTCATAGGCACACTGCTTGTCAGAAAATAATCTCCTAACCTACCTTTCTAATTGCTCTTGCCTATCAGGGTGTTCTTATTTATATTGTGAGCATACTAAATATAAAATGATGCTGCCTTTCAGGACAAGGCTTTTGTCAAGAAGAGAAAATGGATCCCTTTCCTCAAGCACTGTTGTGTAAATATAGTAGATCAACGTGTTAAGGCATTAATGATAGTCTACCCCCACCCCCAGATGCAATTAATTTAGCCGCTGCTCTTAATTGAGGATCCCTTTTTTATAATCGGTGACAGATGAAAATAAACTCAAAAGGGAGGTACTATACAAGAGAGAATATCTAGAAAGCTGTTTCTAATTTCTTCAGCCCCAGAACTCTACCTCCGGGCTGGATTGCGGACCAAGCCAAAGCTAGTCAGTGGTGAAGGGAATAACAGTATAGGAATTGTTGAATTCCTGTTAGGTCTACTACCCAGAGATCTGTTCAGCAAAGAGCTCAGAAAACAAGTATCACATACAATAAAAGTCAATTTATATTCATTGAAGAATCATGAGTCTAAATTTTAGAATATTTTAAAAAGAAGCATTTTGTAAATGCAGTAATTTTTTTTGAATTGCCAATTAAAGCTTGCTTTTAATAGTTAACACTCATTTGTAATTGGCTCATTATTCTTCATTGAAAGTATTTGAGAACATCTGGATCTTAGGTAAATTCAGCATTATGTATTGTGTGCACATACATGTTGTTGTTTATAACAACATGTTTTCTCCTGTGCTTTATGGGTCTGTTACCTCCACGGAAAACTGCTGTCTGCGGCTTCCCAAGCCAGAAAGCTAGAAGGCATCCTTGAAGTCTTTTTCTCTCCCATCTGCCCTACACTAGTCATCTTGTTCTGCAGCCTCCACCCCTGGGTTGTTTCTCACACATCCTGCTTTCTTGGCTTTCACTGTCACGACCCCAGCCCAGGCCACCGAGGCACCATCAGCACCTGCCAGCCACTCTTCCTGTCTCAGCTTTGCTCCCTTCCACTCCGCTTCCCATGCTGCATCCTCAACCCACCCCCACCCCAACACAGGGTCCCCTTGCCCATTTTTATTAATCCTTCTTGTCCTCAAAACAGCCTGGCACCCAGTAGGTCCTTGAGTCCAGTCCATGTTTACTGAGAGAACAAAGAAGGAAGCATAACCTGTTCCGGTGCTGCCCCCACAGGTCGGGCACTGTCCCGCGCAGGCTGGCGGGACTCAGGACCCCTTGCTGGGATTACCAGTGGAGTTCTCACCCCAGCAAGAGTTCTCTGAGGGCCAGGACCATGTGACCTTGTTCAGTGTCATAGGTCCAGTGCCTCTTATACTACATTCTTTTTCTCATCTTAATCTTTAGGGAGTTTGGAACCAAAAAGTTTGGGTTTAAGTGCAGACTTACCACTAACTGGTTTTGTGACCTTGGACAATTATTTAAATCTCTGCTTCCTTATTTGTAAAATTGGGATCTGAGTGTCCCGTGGATTTGTTTCATGGACCAAATGCAACCTTGTATCCAAAAGTGATGTGTTGCAAAGCATTGTGCAAATATTAATAATAAGTATAAGCTCAGGCACCAATGACTGAGGTGAGACCTGGGTTGAAAGCCTTAAAAGGTGGTCTCTTTGCTTCTTCCAGCACATAGGGACACATGCAGTTGGCTTTGCCCTCAGCACTGAAGCGGACTTTTGCAGCTAAAACTCCAAAGAATTATATAAGGAAAGGCCGGATAATTTGCCCCCATCTCCCATCTGGGTAATCAGTCTGACCCCTCCCCTGACTCTAATCTTCCCGATGATCGATGATGTCAGTAGCTGAGAGGGCTTCGTGGGGGTGGATGGGGAGAACTTAGAGGCTATCTGTTGCCTGTGCCTCCGAGTATAGGGCGCTGTAGTGGCAGGGAAGGAAGAGGGAGCGATTCTGCCAGTTAACCTGATAGCACAGCTGGGAGAACGCTGGGGGGCCCGGGCTACAGCCTTGAACGGGTCATTAGTTTCTGTCTTTCTCAGAGCAGTGCATGTTGTGAAGAGAAGCAGGCAGGCAAATAAACACTGAGGATATTAAAATGTAACAAGAATATTCTTTAAAATCTATTTTTCTCTCCAAATGGGAATCTGACACCTATTAGTGATGAGAAATCACTCTGTGTTTATAGTCGGAGACTCTCTGCTAAGGTGGTACAGCGTGTGACCGTTATTTCACACATGTGGGGAAACATATTTTATTGAACTGCCTTGAAGAAACCAGGGAGTTATTCTGTGAATTTTTAACAGATGCCAACGTGAAAATAAATTGTCCACATGCCAAAGGAAAAACGTGCCTAGGTTTCTGGTGGCTTATGGAACCTTGGGTGTTCTGAGGGTGCCCTGACGGTGCTGGAGCTCTCTGCCAGCTGGAGAGGCCCCTCTGGCGAAGGAATCACACTTGTGTGGAGTTGGAGCTGCGCCCGCTTGCCCTCCTGCGGTAGCCGGAGCACTCTTGCACTTTCTTTGCTGTTCTCTCTTTCATGGCTGGGATGAACCATGATTTGGGCCTTATGCTGAACGCTGCTTTTTCCACCAGGATTTAAGGTCTCCAGTGCTTACGTTGCAGAATTTGTTGTCTTGCTTGAAGAGGGAAAGGACGTACAGTTGGGGGCTCTGGTCCATGTTAATGCCTTCCGGTTTAATTTTCTGAAATTCCCTGTATTTGCTCCATTATTTATTTGACTTTCTTTGTAAATCAGTTTTGTAACACCCGTCAACGTAAGGATGCATTTTCATTGGATGGTCCTTTAACCCCTCAGTGATTGTTTTGGAGTGTGATAGCCTGTCATTGCCTGTTTGGATTCATGATGCTTTCCCTTCTATTTTTCTATGTAGCATCTCCTCCAGATATGCCTTAAGGCCTACGTATAATTTCATTCTATTTTTGAGAATTTTTAAAGTACTTCTTAAGATAAGCTTTATCTCTGTCTTGTCCAGTGAAGAGTTTTTCCTCATTCATATTGCATAAAAATATTCTGTATTCATTTCATCTCTTATATGGAAAATGTGATTTGTTTATAATGACTACATAAATCAGTTGCTTGAAATTTTTTTTTCGATCTGCTAAGGTTTAGTCAACCCCAGTAGATTTTTCTTTTCTCTAAGAATTTTCTTTTTTTCAAATAAGAGACTCATATAGCATTTTTTTAAAACCAGGAAAAATATCCACTAAAACCACAAATAGTACAATGTTGAAGAAAATATTTGAAAGGTCTTGAAAACTCACTTATCTAATAATAATGTAGATTGACATTTTAGAAATGCTAATTATCTGTCGGGCCAATTTTTTAATATTTCAAGGTAGCCATGTGTTTTCTTAAAAATAAAAGCCTCTTTGGCTTAGTCTTTAATACAGACCTCTGTATAAAGATTGAAGTAGCGTTTTCCCTAGACTTAACATAACTTATGCTGCCAGGTAATAGAATAGATTGTTGGTCTAGGAATTTTCCATTGATGTAATATGAATATCCATAGGAGAAGACTCTAATGAAAACCATTCTTAACCTGAAGACTGAATGATTCCAGATAAGGTCCTGGCAATCCCACCACCAATCCCGCCTTCAGCTCTTGGATACATGGGAAATGGCATTCAAAAAATTATCAAATTGTAATTAAATATCTAAAAGAACCCATGTGCCTTTGGAATAAACTTTAGGGCAAGTTGTTAGCCTCTTCTGGGTGGTAGAAACAAGCCTGGCCAAGATCAGGCCTTTATCACATGCACTTCAGAGCTCCTTGACAAGCCCCCAGCAGAACAGTACGCCCTGATGCTGGGGCAAGGTCTTGGAGGTTTTTCTTTTAAGAAGAAATAGTATAGTCTTATTTCAGACTCTGGTCTCCCTTCAAACCCCACAAAAACCCTAATGGATTGATTCATCCATTGCATAAATGTTTATCAAGCTGGTGGTTATCATGGGTGCTTGTGCTCCAGTGATAAACAGCAGTCAAGATCCTTGCTCTTTATATTGAAAGTCTGTTCAGGCACTTGGAAGGACTCCTGCTATCTGTCTATATCTATCCATCTATCTTTCTTCTCTTCCTTCTCTTCCACACCCCCACCCCCCATTCTCCTCCCACTCTCCCTCTCCCTCTCTTAATAGGCAAACTCCAGGGACCCTGCAAGATTGGGAAGGATGTACACTGAGTCTTATGCTGCTCAGAGCTGAGCAGTACTGTAGTTGTTGGTTGAGTGGCCTGAAACTGACCAGCTTCAGTTTCCTGAGCCAAATAACATGGCCAGCAGTTATTTCTGGAGCTAGCTATCAGGAAGAGGGCAGTGTTTCTGGATAGTCAGCCAAGTGAGGAAGGCTACCCGTCAGCTGTAACTGGCTCTGGTGGAGGAGGTGTACAGCAAGCACAGTGACCACAGAGCTGCTTGCCACCTGGGAAAGGGCATCACGCCGTTTGCCAGGAGGCCCACAGGGTGTGGCATTTATCACTCAGTGAATTAGCCCTGGTCCAGGGACTTCTAGTACTTTCCGACTTTGCTGTGGTGAATGGTTTGAAGGGGAGCCTAGCAAGGGAGGCGAGTTTGAAAACTTGGAGTTGTTCAGGTGGGAAATTAATGATGGGTTGTATTAAAGATAATGTGAATAATAATACCTGTCACTTACTGAGCCTCTGCTTTGTGTGCAGGCACTGACTTACATGCTTTACGTGGCATTTTCTCATTTACTCTTACAAGGTAGGCTCAGTTGTCATCCACCTTTTTCAGAGAAGGAAACTGAGGCTTCACTGTTAACTAACTTGCCTGAAGTCACCTAACCATAAGTGGTGAGGCCAGAATTTGGATTCGCAGTGACAGTGGAGATGCACAGAGGGGATGCACACGGCACATATTTAGGTGATAGAAATAACGGCGCTTTCTAGCCCGTTAGGCCGTCGGCCGTCAGTTGCTCTTTTTTGAATAGCTGTCCTCCTTTCCTCAGAAATGATGACTTGAATATACTCTGAAACGAGGAGCCAAACCATCACATTTATTAAACTGTTTTCCCAGAGTAAAAGTAAATGGGTTCTGAATGAAGATGTTCTCTTATTCATTAAAAACCTGTACTATTTGGTTCCAGTTCTGTGCCAGTCACCTTGCTTGGTCCTGAGGAGACAGATGCAAAGAGAGTGTTTTTTAAAGCCTCAGTGCTCACAATCTGGGGGGGAGGTAGTCACCCCAGCAAGTAAGAATGGCATTGTGACAGCTGCTCTCCCTCAGCTCATACACAGCGTATGAAAGTATCTGCTTTCCCGGAAGGCCAGGGAGTGCTGTGGCAGCAGCAGGAGACAGAGCCAGGAAGGATAGGACACGTCGGTGTGGCGGCAGTGAACGGCGCTCCGGGCACATTGTGAAGCAGCGTGTTCAGTAGGAGACTCGATCCAACATTCTGTTTTCAAACTGCACCTCTCAGTCGTGGGCTTTTTAATTGAAAAATAAAGTATCAGAGAACAGTGCATATAATCAGGGTAGAAATTGTTTTGTGAAGCATACAGTTTGTGTGTGAATACTGAATATGAATATATAAACGTGTCGATTCACATATACACATTGGATCATGGTATAAAATATATTTCTTTACTATGGATTGTGGTAAAAAAAAAAAAGTTTGAAAGTGGTTTCAGCGAATTAACCTCTTTGAGCCTCAATATCTTCATAGTTGTTTTGAAGTTTAAAAGAACTAATAGTGAACAAAGCTATTAGCACATAATATCTGCACATTAAATGTCAACCCTTATTAGACCAGTGACTAGCCCATTGCCAGGAACATGAGAGGTAGTCAATAAATATTTGTTAAGTGAGTAAATGTGTGGAGATTTGCAGGTCGAAAGCAACCTCATGCTTGCAGGGAAGTAAAAGTGTCTGAGTGATCGGATCAGAGTAGGTGCCCCATGATGACCATGTAGCCATGATGGGACTAGAGAAATAGGTCAGGTCACATTTTGAAGAGACTTGATTTCTGGGCTAATAAGTTTGGCTTCATTCTGTTGTTATCAAGAGTCAGTGATTAGTTTTTGAACAAACACCGTTGAACATCCCTGGAGAGATGAGAAAAGATGGGATTCACAGCATGAAGTGGAGGCCCTGCCTTGGATGCAAGGAAGAGGTTTCCTTCTTCTGGAAGGCAGAAAATCCGTAAGGCTGGGACATGGATGTTGATGTCCATGAGAGGGCAGGCCATCATGGGGGGTGATGCTGCTTTTTCGAGTGGTTTCTTTACATTTAGCAGCAAAGTTAGAGGAAGGCTTCAAAAAAAGGGATTGTAAGTGTTAAACTAACCATTGACAAGGCCTGATCAAATAAAAGGGTGCCCAGTCACCGCTGGGATTCAGCTGAATGCAGGAACTTTGGCTTCCAAGAGTACGTATTGTGGCATCTAGTTTGATTTACCTGCATCCTACCTTTAGCTAAGGTCTCAGCTTAAATAGGACTTCTTCAGGGAAAAACCGTCCTTGTCCCCAGTCTAAATTGGGCCCTCCTCTTACACCCGCAGAGTTCCTGTACTTCTGTTTTCTTATACTCATACTTACTTTTAGTTGTTTGCTGGGTGGCTTTCTCTGCCTCTAGAACGTGAGGTCCGTGAGGGCGGCCGCTCGTTTTGCTCATTGTTTGCATTCGCAGCACCTAGCATGCTGCCCAGAATCTGGTTCAGTTGCTTTGTGATTTTAGTTTATCATTTTTCCCTGTTGATAGGTTTTATTTTCTACTCAACTACATTGTAATTCTTCAAGGACAAGGATCACATCTTTTACTTTTTTTTTTTTAATGCTCTCTTATTCTTACCACAGTTCCCTGAATGCCGGAGTGAGATTGGGGCCTGCTGATAGGAGATTCGTGTATCATTATTGTGAACTGAGTTACCAGTGTGATAGCTTAGATCAGAACTCACACAGTGAGGGAAGAGCTTGTAGCATCACTAAAAAGGCAATAGTATTGCCTGTGTGTAGCATTTTCACGGTGTTTTTCAGTTTAGAAAAGCACAGTCACATATGTTTTTCTAACTTGACTCTCAGAATGATCTTGTAAGTCAGGACAGGAAGTGCATTCAGTATTTCATACAAGAGAACCTGTGGGTCCACACAGTGGATGGTGGAGCCAGCCTCTAACCCACATCTGATTCCAAACAGATAGACTGTGAGGGTGAGGGGTTGTGTGTGTGTGTTTCCTGTTACAGCATTACCTTTTCTCTCAGAATAGAGCTTGTGCCTCTTCCTTTGGAGTTTAGTCATATAAGTGTTTGTGATTGCATATACATGTAATGAAGGACTCAAAAATAGTAAATCCATTTATATAAGCCTTCTATGTATTTATTTTATGGACGAAATGTATACATCATTTTCATATAGTTTCTCACATTTTTTCAGAAAGTTCTTTTATATAATGTAAGTAATAATTATCTAAATAATTATCTAAATTATCTTTCATATAATGTAAGTAATAATTATCTAAATTATCTAAAATCTAAGTTTGAATTTTCCATGTTAGATTCCTAGGGCATAAAATTCCATAATACATCTAGTAACTAAGCATACTTTTAGAATATATGGGAAATTCACTTTATACTTTCTAAATTTTTCTTACTAGATAGTTAGGTTTACTAAACTCAGATGGTTTATGACTACAAAAATTTCACAACTTTTTAAAAAAACAGCTTCATTCTCTCACCCTTCAGTTTTTCCATTCATAAACTATGTTACAAGCTGCCATTTTATAATAACCTTCCAAAAGAAGCAAAATACAAACAAATATGTCACCATAAATAGAAGATTCTTATTTGAAATTTGATATTTGGAAACATTGTAACATTTTTTTCATTCAAAATTAAGGTTGAAATAAAACAAAATGAAGAATATCCCCCGAATAAATATACATACAAATTATAGATCTGAATTAGATTTTACACACAAAAAAAGTTTAAGCCAGAATCATAGAGAACTAGAGCTAGAAGTGCCACTACACATATTGTAGGTCTTCCCTCTCCTCATTGAACAGGTGAGGAAACTGAGGCCCGAGAAGCTGGGTTAATTGCTGCATTCTGCACAGCAAATGTGGAAGGCCATGACCGACATCCTAGTCGGTTCCCTTGCTGTCACAGCATGCTGCCTCACTTGCTTTCCTTTTTTGACTATGTAATAATAGTAATAGCTAGTGATTATTGAAAGCTCACTGTGTGCCAGGCACTGCTTTAAATTTTTTACATGTGTCTCATTTAATCCCCACATCAATATATGAGGTAGATACAATTATCCCTGTTTTACAGATGAGGAAACAAATAACAGACATGTAGATCTCTATCTTTAGGATGAAAAGTAGAAATACTTCTTTTTTCATTAACTTTCCTAATTTTTCATTAGTTTGTTTATATTATGATGATATTCAATAACCTTTGAAAAATATGGTTGTATCCATAAAGGAAGTCTTTTTAAATAGGATTACTGCTGGCATTTAATTGTGAGTATATATTATATATCACTTTACCTACCTCTTAACTGGTCTTCTAACTTTTAGCCTTACTCTCCTTCAGTCCTTTCTTCTTGGCTGCATATTATGGCAGAATTAGCTTTCGAAAATGCAAGTCAGATCATGTTGCTTTCCTGCTAAGACTGTGTATGGCCTTGGCTAGTGTTAATCAGACCGAAGGACCAGATTTTCATAGCATCGCAGGTGCAAGAGTTTTGGTGAACCATACAGCTATTTGGTAATGACAGCTGAATCTGCAAGATGAAATCACTTCCTAGGCAAGACATAGAGCGGCCAACAAGAAAACGGGCAAATGATGTAAATAGTTGTAGAAAAGGAGTCAAAACTGCTGTAAAACAAAATGTTCAGCTTTACTCATGATAAAAGGAATACACAATATAACACAAACAAGTTATAAAATATCCCTGAAAGGATACATTAAAAAAACATTTACATTTGACCAGGGGAACTCAGTGGTAGGAGATGGGGGGCATATTTTTTTTAACCTTTTGGAATTTGTAGACAGTTACACAAGTACTGGAGTAATGTGAATCCCACATATTTAAATAAAAAACATATGTAGAAATAAAAATTAACTTCGTCTAGTTGGAAATTGCACCTGAATACTTGGGATATTCAGGAGTTAAAAGATACTCGTGGCAGTTTATAAACCAGAAAATTATCATCATAATCTCTTACTTTTGTGTATCACATTTCAGATTATAGAGCATTTCATGGGCTATCTCACGTGACCTTACAGCAACATCATCTATATTTTAAGATGAGGAAACTGAGCCTCAGACGAATTGTGATTCACCTGAGGTCACACAGCTAGTTTTGTTCAGTCATGCACAGCAGTATATTTATTTACATATCTGTCTACTAGATTCTGAGCCAGCAACAGAAACAAAACTATAATCTAGGCTTTCTATTCCCAGTTGACTGCCATTTGATGATTATAGCTCAGAAAAGAGGAAAATTATGTCACCTCCCTTCGTTGTCTTGGGGAATACATGGAAAGGGATGAATCTCACCAAAAATATAAAACAAGATTTCAGAAACCTCTCATAAGTGGTGCCATTGCAAAAGCACACAGAGAAAACACAAACAGCTTTTTCCAGTTTTAACTTCTGTGGAAGGAGGTGGATCCATGCTCCATAGAAGCTGGTCTCCAAGTTATGGAATTGAATGTTGTTACACATTCCATTTAGATTAGCTCTAACATTCCACCTCTTTTGGAGCCTTTTCACAAACTTGATTTTCTGCAAATTCCAGTGATAAGTACGATAGTTCAAGTGGATCATGGCATATATATACATATTTTTAAGGACTGAGGAAAGAGTCAGAAATAAATAACTTGCCCAGATAAGTATTCTTGGAAGTCATTTGAACAAACCTTAAGTTTATAGTATGTGTCCAAGAGACAACAATAACTTAAGGATGTGCTCTGTTACCAGCGGTTCTGAAGCCTTCAGCATGGACATTTCTTAGTGGAAGTGAAATTTAATGCTAAAAAAAGGGACATGTATTATTTTCCTTAACTAATGAAAAAGAAAGCAGTCATTCTCGAAAGGAAGAAAAACTTATACAATCTGTACAGAATTTAAACACTTTTTTTATTAAACAAAACTCTATATGAAACTCTTGAGAATTTTATAGTAAGACTTAGATAAATATTTCATGTTACATCTTAAGATGCAATCATTTATAGTAATTTTAGCACTCTGATTTCTGTTTGTTTTCAGATTTGAAAAGGCAAACATTTTCTATGATAATTTATATCTGGGAGCTGCCAATTGAGCCCAATTTCACAAGACTTATCTTTATAAATAAATGAAATAGGATAATAAGGAACAGCTCTACTTACTTGTATTTTACGTCTATCTCTTTAGAGAGAAACAGTGTTAGAAGATCTTTTTTTTTTTTTTTCTTACTGAAATGTAAACCATGGCCTTTGTAAATACCCTACTCTGTTTAACCCCCTAAATTTAAGCTGACCTTGGATCCAGACATCATCTTCCCCTCGGCTGCCTCAGGAGACTCTGGAAGCTGCTGCTCTCGGTTCTCCTCCAGAGTAGGCAGAAACGTGCCCCTGTCTGCACTCACGCTGTACTAGAGCCTTCAGCTGACACATGTGAACTCTCACCAACTCTAACTCCTGGGTTCTGGGAGCTGTTTTTCAAACTGCCCTTTGTTCGTTTGCTGATTTGGTGGTTTATCTCTTTCTCAGATGCATGTCTTGATTTGGGGTGTTCTTTGTCTAAATGCGTATTCATAGTACATTCTATGTACTTGCTTATATTTGGCTCACCTACTGCGGATGGGGATGTACCTTGACTTTATAGTCCTGCACAAACGAAATATGTATTTTCTTCATCCATTTGGCCAACTACCTGTTAAGCACCTGCCGTGTCGTGCCCAGCACTCTGAGTACAGGAGGAATTTAATATTTGTTCATTTAGCACGTAGCTTTTGATATCTGCTATGTGCCAGATGCCCTGCTGGGCACTGAGGCTGCAGCAGGAAACAGGTACACAATCCTTGCCTTCATGGGGCTTATGTTTTAGTGGGAAAGAGAGAGATTGAGTCAGAAATAAAGTAAGATGATTGCAGCTTATGAAAAGCGCTGTCAGGGCAGTCAGGGAAGGTGGACCTGGAGGATGAGGGGGAACCAGCAGTAGAACGTTCTTGAAAGAGGGAACGGGAGAGAGTAGGCTTTATCAAGGGAAAGAGCTTAATGTTATCTTGTGGGAAGCATGAGAAGGCCAGTGGGCTTTCAGGGTAGTAAGAAGGAAAGAAAACTAGCAAGTAAGGTTAAAGTGAGAAAGGCAACTCCAAACCACAAAGATGCTGTAGACCATAGTCAGGTGCTTGCATTTTGTTCCAGGTCCAGTGAGAAGCCTGGGGTAGGCGTGGGGTGTATGCAGAGAAGGTGCACTCTAATTTCTATTTTTATTCCTGACAAATCATTCTGGCAGCTCTATGAATGTGAACCAAAAGTCACAAAACAGGGGGCAGGGCTGAGAGGAATGAGCCAGACCATGACCGTGTGGCAGAGAAGATGGTAGCTGGGCGGCTCGGCTTATGTAGACAAGGAAATGGAGAAGAGGAGTGACCCGAGATACATTTCAGACATAGAGGCAACAGACGTGCCAATGGATCCGTCACACCATGGGACATGGGGCAGGACGAAGGAATCGTGGGTGGCACACTGGCGGGAGTGGTGGTGCCGTTGGTGGCAGTGGGGAGACCGCGGAGAGAACTTTGCGGGAGGAAGTCCGATTCTGTTTGCAACAGAGTACACTTCAGACCATGCGCTTGTGTACAGCTCACTCCTAAGGGGTAGTATGAATCAGGTAGTAAGTCTGTAATACTACAAGAGTCAGGGTGAACAGTTGTGGCTCCAGGAGATCAGAGGGGGAAAACGGTTGTATACAGGGGAGAGCTGGGTGCTGGCCTGGGTTTGAGAGAGGGGTGGGATGTTTGAGTGAGTGGAAGCATGTGGCCCAGAGATCCGGAAGTGAGCAAAGGCTGTGAGGGGCATGCACACCATGTCCAGCCTGACAAGAATAGAGGTTAGGAGAGGTACCTGTGTGTCCTCCCTCTTCTCCTTTCCCTAGTTCAAGTCCACAGTCTATTGGGTTCCCAGCAGCTCTAATGAGAGTTCAGAGTTAGGACTGGTGTAGCCCCCCGGACCCTCTCACCTCCTCCACACTGGGTTTGAGATGTCTTCAGATGTTCGTTAGGAGAATCCCACAGCACCGGTCTTCTCCTGTCTACCTTCCACACAATTCCATGTCCACTTCTGTCACCTGCATTTATATATTCCCGTTTATTTCTCATTAGGTTTTATGGCAGGCACACAAAGAAATCCTCAGATGTCTCAATATGGACCTCAACAGACAGGACCATCCATGTCGCCTCACCCTTCTCCTGGAGGCCAGATGCATCCTGGAATCAGTAGCTTTCAGCAGAGTAACTCAAGTGGGACTTACGGTCCACAGATGAGCCAGTATGGACCACAAGGTAAAAAAGTTTCTCCAAAATGCACTGCAATTATGTTGTAGAAATTTTGTTAATATGTTAGTCCTTCAAAACCTTAGGATTATAAACATCTCTTAAGATCCCATTATTTGTTACCTGACAGATTTGTGAGGTTAATGCAAACCCACAGTCCTTCAGTTGCCCATAGTGATGGAGAGAATAATTATAGCAGCTATTCATTAAGCATTCATGCACCAGACACTGTGGTAAGTGCTCTTCGTACGTGTGTTATTAATAATGAAGGAATAAATCCTTGTTTCTGTGATGTAGCTCTAAATGGTTGTTGAGAAAGCAGCACAGGCCTTGTCCTCAAAAAGTTTCTGATTTAAAACTTAGGTTTCATTGTGTTGAATTCTGATTTTGCTGCCTCCCTCTTTGTAATTACCTTTGTAACGGTGTGCTCACTACTTGGAAGGATTTCATCCCGTTAACGTTTTCTCCTAATCTGTCTCCAAAGTGCTCTATCAGGTAAATAATAGTCCTAATTTTCACAATCATTACCAGTTTTACTCTTAGAAGACAGGACAAAGCCTGAAATGGACATGTCTTTCAAAAAGGAAGATAAGGCAAGAGTAGATAAATAAGTGGAACCATGCCCAAAATGCACATTCTGCCTTCCGGGACATTCATGTCTGTTTTGTCTTACACATGCAGAATCCTTTTGTCGAGGTTTTTAACCTGATATATATAATTTTTTTTCTAAGTCACTTTTGGCAATAAGGCATGTGAATTTAGCACCTTCTTTATATTTTGTTTATTTAAGTTAGACATTAATGGATAATTTATAAAGAATGAGCTAATCTGGCACAATTCCCAGAGTTTCCTCACTTCTGAAAATACCAGGAGTATTCCAAGTGAAGACAGTACCCACTTGGAAACTGTAGTAAAATATTTGCTTCCTCCACAACAAAGTCAGGTCCCCTAACTTAATAAAGCCTTAATATTTCTGAGAGCTTTTGTGTCCATCTGGAAAACGTGCTCTGTTGAGGCCCTTTGAGCCTCTCCAGCCATCAAATAAGTGCCTGTAAGACCAGACGATTCTTTGAGGAGGCTAGGCACCTTCTCGGCTTTTTACCTGGTTTTTCTCAGAAAAACTTTCTTCACTTCACACTTTAAAAATTGTCCTGTTTTATAAAGATCTCTTTCTGAAGGATTTTCAGCACCTTCAACACTATGAATGTAGCACGGGTGCCTTGCTTTACATTGCTGTTATTTTACATTCCAACTCTTTCTGTTATTGGGAAAACTGTATTAGAACACCCAAAACAAACTTTTTCCATGGCCACTTTCTGCCTCTGCCCATGTGTGTGGCGTCAGAGTGGGTATAAACTTGGGTTTTTGCTTGATTCCCTTCATACCACGTCAGAAATGGATTTCGTGTTAATTCCAGTAAGCTCTAGGAAGTCAAGATCTCAGCTGACAGTGAGAGGCTGCCCAGTTCCCCGTCAGCCCCAGGTAGTTATGACACATGGCGTTTGTTGCTGAGCTAAGGCAGGACATGTCATTCAGCTGTGAGAGCACCTGCTTGCCCGCTGCACCCACTCAGTGGGTATCTTCAAAAATGGTGGGCTTTGAAATTAGAACTGCAATGGGGTATCACCTCACACCGGTTGAGATGAGCATCCTCAGAAAATCTACAAACAGTAAATGCTGGAGAGGGTGTGGAGAAAAGGGAATGCTCTTGTACTGTTGGTGGGAATGTAAATTGATACAGCCACTATGGAGAACAGTATGGAGGCTCCTTGAAAAACTAAAAATAGAGTTACCATATGACCCAGCAATCCCACTACTGGGCATATACTCAGAGAACACCGTAATTCAAAAAGACACATGCACTCCAGTGTTCATTGCAGCACTGTTTACAATAGCCAGGACATGGAAGCAACCTAAATGTCCATCAGCAGATGAATGGATAAAGAAGATGTGGTACATATATACAATGGAATATTACTCAGCTGTAAAAAGAAACGAAATTGGGACATTTGTAGAGACATGGATGGACCTAGAGACTGTCATACAGAGTAAAGTGAGTCAGAAAGAGAAAAACAAATATTGTATATTAACACACATATGTGGAATATAGAAAAATGGTACAAATCAACTGGTTTGCAAGGCAGAAATAGAGACGCAGACGTAGAGAACGAACACATGGACACCAAGTGGGGAAAGTGGAGAGGGGTTGGGGGGAATGAATTGGGAGGTTGGGATGGCCGTATATACATTATTAATAAGAAAAAAGTATCAAATTGTAAAAAAAAAAAAATGGAGGCTTTGGCTGTCAGGAAAGGAAGAAACCTTTAGTGAAAGTTGGAAAAGCTGTGTGTAAGTTGTGACATGCACAGAAAATGTGGACTTTCGCTCAGAATGTAACTGGAGACAAGGTTAGGGCCTTATTCTCAGAATTGGGGGTGGCTGGAGGCCTGGGATTTAACCACTACCATTCACAGGGGCTTTATGTAATCTTCAAAACTGGTCTCTCTACTCTTAAATAATTCACCCTTGCGATCTCGTTCTCTGTTGCTCTCAAATAAGGGAAGATGAAGCCTTGGACTATCGATGAGTCTCTTGTGAACAGCTAACAATGCACTTACGCTTTAGGAGTTAGTTAATAACACAAAAGGTAATTTCTATAGAATGCATTTCCTGAATAAAACCCTCAGTTTTCTGGAATTGCTGAATATTAAGATTATTGAGGCAAGAACACTGCACCTGTGAAGGTTCTCACCCAAACTTGTGTGCCCTTGGAAAATTGCTTACTCTCTGGGATTTTCTTTTCCTAGAGAAAATGAGAAAATTAGATTGTGTTACCATAGAAGTTGTTTCTAATTCTAATGTTCTGAGTCTGAAGTTTGCTTCAACTCCAGAGCCTTTTACATTAACACAGCCCACTGGATCCACTGTGTAAAATTTTGGTTATGTAGTCAAGGTTTTTGTTTGGGGTTTTTTTAAGGCAAAAATACTGAGTTTAGGTTGGTAGTAGAGACAAGGTAAAATAGGGCTGATAATCTCCATACACAGCACTTTCTGCCTTTGAAAAAAAGTGCCTAAACATTTGTGTTCTCGGCAGTGTTCTCCTCCATGAGGCATCTCCAGCACATTCCATCCTGAGGTGTGTCCCCTCCTGGGCTCCTTGACTGATTCCCAGCGCCGTGGGCTGCACTTCAGTGTCCCAGTGCTCTGTGTGTAAATCCGGAGTGTGCGCTTTCCTCCTTGTGTTCTCCTCTCCTCGGCAAACACTAAACAACAGGCAGTTACGCTTGTAACCTGTGTCACTCAATTCAATCAATGTTCTTACCTTTACATTTCTCTCTTGGTTGATCCTTTTAAACAGAGACCCAAGTGAAGTGTTTTTTTTTTTCTTTCTCTTAATTAACTACTCAAATTATTAGTAAAATATTCAGCTTACATCTTCACAGTACACGTTTTGATTTCTGGAAATAATCACTTGTGCAGAGACCAGCAAAGTCATTAGTCACATCTTCTACGTCTGTTACTAACTAGACAGCTTTCTTCTGGGCTAGTTTTGTTTTTAAGAGATCTCCGAGGAAAATATATTTTTATAATCTCTCTTTGCTAACCTCTTTGTTGTCAGGAGCAGCTTCTTCAAAATTATTAGTAACAACAACCAACATTTATTTAACACTACTGGGTCCTGGTCTTAGTGTTTTTCTTATATTAACTCATTTAATCCTCCCAACATGCTATGTTATAGGTACCGCTATTATTCCACTTGACAGACAGAGAAACTGAGGCAAGGACCACGTAAATGCCTTTGCCCAGGGCACACAGTGGTCATGCCAGGATTCAAATTCAAGCATACTTTCCCATTTTTGTTAATTAACAGGAAGCGTGTGATGTTATCGCATTTTGCAAATGAGCAGGTTAAGTAATTTACCTACAACCCCACAGCTGGTTAGTGCAGAACGAGGGTTCAAACCGAGGGAGGCTTCAGAAGCCACTCACAGAGTCACTGGTGTATCATTTCCCATGCCTTAGCTATACTCCTTCCTTACTGGTTCCTTCCATAAGCCACTGGAGAAACAAAAGACAAACCACTAACCTTCAAGGAGCAAGGAATATTTGGGGAATATAGGCTTGGAAATACATCAAAAATAGTAGAAATTAAGAAAAAAAATCCTATTAAGAAATTTATGGACGTGTATATTACTACTGTAAAATCTGAATTGTTAAATGTACAGATGGGATGAAGCCAATCTAAATGTGTAAAAATGTTTAATTGCAGTATATTTTATGAAATAGTACTTTTCTACCTTCAAGCAAGCACATGTAAAATAACTACCCTTACAAAGTGTTTGCAAGTAACGAGGGCCATAGAGACTTGCTCTAATAAATAGAAAGGAATTATATAATTAACATGTTCATTATTAATAAATGAATTTGTATGGGAAAAAGGGAGCTGAAATCAATTTCATCTTCATAGCCTTTCTATTTCCTAAGGACAGACCCTGTCTTGTCTGTGTGTTCTCTAGAACAGTGTCTGTCACAGACTGTCCACAAATATCATTTGCATGTTTGTGTCACTAAATGCAAAAAGTGAGGATCCAGCCTTAGTTTTGCAAGTAATTAGGAGTATTGCCTTGGGCAAGTAATAGTAATTCTGAGCCTAGATTCCCTCCAGTTATCACTCCCTTGTAAGTGTCTAGACCACCACGTAAAGCTATACATGTTGTACCCTGACTCAGCCTTGGTTTTATGCCTTAATTTGTATAGTGTGTCTTGGGAAGCAGGGAACTTGTAAGTAGGTGAGTCTGAAGAGCCTTTTATTCCTAAATTACTTGGTCAGAGGTGCTTTTCAGAAGAGTTGAATGTTTTTCTCTAAATCAGATGCCATCGGAACTCTTCCTTCTCCTTCATTCATTAAAATGTTTCTCACACATTCAGCAAAGGCAAACTTTAAATGATATCTAGTTGAAATGAATGCAGTTCCAAAATAGTGAATTGCACATTAATAATTTTACAGCTGTTTCATTTCAGCTGTTTGATTTCAAGAGGAACAGTGTATAAATGCCACCAGTTGGCAGCCTACTAGCTACTTGAGAGTGCCAGAGTGCCTTATAGGCCCATGACAACCTTGGTGTCACTGTGACCCAAGATTTCAGTCTCTGCTCTTACTCTTAAATTAAGCTAAATTCAGCCTCTCTTCTACAGAAGTAAGATGTGTCTGCCACATGGATTCATTTCCCACTCTACCCCCACTACCCCGTGGACAGTGCTGCAAATTGGAGATCTTGTTCTTTGGCTTTCTAAAGACTGGATTCTGTGCAGATCACTCCCCCTTCAGTTTCACTCATATTTTTTCTTGAAACAGGTTGTGATATACTTGTTTACCGCTTCCTGTTACCTTAACTTTATCTTATGGTTAAATTAATGGTACTAGGCAAAAGTATTAATCCTATATTATGTAAGGCTTTGTTAAAAAAAATTCTGAATCTTTATCTTGCTCATAGTAGACAAAACAAACTGTGGTAAATCATTTTATAGCAAAAGATAGTTAATGACGTCTTCTTTTGATGCTCGAATTTAGCCTTCAAGTTATAAGGTTTAAGCATGAATTTTTCTTAGCAGACTGGTAATCATCATGATTTTATCAAAACCTGGGAATTAGGGAAGAAGTAAGGAAAGCTTAAAGTACAAATCAACTTTAAGAAAAAAAAAAGGAAAAACATAAAGCAACATTAATTTTGACGAGTGTGAAGCTAATTATTTTACGTTGCTTATTAAAATCAACAGCCCGTGGAATGCCAGCATCCACTCCCCTCACTGAATGATTAAGCCCCTCGTGGGGCGTGGTCACCTGGTGGACGTGTACCACAGGCCTGGATCAGGACAACGGTGGATGGCAGTGTAGAGACACAGGATGTGGACATGCAACTTTACTTTACATCTTAGCAAAGTGCCTTTTCCGGAGCCTCTCAGCTCTGCCATTTTTTTCCAAATGTTTATTGGAAAAGAAATGACCGGTTTTTATGTCTGAAAGAGTGGGCACCAGAGGTCCTTTCAGAAGGCTTCCTGTACCTGCCATTGGTGAAGCAGATCAGACATATCCCTCTAGGGGGCGCTGTTCCCACGCAGTCTGTGGGTGTGCACAGGCTCTGAGCCTGGGGAGGACACAGGTGCCTAGGCTCCTGTGCCCACAGTGACTCTCCGAATCCTTCGTTCCTTACCATAGGGATTTTTCTGTTTTATGCCACATTTGGTTATTGAAGTAAGATGACACAGTTTTACATTTTTTAGGTTAGTGCTTACTTTTTCTTATACTTTACTGTGTTTGAGAAATAAATTTGCATATCTGTGCATCTTGAAAGTAAAATTAGGCATATGATGCAATATAATATAATAAAAAGAATTGCACTGATTGAAAAGTTATCTTATTAAAATTGGAACAATTTCTGTCTATTCCTTCACAGATTCTAACCATTGTCAGTGTCCAGCAATAGTTACTGTTAATATTTTTTCCCAACAGCAACTACATGAAATAGTCTTGTATTACACCCTTTTTGCAGATGAGGAAACTGAACGTTGTAGTGACAAGTGGCTTTCTGAAGGTCACACCCAGTCCTATGCTCCTGCTCCTTGAGGGCCTGTGCTCTCTTCACTCACGGCTCTGCAGTCTGACTTGCCCAGAGGTCCCCATGGCCTGTGTGTGACATCAGCCTTGGTGGCGGTGGTTTCTCCAAAGATCCACTTCTGCTCCCTGGAGGGGCAGCCAACATGTGCACAGCTCCCTTCCCCAAGGCGGCTCTCCTCAGTCACCATCTCAGGGACCTGTCCTCTCCACTCTATGTATGTTCTCCCTGCTTTATTTTCCTTCAGAACACTTGGCACCACACGACACAGTCTAGATTTATTTATTGGCCTGTCTCGTGCCGCCAGAATGTAAGCTCTTTGCCTTTGCTCACTGCTGAAACCCAGCCATTATCACAGAGCTGGCACGTAAGAGGCTCTTAAGAACTATTTCCTAAATGGATGAAGACAGAGCATGTTCCAGAGACACTGGTCTGCCTTCTTGACCCTGCCTTGATGCTTGATGGGTATTGGGTTGACTGCTCAATGCTTAAGAAGTATCTTTGGGAGATGGCAGTAGGGATCATGGTTGTCTGTTTCTCTCTGTGCTTCTTTATTTTCTGTACTGAGCTTGCATCACTGTATATAATTAAATGTTTAAAGGAGTTAATTTTTGTAACATATATGGGAAAAACTACCGAAAGTGGAACACTGAAGTCATACTGTAAGGTAATGGATCTTTCCTCCTCCTTTACAAGCTTTATGTAATATTATTATTACTGTTACATTTTGAAGACTTTTAAAAATGTATGTTGACCTAGGAAAAATATGGTACCTTATATATCAGTTCAAAAAGAAAAATTATCTCTGTTGCCACAAATAGTAGGATTTAACGCAACTTGGGGTAAGTTCACTTTCATTTTGAATCTGCATTTGTGGTCTTCTTAACTGCTCAGTTTCTCTCCTAAAGCTGTGCCTGAAAGTACAGCATTGTGAGATCAGTCTGAGAGAAAAGTAACATTGGAAGAAGGTTTTTTAAATGTAAAATTTTTTTGCATAGCAAGGATCTTACATGAGAAGTGCTCTGACAAAATCATTTGTTATTAGAGAAATGAAAATTAAAGCCACAACAATATCCACTATACACCTACTGGAATGGCTAATATTTTTAAGAAATTGACAATATCGAGGATGTACAGGAGAGCAATTAGAACTCTCATGTGTATTTTAATGGAGTTTCTTACAAAGTTAAAAATAGACTTATCATACAACCTAGCACTCTCATCCCTAGAGTTTACCAAGAGAGATGAAACATATATCCACTCAGACCCCTGTGCAAATGTCAGCAGCTTTATTCATGATTGCCAGAAACTGGAAACAGCCCAAATGTCCACAGAATGGAACACTACTTGGCAACAAAAGGGAAGAGACTACTGATAGGCACAACACTATGGATGAATTTCAAAAGCATGATACTGAGAGAAAGGAGCCAGGCGAGATGCTGTGTGACTCTATTTCTGTGACATCCTGGGGAAGGCAAAACTGTAGGAACAGACACCAGAGCAGTGGTTGCCGGGGGTAGGGATGAGATTGACCAGAAAATGGCACCTTGTCGTCCCGATAGACACATCCCATGTCTTAACTGTGCTGGTGGTTACAGGGCATATATGGTTGCTGATGCGTATAAATTCTACCTCAGTAAGCATGACTTAATATTACGTAGTAGATGGCCATAAAAAGTGGTGATCATTGGCTAAATTTAGCCCTAATTCACAAATATGTTTCTCCTAGTATGTAGCTAATTATCCATTTATTTTTTTCCCACCCAGTGGCTATTCTATGATTTGTGCACCATTTTACCCTCCACAGCAGAGGGGAATAACATAGGACCTTGCATGCAGTAGTTGTTCACAAGTAATTGTTGGATGGTTGAAACTGAGAAGTAAAATAAGGGGAAGCATTTAATAAGTCAATAAAAGCAGTAAGCTTGGAATATTAATTGTAACTCGCAAATTTTAGAATTCTAAAGTCAGGTAGAGAATGATTTGTGATCCTCTAAAATAATGATGGTGACTTGGATAGAGCCTAGCTCCCTCTTCCTCTCTCTGATGCGTGACTACGACTCCTGGTGGGTTGAAATCTGAATTCATTTGGTGACCAGTTTTCCAAAGCTGGTGTGCCAAGATGAACCCACTTGAACACTGTGGGCTCTCGGACTTGGCTGCGGGACCCGTCCAGCTGAGGTGGGCCGGCCCAGCATCTGCTGCCTTCATTGTGCTTAATGCTGCATCCATCTGTTTTCTGTCAGAGCTGGTGCCAACAAATTACTAATCTATTAGAGAAACATGGAAATAAGGTTGCACTTCTCATTCCTGGCTTTTCCTCTCATATTTTGCTTGGCTTACATATTTGGTTTTTGTTTATTTTGGAGAGAAAGATATGTTATCGAGTAGGCAGAGTGGGGGGATGCAAATCATTTTTCATTACTTCCACACATTTTTAAAAGACTATGGAGGAAAGATTATATTAATGATTATTGATGATGTTGTTGATGATCGCGGTGATAACTGTCATTTTTTAGGTAATTCTGTGCTTGGCACTGCACTAGTCACTTTCTACCTAGTCCCCATTATTCTCATTACTTTACCTGGCAAAACGGATGTTCCGAGAGGTTAAATAAGCTGTCCAAGGCCGTGCCCCTAGGAAGGCTCAGAACCGGTATTCAAACCCAGTTTCTAGAGCCTATGCTTTATCCGTTGCTGCCTCTTAAGCCATTTAAAGCCTTTAGAAACCATTTCTATCCAGGCATGTAAGTTTAATGAGGAAAGTCTAACGTTTCAAGGAGAAGAAAAGGGGACTTTGTATTTCTTCTACCAAATAGAGGCCTCTATAATTAGAACATATTCCCTTGACATGTGCTTTTGAGTGCCAGCTCGTGAAATCAGCCCAGCTGATTGAGGAAAAATAAGGTTGGGAGCCCAGCACTCAGTGGGCCTTTCTAAGTACAAGAGCACACATGCGTGTATGGGTGTGCCTGGTGCTTGTGCTCTGATGCACACTTCGCCCGATTACAGAGTGCTTCCTGCTGCACAACGAAGACCAGCTGCTGAATTGAGCAAAGCTATTGAAACACAGCTCTTGTCTTTTTAGTACATAAAATGAATGGAAAAGCCAGAAGTCGGGTAGAGGGTTACTGAACATCTCAGTTGTTTCTTTTCTTTGTGTTCATTAAAATACAGCTTCTAACTGCCAGTTAAACCCAAGGTGCAAGAACCCAGAGTGACAGTATTTCTCTGTTCCAATTACGAGCAGCATTCTACTTCAACTATAAGCAGAATTCAGCAAAATCAGGGACCTCACTGTCATATAAAACTGCATCATGGGCACAGTCCGCAATAACCATGTAAATGCTTGTTTCCTAAAACAAGATTAAAGTGTCATTTCATTTCCTTCGAAAGCAAAGGGTACATATGTTTTCACTGAATAAAGTTTCTTACCAAGTGAGTCACTTATCAAGTGTTGGGGGAGGGTGGAAACTAGCTACAGAGCAACAGAAAGAATATGTGAATTAATTTCATTTGCATTCAAACTGTAAATGTTTGCTTATTTTTAATAAAAGCAAGAGCCAGAAAGGAGCACTGTACCTCAGCGATGTTATCAGATAATCTGAAAGTGAAGGGCTTGTGAGGCCAATGGGGCAGGTGGGGTGGGGGGGAGTCTTTTCCTGCTACAGAGGCGTTCTGCGGACGTGCTCTGAGAAGGCGTGGGAAGAGGCAGGACCCAGCATCCTGCCCACCGCTTTGCATCCCAGGATGAGCATAAGGTGCCCTTTCCACTGAGATGGTGTGATGGGGAAACAGACGGGGACCTTCTGTGTGGTCCCGTGGGATGGGAGATTCAGAGCAACCTCCAAACTTTTTATAAAAAACTTTGAAATTGACAAACAATGAATGTTTACCTTTTACTTGGAAACAGTATCAGTTTGATTTTTTCTGCTAAGACAGAGTATCTTCACGGAAAGGCAGTTTACATATGAGGTGCTGGCATAGAAGGCTAACTCACATGCACCTTAGGGGCCCCGAGGTGATTTATGTTGCACGTCTGCTGTCCCTTCCTTCTCTTCCCTTCTGTGTTCCTGTCCATTCCAGCTCCCCTGGTGGCCAGCGCCTCGCTTTGTGGTTCCTCGCCAGCCTTTTCTGTGGCTTCCAGGGATGTTCAGGGAAAAGCAGCTGCTGGCTGCTTTTGTGCTGGTGGAGGACTTTCTGAGGAAGCTGGTCCCAAGACTGGTGTGCCGCAGGGCTCAGCAGATGGTGGCCACTCTGGCCGGCCACTGTGTTTGTAAATACAATTTTGTTGGAACACAGGCACTCCCATTTGTGCGTGTGTGGCCTCTGGCTGCATCGGGGCTGCAGGGGCAGTTTAGTTTTGACAGAGCGCTATCTAGCCCACAGAGCCTAAAATATTTACTCTCCAGCCCTTTACAGAAAGTGTGCTTGGCCCGTGGTCTGTGTGAACAGTGACCTTCACACCACCTTCAGTGAGTAGTACACTTCATGAACAGCCATGTAAGGGAGCTCACATGAGGCACCTAACAGGGCAGACACCAGCCAGTGTTGAAAAGTCTGGGCTTCTTACAGATTTGTAGGTAGTGTGCACTTAAGAAAACCTGCTTTCACGATTGTGACGATACCGTTACGTAAGTGTGGTTTTCCTTAAGTATTTGAGAGGCCGGTCAGCGGTGCGGCTAGCAGACAGCCCGGTGCAGACAGTGGCTCGGAGGCGTTTTAGCCATGTGACCTTGGGACAGCCCTCTCCACATCGCACACCTCAAGCTCCTCCTCCCTAAAGTGAGGAGGATAATGACAGGGACCTCTTAGGCTTGATGTAAGGGTTAAAGGAGGTAATGCAAAGAACTTGGAACTGAGCTTAGTTAGCACACAGTGAATATCAATGACTGGCTTTTATTGTTGTCAGTAATCCAACCCAATTTCGGCTGGAAATCTGGAGAAGCTCCTCCTCTCCTTCAGAATAACCCCCAGGCTTGGAAGCCTGTACAGGGGACCTCTTGCCTCTGCCCCCTTCTCACGGCCACATGGAGCTCAACAGTGACTTGCTCTCGAGTTTGCTCTCTCACCGTCTGTGCCATTGTCCAAGGCCTCATCCACAGGTACTCCCTGCCCTTTTCTGCCTTATTCACCATCCAACAGTGACCCCCTACCATTTTTGCACCCATGTTTGGGTATTATAGAGGATTATCTCTATTTTACAGAGAACGGACTGAAACGAAGGAGAATTGAAGCATCTTACCTAAAGTCACATTGTCAGTATACGTACGGAGTCTTCACTCAGCCCCAGTTCTCCCAGATCCCAGAGCCTGCCCCACACGGACTCCTGGGTTGTGACCCAAGGTGGTTTTTCAAAAACCTTCACTCAGCCCCTCACCATGGACGACCCCCTGCACCCCTACCCCACACAGACTTACTCTTCTTTCTCTTACACTTTTCAGAGTGCATTATCTTTTTGTTTTTGCTTTTGTATTTCTTCTCATCTTACCCCTGCTGCTCCACCTCATACACACACACACACACACACACACACACACACACACACACACTTAGGTTGTGAGCTTCTGGAGTACAGAAATTGCATTGTATTTAACTTTACATCCTCTGTGCCTAGAACAGTTATACATGAAGAGATTCCTCCAGAAGGTAGTAAGCACAGTTGGAGAAACACTAATCCATATTCTACAGACACCCTTTTGCATATATTTCATTTCAGCAGTCACTTATTGGGAGGCAGCATATTTTATTGGTTAATTACATGGATTCCATCATCGTTTTGCTTGAGCTTGAATCCTAACCTATGAGCTGTTGATTTTCTTCATTTGTAAATGGAGTCATGGTTGGATCTATATTTCATATAATTATTGGAGACGTGAATGAAATCATTGATGGAAAGCACTTAACCCAATGTCTCACATGTAGTGTGGTTCAGCAGTTATTATTATTGAAGTGGCATTATATATGCCTTCAGTTTACTTGAATGTAATTTATGTACACACAATCAAAATAAAAGGTGTGGAAGAAGAGAGAAAACGAAACTGCTGGACTAGTCCAGGCCTTCCTGCTCTGGAGCACGTGCCCTGTGTGAGCAGGGATGGGAGGTGAGACTGGGGGCACTCCTGTCAGCCTGGGACCCTGCCTGCTTCCCGTAGTGGTACCATCTCTCTGGGCTGAGTGCCATGCCAGTGCTTGAAACTTATTTCATAAGACACGGCACCAAGTACGGACCCGCCGCTTTATCTGGTGCTCAAGCAGAAAGTCTTCCAGACACCCGTGAAACGCTGACTCTGCTAGACTAATGTCGCATTTCCACAGGACACCTCTGGTGGGATTTTGAAGGGTAATTTTGACCATATGTGCGTGTTTTCTTATACCTTCTGAAAGCTTTATCGTAACTGTCCAGTGTGGTAGTGATGTAGTGGTGCCGCCTCAGATTGGTGTTCACCTAAGGACTGGGGCCTGAAATAATTACTTTCGTTAAATTTTGGTAAGAGGGTGAGTTGTAGGATGTGCGGAAGCCCCACACGGCACTTGCAACCTGTGTCCGTTCATAGATGGTTTCGGTGACAGCCTGGATTTCCCTCTGTGCTACAGTGGTCCTGTGTGGCCCTTTGCCTTTGGAATGTGCAGAGAGAGCATATTTTGAGACTGCCAACCTCATCTGTGCCCATAGGGGAAGGGTTAATGAGAATAATGACTAATATTCTGTGTTGATCACATGGCTGGACACGAAGTATTTCCAGTGAATGGTTTCGCAAGTTCAAATGTTAAGTAAAAGGCTTTCCTTTCTGTTTGATTTTTATTTAGGTAACTACTCCAGACCCCCAACGTATAGTGGAGTGCCCAGTGCAAGCTACAGCGGCCCAGGGCCCGGCATGGGCATCAGTGCCAACAGCCAGATGCACGGACCAGGGCCAAGCCAGCCGTGCGGTGCCGTGCCCCTGGGACGAGTGCCATCAGCTGGGATGCAGAACAGACCATTTCCTGGAACTATGAGCAGCATGACCCCCAGTTCTCCTGGCATGTCTCAGCAGGGAGGGCCAGGAATGGGGCCGCCCATGCCAACCGTGAACCGTAAGGCACAGGAGGCAGCTGCCGCAGTGATGCAGGCCGCTGCAAACTCGGCACAAAGCAGGTATGCCGTCGGGCGAGAGGTCTGTGTGTGGATGTGTGCGCACATGCAGAGCCCAGAGCCGCGTCATCCCCTGGTCACACAGGGGTGGGGAGCAGCGGAGGGTCACTTGGTTTGGCCATTCCCTTTGCACTGTCTGTTCCGTACCGTAAAGGTCAGAGAAGTAAATGGTGGCCCGTGTTCTGTGAGACATGGAGGAATGAATCAGTAGCGGGCAAGTCAGGTGTGGGAGGTTATTTGAAACGGCTATGAGTAGTCACTGCAGCAAGCAACCCAGAGCCCGTGGCACTGGGAGTGTCTGTGTGGTTCCCCTTAACACAGGGAGGTTCCAGCAGGAAATTCTAGAGCCGAAAAACTGGCCAAGATCTAAAACATTCAAAAAGAACGTCTCCTTTTTATTTTTTAACCTCACCATAAAAACCTTTATAAAATAGAAACTTTGTATGTGCACATACGTGTATTGTGTGTCTGTCTAAATGTATACGTGTGAGATTTATTACTTCATGTTCTTATGTCGTATTTTATTTTTCTGGGCATACCTTTCTCTCCTCTCTCTCTGTCCAAACCAAAAGGTGGTTAATAAAGGATTATATGTCCGAAAGTTTAAGTTGATAGAGCAAGGCTTTAGCCTCAATTACTTACTTGTTCTTAAGCTTGAATTTTAAAATTAATTCTGAAGTAAATACTTGACCTGTATAAAAATAACCAAATTAAAAATGTATGAGGCAAAGAGAATATGTTTTAAAAGACTTACATGTCAAAATGTTTGAATTCTGTTCAACATATGTAAAGGTATGTTATAAAACAAAGGACACTGAAAGATATGTATGAAGATACGGTATCTTCAGAAGAAAAGATAGAAGAGTCTGATTTTGTCAAAGGGAAATAAGAGCTTGTGTGTGTGTGTGTGTGTGTAAATGTATCCCTTTGTTACTTTTCCTCTGAAGCTGCTATTTGGGAATGTTAGGGACCCTTCCAGTCTCACCGTTTGCTCCACAAAATAATAAATTTACTTTGAGGAATCAAAATGAAAGTCAGTCTTTTCTCTCTCTTCCCCGCCCCCCCCACCCCCCCCCCCCCCCCGCCCCGACCTTTCTCTCTCTCTCATCCACGTTACAATTACTTAGAACCTTCTGAACCCCAGCACAGTACCTCTGAACTGAACCTATGCAGGCTGTAGACAGAATGTTTTAATATACCTATCCGTGAGGACTGATTTGGCTGGTCCAGTTGAAGTTCTAATTTAGGTTTAAATGAAATTGTCCGTTGTCGCAACTCAAAAAGCCCAAGTTATTTCCTTTTTAAGGAGAAAGTACTTGATTGCATTTGGCATAAAGCCTTGGATAGTGATGTGGGAAGAAGATAACCGTAGAGATTAAGGCATAATTGTTTGATTAAAAAGTCCTGCTGTGCTCCCTTTCTGAATCAGTGTATAGGTAATTTTACATAAATTAATGTATAAGTATACATCCGCGCATCTCCACGTTCTGTTTCTACTCGGTAGACCATTCCGAAGCCTCACCCTCACATCCCGCCCATCAGAGCTCTCCAGGAGTTTACATGGAGACTGTTTGTTTTTTGGCTTTTACCAAAGTCAAAGCTATGCTTCAGAACCGCAAAACTGAGACTGGATTCGAGAACCTGACTTTCTCTCTCCTTCGCCCTGCCCCCACCCTTGTTTTGAAGGATTGATCTCCAGCTCCACTGCCAGGCAGCTGCATGTACAGAGTTTTCTGCCACATTCTGTAACCTCCACACCTATGTGTGGAAATAACGTAATGGACAGGGGGTTCATACTTGTCTACGGAACAAATCCAAAGAAGTTGTTCTTCTGTTCTACTTTAGGCCACCATACATTAGGTCGCCTGCTTATCCCAGCCAGTCTGGGGCTGGCGGACGCCCCATGTTTTCTTCCCAGCACCCCAACTATGGCAACTCTCAGGCTCCCATGATGCACCAGCCTGACCAGTACGGGTAGGTAGCCACATGCCCTGACTTGCTGCGGGTCCTGGGCATTTTTTTAAACTGTTAATGAACATGCCATCTGGCTGCGAAAGGAACACCCAAAGCAAGAGAGTGAAAGACCTAAAAGGAAATCCATCCCAGAGGGGGCTGTCTTTTGTTTATTTTTGTTTGTTTCGGGTTTTTTGTTTGTTTTGTTCCGTTTCGTTTTTCATTCTCACCGCAGTACCGTGGTGGTTTGGTGGAGACCTGCATGCCGTCCCCCAGATCCTGTCTTTGCATGGCTTCAGCATGGCTTCTTTCCTTCGTGCCTGAGAGGGAAGCAGAAACTTTTATCTACGTAAAAGGAATGAAGTCACCTAGTCCAGCGTCATGTCCCCCACTGCTGTCATTGTGTTGTCTAGAACTGCTGTTGTGTAGCACTGTTATCATGACTGTGTTGTTGTCACTCCTGCCACTACAGCAGCCTGCTCCCATACGCGCCCTGAATTCAGAGTGCGGCGGCCTCATGGACGAGAGCCCACAAGGGCTGCAGGAGGCAGGGCTTAGGTTCTTAATGGGACTTGCAAGGGGTTTCATGACATCATCACTGAGCAAACATCTGTGCCAAAGATTTCTGTTATTTCCTTCTCCCAAGGAGGTTTGGAATATTGAAGTCACCAGGAAAATACTACCAAATAATCCAAAACAGATTTTTTTTTCTAAACAGTGTTGCCATCTTATTATCAATTTCAACACAGGAATTACATACAGCAACAAAAAGTATCTCTTCTTTCCTACTATAAAACTATAATATCAGCCTGTCACTGTCTTTAGGTTAGTAGATACTCTTATTAAAGTATATTATTATTGAGTGTTGTCTAAGCAAAAATATTTTTATTGATATCACTTAGCATATAGTAATGTTAAGATTATCTCACACAGATTGACTCATGTTAAGGAGTTGGTTTCAGTAGGAAGATACAACCGTTTTGTAAAATAAAACAGGGAACAGTCAACCAGCTTTGTTTAAAGACTAAACTTACAGAACTGTTTTCACTGCTTGTTATGAACGCATGACACAGAGAGCTTTCTAACGGTTTTGTATTCAATATACATTTATTTAGGCAACAAGAGCAAATGATAATTTTGCAATTGAGAGTTCTAAACCCTGTAAACATGGTCCTAAATGTGGACCAACAAAGAATTCTGTAAACATAATCCTAAAAGTGAAATAAGTGTAGAATGAGGTAAACATACTTATTTTGGAGAAATGGTCTTTCTCCTTTTTTCCTTTCTTGTGCTACCTTCAAGGTCACTTCATGAGTTGGTAGGAAGAGAACAGTGTGGGGAGAAGAGCATTTACCATCAGCTGCTAACCCACAGGCTCTGTCCTTTCCCAGCTCAGGAGTCCTGTTTAGACCCATGAAGCTAGTTTGGCTGTGCCTTGCCAAGCCACATTAAGCAGCTGTGTAAAATGAATTTAAATGGCATGCATCAGAGTAAAATCTCTTCCACTGGGGCAGAAAATCAATGTTAGCCAACCAGCACGGGAAGATGAAATCTGCATGTCAGCCAGCAGCATCCAGATAGCTTCCTTAGAATACAGCACCTCCTCCTTAATTAAAAAGAAGAAGAAAGACGTTGGAGTGATTCTTTGTAAACCATGAAGCACAGTTGGCAAAAGCTCATCTTTGCAGCCCCATCCCTATCAGCTCTGAATTTTAGCGTTTGTGTTTACACTATTCTTTCTAAAAGAGAAAGAAAAGAAAGTTTTATTTCTACTTTAAACCTTCCTTTGCACTTTACCATATACATAACCTGTCGTGTCCTTTTTTTAAAAGCAGAAGCTGGAATGTGAGAAAACATGTGTAGTACATGTTTCAGTGCTATGGATTAGGAAATTTGATTTTCAACGTTTTTGCTTTACTTAACAGCCCATTGCAGCAAAGTCATGTTTTTGCTTTTGCTTTTGTTTTCTTTCCCATTGATAGCTCTGTCAGATTAAAGTTAGGTTGGCAACTTGAAAAGCCCGTTCACTAAATGGCAGTTTATCGGGAAGAAGCAGCCTAAGCCTTTCAGAAACACAGTATAGTTTGTAGAGTTTGTTATAATGACCTCTCTCTCAAGTCAGAATCCCAAAGGGCCGAGAGCCTATCAAAGAATCTGAAAAAGACAAATTAGTGACGAAGGGAGGGAGAGAGCATGTGTGTTTGTGCGCATGTGCGTGCGTGCGTGCGTGTGTGCACGTGCAATTAGACAGAGACAGCTAACTGCAAGAATGAAGGAATGTGGCAGTTCTGCTTCAGGCTTTCTCAGCTAGTTGGATATAAGATAGTATAGAGAAAAAACACACAGATGTAACCGGTTGGAAGCCGTTTTACTAATTCCTTTTTTAAGAGTGACACTGAGAGTAAAACCGCTGCCTTGAATAAGTTAAGGAACATATGGATGAATTGTTTTTTCTTTGTCACCTTTTGAGTAAAGGACTCCCTCATTTTGATTTGCAGACAGTTTACAATAGAACGTGATGAGCTGAGTAATACTCTCCAGTAATTTAAAATTAACAATTTATATGTAATGTCTGTCCAGGGCCTGCCACTCATACGCACTTGATATGCTCAGAAGATGCCTTGTTATGTTCACTTTTAAAGCATTTGTAGATAATGTTCTATTCTTTTGAAGTAATGAGAAACAGAGTGGAAAATACGGGTTGTCTTATTACTAAAAGCCTAGTCAGGGCTGGCAGATGATGGCTGTCTGTAGCATCACGTTGGAAGGACTCTGAGACGTTGTCAAAGCACAGATGAGCCAAGGTTGGCCAGACGTTTAGGAGAGACTTTGGCCTACTGCTTCTAAAGAAGCACTTCCGTGAATACCAGCCTGTAACATACTCCTTTGTATGTTTTGAATGGTTTACCTCTATGCTTAACACACATACACAAGTAAAATAAATTTCCCTTAGCCATTTAGTGTGTTTTGCATTCATTCATTCATTCCAGGTGGCACCCACCTGGTATTGTTCCACAATTGGCATCTCTGCCCAATGCAGCTCATCTGTGAATTCGGATATTTCAGCATTACCCAGGTTTTTTTTCTTGGAAATGAGCTCCAAGGATGATGCATGACTTCAGTGAACTTACAGAAGGCCTGGCAAGCCCTGGATCTTTAGGCCATAATAGATTTTGATTCCTTGAAGTCAGCCACCCCAAGCACCTCCTATATCTCAGCTTTAACCAAGTCTTCAGTGACTTGAGATGGTCTGTGTCAAAGTCCTGGCACAGATCTTTTGGATAATAATATTTTCATCAGGATAGGTTCCTAGAGGATATAGAATTTCAATTGTACAATAGTAGAATTTTAGAGCTGGAAATATTTTAGATGGTATCCAGTCTGTACCCCTCAATTTTATGATGAAGGAAACCAAGACCCACAACGTTATGGGCCCAGGGTTAGTTAGTTACAGGCAGGGCAAAGTAGGCCCCAGGGCTTTGTCTCCTGGGCCTATTACTCTTCCTTCTACTTAGTGCTGTCTCTGTAGATTTTCTTCTTAAAAAAAAAAAATCTCTTAATTTTAGTTCTCCTTCATGTCTAAAGGTAAATCTATTGATACTATTAGAAAGCAAATATTCATCAGTGTCTTATTGGAGATCTTACTTCTTGCATCAAGGTCTGGATTGTTTTTCTTTAGCTCAGCCTTTGTTGCACCTGAAAGGAAGGGAGCGCTTTGCTGCTTCCCACTCAGACTCCCTGCACATCATGAGTAGTTTGTTTCTAGAACCATACACCTTGTGAGACCAAGTGACAGTTTACTTGATGGCGCACAGTTGGGTTTGAATTTCTGTCCTTTTCACCCTTCGATTGCCCACCAGTTGCACTTTAACATGCTGCATTCTTGAGACTGGAGCGTAGCTGTTAAAGTAAGGTTTCTGAGTCGTGCAAGAGTAGAGACAGAAGTTGGCATTTTTACCCAGATAAATGCATACACCTACGTGATGCTGATACAAGCGATATCTGTCATCCTCTTCTGTCCCTGAAAGACTCCCCAGTGAACTAACTGAATATCAGATGGAGGAAAACTCTCATACTTCTTGCTTTAAAAAAAAGAAAGCAAAAATGAGTCAATTTGAAAAGTCTCATTTCTCCTGCCTAGGAGGGAATTTTTATACTGAATATCACAACCCTGAGTCTAGAGACCTACATTTTAATTCTTAAGTCACACCAAAAGCCAGGATAACTGAAATTAGTTTTAAAATATTTTTGTTTTTGGTAAAGTAGAAGATTAGGAATTTTAATATTATTTTTCAATCTTAGCAACCCTTTAACAGAGTGAATAAATTTCATGAAGTCTTAACCATAAGGCAGCTTGATCAATAGCAACCTGACTATTGATGTTGACATGGCGGGATGTCTTGGGAGAGTCTGAGCAGTGGTTGCTCTGCTGAGGAGCAGCCAGCTGCACGTGCAGACCCTGGTGGGTGGTGCCTACGTAGACGCTTATATCTGTGTCTTGTGTGCACCCCCCAAGCACCCTCCAACAACTGTTTTTCATTGAGGTGTACTTATAATTCATTTCCCCTGTTGCTATTTGCCAGCAAGGCACTTTTTCTGTATTATTTTCCTCTGAAGCCAGTATGACGCAGTCTGCTGATGGGCTAGGAACCGCTGATGTGGAAACACAGTAGTGGAGATTACTGTGCATTCACACGTGAAAGAGAAGGGGCAAAAACACATGTGTGTCCAGCCCCAGTTATAGTGGGTGCATGGGCTTGAAGAGCTGTGAGTGATTTGTGTTAACTAAGAATTTAGCCCTTTGGATTTTAGACAATTAGGTATTAAAATAATAAGCTATGATTTGAAAAGTCATGTTATTGAAGGACAAAGCGAAAAGATTTCAAAGGCTTAAATAGAGTTTTAATTTTTGCAATTAAATGTAAGCCTTTGCTTTAACATCTAAACACTATGCTTTAATGTTTAGCTCCTTTTTTCCCTGCAAAGTTTAGAATTTGAATGAATATTACTATGTTGGTATTGTAAGATTATGATTTCAATCAAATCTTTCAGAGTTCCAAAATTATTATAGCAGCCATAAAGTATATTTATTAGTCTTCAGATCAAAAAGTAGTAAAACACTAATTTTTAAAAAACCAACAGAGATTTTTCTTGAAGTCTGATAAGATCCAGGGAATCAAAGTCTGAAACGTACAGCAAACCTTTAATGGACTAGAGTCTGTGAAGTTCCTTAAATAACTGGTTATTATCTAGAGAGATTTTTAAATATACACACACACCCTCACCCCAGCCTCATGCCAGGTGAGGCTCGTGGGCCTGTATTTTTTATAAAGCCACTGGGTGATACTGGTGTAGAAGACCAGCACAGATCTGGGGATTGCAGTAGGGATTCCTGCTGCTGAAGAGCACTAGTGAAGAACACGCAGGGAAGAGGCAGGAAAGCCCAAGGTCGGATAGCCCGTGCTTTGTACCTGATAGACGCTGACTGAAGAAAATGCTGGACTAGAGCTGGGGACACTGGACTGAAATAGGAGGAACTGCTATTTAAACAGACCTGATAGCATGACTCAGGCTTTGGCGATCTTTTGTCTTACTTTCTACCTCTGAGCATCCTCTCAGATATCAGTATCCACCTCGTACTCTGAGATAGGCCAAGTTCCCCTCCATTCCTGGACCTGCCTTCTTTATTCAGAATGTCTTCTATCCACGTCCCAGTCTACTGCTCTCGCAGCAGGCTGCTGTCTTTACCGTCTAAGAGAACTCACGATGACATGTGTATCAGGTTGGGGCTCTTATTAACCGGACGAGTCCCCCGTCACTGGAGTGTGTGCCCCTGTTCATTCATCCAGGCAGCTTGTCTTCCTGTCAAACCTCATGGGCCCACTAACATATCTGCCCCCACATACCACATACACACACTGGACAAACTGGGAATATCACATCTAGAATCAGCATTATAGGTCCACCCATCACCGGGAAAAATCAGCAACACAGCCCAGCCAATCCCAGCTATTCAGGGTTGCTAAAGGTAGGACTGTTGCAATCACGTATGCCCCAGGTAGTACCATTGGTCTCAGCACCAACCCGCGAGGTTCTGAGGCTGAGACCAGAAAGTGTCGCATTGTTCTCAGTCTGAAATCTCATAACGTCAGCAGGGTTTGGGGCTGAAGGCAACAGGAACGGTTTATAAAGTGCTGAAGAGGATGTGATCTGGGTCTTGGTCTGTCCCAGTCTGGGGTGGGGGAGGTGTTGCAGGGGACCGTGTGACGATCATAGGTGGGGGGCTGGATGCTCTGACCGCTCAGGGAGCCTCTTAGCTGGTAGCATTAAGGCTGTGGGAACAACTCCCTGAGGCTCTCCTGATCTTGACCTTCATTCTTATTTTGAACTCCATTTCCATTACCTGGATTAAAAAACCAGACCATCAGGTTTTAAGGTGTTAGCTCTTACTGAATTGCCTCTGACTGTGGAATACCTGCCAGTCCCAACTTGCTGCATCCCGCATCCCCTGCTTCTCAGGGCTGCGTGCCTGGCGCGCACGTGAAGACCTGTAGTTTTGCTCAGCTGTCAAGCCTTTCTTGCAACATTTTTTACCCCAGTTTTAAACAGTGTTTTGCTGAAACAAATCAAGTAACTTTGTGTCCCAGGGCCACCTTTAGCTCAGAAAATCTGTAAGAATTTTAGGAGGATTTTTTTGTAAGTTGGAAATAACCATGTTGATATCTTTCCTGGCACTGCAGCCCTGGACAAGTGCATTCCTTGTTAGAGGGTTTTACAGACTGTTGCTGTGGTAAAATGTAAGCGATGCAGATCTCAGGATTGCATTGAGTTCCATTGTTTTTTCAGCCGACAGATTGGTCCATTAAGGTACGAGAAGTCCGAATGCACGTGAGATCTGTCCCCTCCTAAGACAGCACCTGGCTCAGCTCCTTGCTTCCTGCTACTGGGCTCCTCGGTGTCCGCCCCATCCATTTGCTGCCTGTGTCCCCGGTGCCCAGACCTCCAAGGAGACTCATTCCTGTGTCAGTTCACTCTCCCTTATGGCTTGTACCCAGGAAGGGAGTGTCCTGGTGCAAAGGCGGGAACTCCTATCACTGAAAAGGAATAGTCCTCTTTGTAAATCGAGATCTTAAGGTATTATGATGTCAAGATAAGTTTTCTTAAAGATCTTTAATATAATGCAGTTAGAAAGGGGCGCTTTTTTCTTGCTGTGGGGGACATCAGAGGCAACTAATTTTTCTTTCCCGGGATTCAGCAGATCTCATTTTTACCAGACAAGGAAACTGTGCCGGTTACGTCTTATTAGAGGCCAGTCTGGAGCGGCATATGCCGGCACCTGCAGAGTGCGGGGGTCACCTCTTGCAGGGAAAAGACAGGTTTAGAACCCAGTGCTGCCCCCTGTGGCTTTTATAATGCCCTACACTTGAGGGAAGTGCTCCTGTCAAAATCTCTGAATGTAGCATCCTCAAAAGGGAGACTTCTGGTTCATTTTTATATGATTGCCAGTAAACAGTTCATAATAATGGAACAATAGGCTCAACAAACCAAAATCAACTTTGGGATGAAGAGAACGTTCTTAGTTACCAGTTACCAAAATTCAAGCAGCCAGACGGTTTTTGCATTTTCTTCACACCCCAGCAAGGAAGTCTCTCGCTTCGGAAGCCTGGAGCGCTATCTGTTCTCCTAGCTGCATTGCGAGAGAAGGTGAAGACCATTCGAGAGAAGGTGAAGATCAGTCAGCTGCTTTAGGAACAACTAAAACCAGTTACCTGCATTGAGGCGAAAAGGAAGTACTCAGTCTTGAAAATGCACGACAGGTGCCTTTTTAGAGTGAGTGCCAGGAGCAGAGCTGATAACAGGTTGGAGCCCTCTGAGAAGTCTGCAGGAAGTAGTTAGCAAAAAGGGAAACAAGGTTTCTGATGTAATAGGCTTCCCGGAAATTCAGGATGGAATATGCAGGATTCCTCAGCTTCACTGAGATGCAGGGGTGAAAAGACAGCTCTTCGGAGAAAGGTGGAGATAACCAGGAGGAATGCTTTAGGACCTAAGGAGAGGCCCTGTGGGCATCACCACGTTATATAGGCCCAAGGCAGAGACACGTGTGAGAGAAGTTCTGCTCTGAAGAGTTACCTGCAAATACATACTCACTAAAGGCCATTCCTGGAGAATATGCTAACAAAATCATCACTCCCCTCTATCGAAAGGGTCTTTTTCAGTAACCAGGAATGTTATCACATTCCTCTTTGCCCATTCTTAAAGGGGAAAAGAAAAAACTTAAATGTATCACTTACCAAAGGGTTTGGGGAGTTGCTGATTTATAGCTGGGAAATGACTGAGAATTGTTGCTCTAGCGATTAGTTGCCGGCATCATACCCATTTCAGCTCTCTTTAAGGGAACAGGCTGCCTCAGAGAGAGATCATGTTCACAACAAGGGAAGATCTTAGGAAACAGACCAAGAAGTGTGGTGAAGGGCACTCCTGCCTGGGGAGGAAGGATGGCTGAAAGGCCCTGCCCTCTGCTTTCCAGCCTTGTCTCCAGCCGCCTCCTGGCAGCTCAGACCCCACAGGTCCAGAGCCCAGCTCGTGTCTCCTTGGCATCTCCCCTCACAGCAGCTGCCCCTCACCTACCCCTGTGCAGCGGGGCAGCCAGGAGACGTCCCGGCCACCTGTTCTTTCCACACAGTGTCTGCCTCATCACCAAGTGCTGCCAGTTCACCCCTGAGGTCGCGCGCGCTCAGCTCCTGGTGCTTCCACCCCGAGGCCACGTGCCACCTTCTCTCACCTGGATTCTTGTGCACGCCTGTTGCCCTGTGTTCGTTCTTCCTGCCTCTGGTGTTCCCCCTCCCCCAGCCAGAGGACCGTGCCTTTGAAATACACATCCTTTTCTGCCATTTCTTCTCTTAGGGTACAGGGAAAACCGCAGAAAACCGTAAGCCTCGCGTGGCCTGGCCCTTCCTCTCCCTCTGATCTCTGTTCTCTGCTCTCCTCTCCTCCCCTCCTCACCCGATTGAGGCCGGTTCCGTCCCTCAGATCTCACCTGAGGAGAGGGGTTGGGGGGCCGGCATCCCTTCCTCAGGGAACGTTCTCTGCCCGCCTCATAAGCGCCCCAGCGCACGCACCTCTCCTTCACCCACACGGCATGCCTGCCGTTGGACACGCCCTGCTCTGGTTACTTGACTTGTGTTTGCTTGGGCCCGCTGGTGGACTCCTTCCTCCCCCTCTCCTCCCACACCCATCATAAACACATGACTGTTGCCCTCAGCTACACAGAAGCTATTTCTGACTCATTTTGTTATTAGAGCATGTCTTCCTGAGGGAACGGGGTGCAATCGCTTTTTAAAAAGCGGCATTGTGGCTGTGCATCTTTCCGAGAACCTAGTTTTTTAAGTCTTTGGCACTTGCGCTTGTTCTTTGTCTTTGGTTTGATGATACAAGTGCCATTTTACCTTTCTAGGGTTGATTTCTAGCCAGAGCAGCAGGCTTGTTGAGATTATAACATTATTTCGCCACGAGAACTGCAGTTGCGTTTGTTGTCACTGGGGTACCGATGGATTGGCCACACCGAAAATGGGCTGCAGCTCGGACAGCTTTCACTTGTTTCACTGTTGTTTGGGGGGCAAAGCTAGTGATTTTCACTCTTCAGATATTAGATTTTAAATAATCTTGACTGAACATGTCCCTCTTGGTACTGCTTTGGAAGAGCTACTGGGTAACTTAGGTTGAGTCTGTTTCACCAGTGATCTGGACACATACATGCAAACTTTTTGTGTTTATAAAACAATTAAAATAGGGCATCCAGTGTAACATTATGTATACGATTAGAGCTCTCCAAGGATAAGCTCTGCTGGAATTGGGCTTCTCAGAGTTTCAAGTTCCTGGTTCTGATAACTGTTAGGTTTAAGTGAGAAAGTGCCCCAAATTTCAGTGTTAATCTCGTTTATTTTGTCAGTAAGCAGTATTTTCTGGCTTCATAAATTAAACTACATCCATAGCAACCGTCCCTATAGAGAAAGATGCATATGTTTGGCAGTCATCCTGTTTTCCAGTAAAGCTCACACACTGCTTTCTGTTCCTTGGGGCATAACTCAAGGGTGGTATTTGCAGTGCTAGGACTCTTCATAGTGAGCGTCTCTCCATGTGTCTTTGCCACTAGGACTTTATATAAAGTGGCTTCACTCATGTGGTGTCTATTTCCAAAGCATTTCTTCTGTCTGTCCCTACCCTCCTCCAAAGAGCTGTATCAGAAATCTATTCATTTTCAAAATAGACATTTCACACTTTCCAGTCTACCCTGTTGAGAAAAAATAGTTGGTGATTGCTAAAACAGTATGGCCTAAGTATTCTTTTAAAGCACCAAAATCATGTACAGACCTTATTTTATTTTATTGTAGTTGACTTAAAAACAAGATATTTAGAAGTTTGTGGTTACTCTATGTTGAATTTCATACTGATATTTTTACCGGCTAAATTCAAACTGTGGTGGGAAGCTACATTCTCCTTTCTGTTTTCACAGAGAGCCATTGGAAATGGTCACTTTAAAACTGGTGTTTGCTTCTGGGATTTCTCCTCCAAAGCCACCCCTTTATTGGCAGATTAATGTGTGATGTTTGAGAAATCTCCAAAGTGAATAAAAGCGGGATCTATGAGAAACCACTTGCTCGTGTCTGTAGACGGAGCAGGGATGAGGAGTGCTGGAGGGAAGTGCTTTTCCCGGCTCCACTTCTGAATTATTCTCGTAATAACCTGCTTTCTTTTCATGGAATGACGGATCCTACACATTCAGGTCTAGTCCCAACTGAAGACCGTTTAAAGTCCCTCTGGTTATTCTGCAAGTCCACGCGTTTAAATAGCAACCCCCACATCCCATGTCGACACTTCCGAGACTGGGGAGTCATGTGGGCTGTCCCCCAGGCGTCCCCCACCCCCAGCCCCGGCCAGCGCCAGCCAAGTGGTCAGCACATGGCGATTTGTGAGCCGCCCCACACAGTTGTTTTCACGGGGCGCGGTCCAGTAGCCACCTCAGCAGCCTGACAGCAGTGAGACTCGGTTTTCCAGCATCTCTCACCCCCACCCCCAGACACTGTCAGGCATTCACTGCCACAGTCATCGCGGGTTAGGAATCCGTGGCATCAGGAGAGTGGTCATTCGTAACAAAAACCATCTGAGCCCCTAGACCCACTAGAAACGATAGCCCAGCAGTTCACAGACCTGGAGATTGAGGTAGGGCACTTTGCTCTTCCAGGTACAACTTACATTTTGGTAGGGTTTTACGTTGAAACCGCTTCCCTCTTGTCGGTTGGTATTTTCGTCTATTTTTGTTTTATTGCTCTTGTTTCCTTTTGTGGAGGAAAAAAAAAACTGGTGGCTTATTTCTTTGCTCTCCTAATTCCATTTGGAGCTTTCCAAATGTTGCTGTGGTCAGAAAGAGAGCTGGTAGTCCGTGAGCGCTGCCTCTGGAAAGGGACCAACGTCTTCAGAGGCTGCTGTGGCCCTAGTAATGGTAGTCAGCCCAGCCACATCAGCCTTCTGTCGTGAGCCCTGGAAATGCTCTTATGTCAGCGGCACCACAATAAGTTGGAGCGCTCAGTCTGGTCAGAGAGGCCACCATCTTGTGTTGCCTTCCAAAAAACAAATTGTCTCAATTTCCAAAATTCAGCAGAGGGCGTTGAAAGTTCTTTTTTAGTATCAAGCCCATTTTGCTTGTTCAAAATTACCAGTAGTCTTGGCAGTCATTTCCAAAGCAGTAATGAATAGGATTTCTTCTGTGATGATGACAGACTGGCTCTCTCCCCCGTTTAGACAGGTGGCGGAGTGCATGCTCGTGGCCACACATGCCCTGCTCTGCTGGGAAGGCCCATTCCCCCCTTAGCTCCTTCCCTGTTTGGATGTAACCCAAGAGACCTGCAGCATCCAGGATAAACTCCCTCCTCAAGGCTGGTGTCCAGGGCGCTGGTCTGTCCACTTCTACTACCTCTCACTGTGTTCACCTCACGAGTGAGCCCTCCAGGAAGCCCAGAGAAAAGCACTGCTCTGATCTGTCACTTTCTACAAGGAAGGAGGAGTATGGTAGACGAGAGGAAGGACACGACAGGCCACTTTTCTCATCGAGAGCTAGCGTTGTTAGAGGGCCCTTAGAGAGGAAGTATATAGTATACTGGGCTGAAAGCAGACTTGGGGACTTCTGCTTCTGCCACTTACTGTGTGTCTTAAGGCAAGTTATTTAATCTCTCTGATTCTTACCTTCTTTCTCTGTATATGAGCATAATGCCATCTCCCTTCCTCCAGGAACTTAAAAAATTAAATGTGTAAAGTACCTAGAAATCATGCCAGTTATATGTGTAAGCACTTAATAAATTATTGATGTTTTTATCATTAGCAGTTCCTCCATGTTCAGATGTAAAACACTGAGGCTAAGAGAGCCAAAGTGCTTTTCCCCCAGATCCCAGTGACAGCGGAAGGTGTCCCTAGTGACAGAGTCAAGAGCCCTGGCTTTTCAACCAGACTCTTAAGACTATAGGTATAGTTTAATTGAGGACCATTGTATCCAGTGACTGACATCCACCACATGGACCTTTAAATCTTTAACTTTTTGTTTTTTTAAAACCTCTGTTATGTGCACTTTCATCATCTTATGGTGATTGAAGATGAACCGTGCAGACTTGGGGGAGAAATAATAGATTAGAGTAGGACCTTTGAGGTTACTTAATTTAACCATCTGCCTAATGGATTTTATACTCTGATTCTCTTTTTCCACCTTAGTTGTAAACAAGTGTGCTTAAGGTACTGTTAGTTTCATACACGTTAGTTTCACCACATGTGAAACTGAATTTGGTGGAAGCTTGAAAAGGTGGCCATCTTTCAAAATGCCTATTCACAATGATAAATATGTTCTCTATCAATTCGTTCATTTAACAAATACTTTTTAGTAGCTGTGATGTGCTCATTTGCACTTCTCAGGAGGCATACGAACATAAATTATTTTAATATACAAAGGAAAATGCAGAAGCTATAAAGCTATAAAAAGGTATAAAAGGCACAGAGTCTGGAAAAGGCAGAGCTTCCAGGTTGAGGAATAAGGGCAGCCTTCATAGAGCAGGTGGCCTCTAAAACTGGGTCTTGAAGAATGGGTGAAAGTTGGCTAAAACTTGAAAACAATCACTGGCTTGGAAGTAGGTTCCAGAAAACACAGCCTGCTCATAAGTTAAGGATGTTCTTCATGTGATTTATCAGCTAAGAAATTAAGAGAACAGTCCCAACAGGTGCTACTTGTTTTCCTTTGAAACAGTTACATAAATGCTGAATTGTCTTTTTGAATGAAACACCTCAGAAGAGAACCTAAGATATTGAAATTAATGCCAGCAGTCTACGATGCTGATGTTTAAGACCCTAACCATACAGGGATATGTTCATAGCTGCTGGGCAGTATATTTATAAGTATTTGATGACTAGAGGTTAATCGGAAGCCACTGGGTGATCTTAGACCCATTGTAATGAACTGCAGGCTATTACCACAATCTTTAGTTATTCAAAGCGGGGCTTAGGTGAGCTGAGAATTCAAGGAAGATGTAACACTCCTTCCTCCTAGAGCCACACTCACATTAGCCTTTCAGCCTTCTAGAATATTCTTTCCAAGCCATCATAAGTGTTAGTTTGTACAGAATTTCTCTATATGGTTGGTATAATATGTAAAAGAGAGAAAAAACCACTCAAACCTTTAGTGCTTTGAATTCTCAGATAGGCCATGTTTGAACAACTTCTACCAGCCAGAAAGTTGGATCCACTGAAAATAGCTACACATAAAGAATAGTATTTTTTAATGACTTGTGTTAATTTCTTAAAGAATCTATTAAAAATGTTTTTTACTATTATGCGGAGAGCCACAATTAAAATGATAGCTTAATGGAGGTGGAGGGAGTTGTCATAGTTAATTTGGAACAGATAAGCAAAGTGTCGGTGCATTTTAACCCTCCTATCAGCTTTACTCCTAAGAGTAAACGTTAGTAGCCAAAACATTGATAATTTTTTTAAAGTATGCTATTTACATAAGAAAAGCTTGACTATAACAGTGGAGTCTTTTCAAGATTTTGCCACATTGCCGTCATCTTTCTTTTTGCGTTTTAATTTTCCTGGGAGAATTAAGCCGCCGTGCCTTTTAAACCTGTCCCCTCACCTTTCCCTGTCTCATTACCAGCAGTTAGAGAAATGACATTGTGTGACAGTTGTCTCCTTCAGATCAAAGAGTACCCTTTTCCTCTTTGTAAGAGTGAGGAAAAGTTTGTCTTTTGCAGAGCGTAGGCACAAAACTAACAGAACTAAGTCACCAGAAAAATGTCTGCACAGCAGTGGAGGAGGGGTGACTGGGAGCCTATTGGGACATGTACAGCTCGTCTAAAAGCTCCCCTTTCCCTCCTGTCACAGAAGTCCTACAAAAAGAAGTGGAAGTCTGATGTTTACTGTATAATTTGAATAAAGGGAAATTGGTGTGTTTTTAATAGTACCTCATTGCAGAATGTTAAAGGGAGTTTTGGAAATGCTTTCTTTCTCCCATATTCGTTATATCAGAAAATTTAGATCAAAGAAAAAAATTTTTAAACAACATTTTCACACTGCCCATTTGTTTTTCATTTCTTGACTTTTGGTTTTTGATGCAAGGATATTAAGTAGTGTTAATAAAGAGTCAAATCTTTCTAAATGTTAGAAATTAATTTTGCTTGCTTTTGTAATTCCTGTTCTTATTTCAAGTTCCCCCTTTCCTGCTTATATTCCTCTATATAAATTATAACCTGGAACACCTGACATTATTTGTGGAACTGATATTGTTTGTAATTTTTGCATAGTGTATTAAATAATTACTTAGCAGTAGAGTTCAGCCTCTCGCTCCAGGAAATAAATTATTTTAAGGGAACAAGAAAAATAATGGCCCCACCCCTTGCATAAATGACTGCCATTATGAGAAGTGACTGCCAGGGTAAACCGCTGCTACTGTGCATGGTCAGTGTACGTATGCGTGTGCTTTCTCTTCCTATAGGCAAGGCGGCTTTCCCGGCATGAATCAGAGTGGACTCATGGCTTCCAGCTCTCCCTACAGCCAGCCCATGAACAACAGCTCCGGCCTGATGAACACCCAGGCGCCCCCCTACAGCATGACACCCAATATGGTGAACAGCTCAACAGGTAACCTTGGCAGCTCTGTGCTTCTGAGGGCTGCCCTCCCCCTCTCTCCTCTTAGGCTGGTGCCACTGAAAGTGAAAAAGCAACTCGAGCAGTCGGATCATTTGGCGAAAAGGGGGAAAATACTACTCTGCTGCTTGGATACTTGCTCAATCTATTAAGACTTGAAGATTACATTACATTTTATGTAAATTATTTTTATTCATTCTGTATTTGTGTAATATGTGGACATATTTCAAGTGTCATTGGAGATTGCTTGCAGAGTATATACACTAAGCTCTTTTTATCTTTGGGCATTATTAGGCATGTTGGAAGATCCTATGACAAAGTCTGTAGTCTCCATTTGACAGTGGTGGAGATAAGCATTTAAAATTCATATTTCAGAGGAAATGATTGAAGGGTAGGACAAGGGGCTGTTTGAAATAGGTTTTTGGTTTGGGGTTGTTTTTTTTCCATATAGGGAAACTCACCTTAAAATCTATACATGAAAATATTTGTTTTTTAAGTGCTATTTGTAGACTATTTCTGTTGAGAAAGTATGCATTTTTTAATGAATTGTTTCAAGTTTTTCGTGATGTTTAATTTTTTCAGAACACTTTATGATCTCAATAATTGCATTCTTACCAAATCCCATCTGATTAGTGGAGTAAGAGTATTCTGTCAGTTTGTGGAAATAACAAGAATGTCTAAAACTGTGCAAATGTTCCACGTGCTTAGACCCCGTGGGTCCTGAACCACCTCCTTACAAGCCCTCTAACTATCTAGCGGTGATGAACGCTGCTCTTTAAATGAGAGAGCGCTGATGTGTTTCACCTGACCTGTTAACTTTCTCTGGCGCCCACGCTTTGGGTAGGATTCCCTCCTTTACCGCAGAGTTTTGCATAGCCGGCTGTGTACCCTGCAGTGCTTTATGATGTGTTAGAAAAACATTGTGGAGGCAGAGGCTGGGCTCCCTCTTCTTACCTTTTTTCATTTCCTCTGCCTTTCGCCATCTTTCTGACCTCTGCTTTGAAAGGCCACCCCAGGAGCTGTTGTTTCTTTGTCAGGAAGGACGGACAGCTAGAGGCTAGGCTTGCATCCCATCCAAGCTTCTAGGGGTGTTGGTTTCTGGGGTCTAATTTAATAGTGCCATTCTCTGATTACTTTTCTTTAAAAGTTTATGGAAGAGGAAAAAAATAGAAACTACTGGTGAAAATGAAGCTTTTTAAATAGATAAATAAAATAGCCCTTCCTGATGGTAAACAGGCATTCATCCCAGCGAGGTGGATGTTTTTACATTTGAGATGAAAGGTGAAAAGCTTGAACGGTTAGCTAGAAGCTTCCCCTTCCATTCCCAGCACCGTCCCAGGTAATGGCGTATTTGGGTTATGACAGTATGTGTTTTGTCTGGCTTGCTGAAATAAAATTACTTCAGAGCATTGACACTACACAATAAATTCTCACCCACTATTAGCAATGCTCATTTTTCCCTTTTTTCCTTTGGACCCCAGAGCCACAAAAATAACCAACAACAAATAGATGCCCTGCCTGAGAAGATTTATGTATTCCTGAGGAGTAACCCATTTAATGTAGATTCACAGAGAGGGTTTCTTTTTATTATTATTATTTAGATAATTCAGCTATTTGTTGTTTCATACAGAGGAAATGTTCAATGAAAGGCCATTTATCCTCACAGTCTTTTGTATGGGCCAGTAGTAGTATATTTTTTTTATTGCATTGTGCATTTTGAAATATTGAATTTTTAATAATTTAAACATTTATCAAATTTTCCTCTACCCATTTATATGATTTGATTCCAGCTTTATTAAGTCAAATGCTACCTGATAGAAAGTAATTGTCTAGCATATCCAAGGAATATTGATGATGTAGCATTTACGATGTCTCTGTTGATAGATACACGTGAATCTGCTGTAACCGCATTACACTCCCTGAGGGAAACAGGAATGACAAAGGAACCCAGAATGTTCCAGTGTAGCTCCTGATAGGAGTTTTGGTCTGAAGGTGTACACTTGGCTTTTCTAGAGATGGGCCAGAGATAGCTTGGACCATCACCACCTCAGTCTACTTGGTTTGGGCCCATGGAGATAAATTACCAATGATAACAGCAAAGCGTTTTCTCCAACAAAGGACACTTTTGGAGAAAGTGCAGGTAACAGAAGTGATGGCCAGGGCTGGCAGTGGGGTTTTCTGAACCTCAGTTAGCAGCTTCTGCAGCCAGCATTCCAGCATCCTCTTTGCTGAGTTCAGACAGTTGTGCTGTAGACAGTGTGCAGGGCCAAAAAAAAAGTCCTCCTGTGTAGTGACAAACTGTTACAAGCTTCAGTGAGCAAGTAATTATTTAAATGGAGTCAGTGTGACTGTGAATGTGGCAACTCTTTCTTCACTTCGGATCCGGGGAAAAGTGGGATGGTGAGCAGTGGGGATGGTTTCCCTCTAAAGAAGCTTTTTTAAAATACATATTTGGACTAAAAGATTAGAACTATGTATTACTATGGGAAAAATTATGTATAACCTTGTTAAAGATACCTTTATATAATATTTGTGTTGTTAGTTACATTGTACTTATTTGTGTTTCATTTTACAATATTCATTAGTCATAATTATCTGCATGTAAACCATCACTTTAAAGAAGATATCTAAATTCTAGAAAATATATCTGCCATCTGTGATTCTAAGTTTGCCTCACCAGAAGTCACTATACAACGTATAGGCCATTTCCATCCGAATAAGCTGAAGATAGTAAATGAGCAGCCGTATGCCACTGTGGCCAAGCACTGCCCTCTTGGATGTGGGTCGGCATAGGGACATTTCGGGGGATTCTTTCAAGGCCTTGCTGATCCAGCCAGAGAGAAGTGTTTCTCCTGAGCTCTTCTCATACCCTTTGTATGTGTTAAGAGTATTCTTTTATATTTGCCACATATAAAAATAGTCGTGAATATCTACAAATGTATACGTGAAGTTAGACCCTTTTGTGTTTTCAAAAACAAGGAATAAAATATTTTCCAGAGTTTGGTATATTATTTACCATGAAAAGAAAAGATCTGTTTGTATGTTTCTGGTCTTGTTTTACCATCTTCTGGGAGTGATTTTGCAGCCTTACAGGGAGGCTAAGTAAAGGAAGCTGGGAGAGTAGGAATGAATGCTTAAGTTCAGTTTTACTTGCACCATATGTTCTTATGTTCTTTTTGAATATGTTAAATCCAGGGTGGAATAGCTGCCTTAGGACTTTGACCCATACTTACTCTAAAAACTCATTCTAGCTCTTAAGTTCCAGTGGTAAAGCCAGAGGCTAGTACTTGAAATGTATTTGCAGTACTCACACAGCACTTTCTGCAGTCACAGATTCTTTACTGCCCCTTTTTATGTCTGAACTTTACATACTGGATTACTGATGTCAGTGGGAGGAAGAACAGGGCCTCGATTTAACACATCCTCTTAATGCTGGTGGTCTTTCTCTTCTGGGAAAGGAGGAGAAGATAGTGCCCTCAGAGTAACAGTGCCCTGGGAGGCATGTGGCTCTGTGTGATTCATTGAGAATTCTGGTAAGAAGTCAAAAATAAGCATTCTAACTAAAGGAATAGTAAAAGCCACAGTAAGGAAAGGCCTTATGATCCACTTAGTAAAATAAAACTTACGTTGTACGGCAGGAGTGTTAATTAAAACTGTTATTCTCTATTCTGTCCTTATCTCTCAAAATAGTAAAGCAGTGTAGTTTTGGAAATATTTATGTTTGCATACCCTGAGTGCCCACTTTAAAATATATAATAGGAAATGAAGAAGTTTGGGGAATTTCAAACCAACATACATGCTTATATTCCTCTATTGTCATTAATTGTTGTAGTACAATATTGACCTAGTGCTGTATGCTAAAAAAATCGCTTCTGTGTACATTAACACGTTTAATGCACGAAGAGGGATTTAGAAAGAAATTATTATTTCCTATTCTTCAAAGATAATATTCAGGCATAATTTATTATGAATACTGACAAACTATCTGTTACAACCTTAGGAAGAGCAGGACTTAACAGAAGCCGCATGTCCATGACTTTACCACTTTCTCTGGAATTGTGTGGCTGTCGTTCCTTTGAACCCACTCTGGGAATAACTAGCAAGGACATGTGGACTTTCATAAAGAAACCCCTCTTTCCACACTCATCCTGCTTTGTTTCCCTTTTATTCTTCTAAAAAGGGGGTTTCTTCAGGTACAGATTTACTAATTCATATCTCGCTAGACCCCGAGAGGTAAAACGGCATGAAAGCAATCCGCTACTTTGCACAAGCCTCTCTTCTTAGTGTACTATCTCTCAGCTGCTTTTTTGAGGTTTCACACATTCACAAAAATAACAGCATTTTTAGCTGATCCCAATAGATTTTTCTCTGCAGCTGCATCACTTGAAAAAAGCTTTTTGTTCCAGTTCTTAAAGTCTAAGTATTGAAAGTAATTTGAAAAAAAAAAAAAAAGAAGAAAGAAAAACATCCCAATTATGATTTGTGTGTGTGGTGATGACTTCAAGGGCTGACTGGGCTGCAAATGGGCTTTGAAAAACAAGCCAATGTGCCCATGGAAAATACAGGCATTTCAGAGCGCATCGTTGAGTGTGCTGATGTAAACTCATGGGCACGTGGCTGGGTAGGCTTTTTTGGCAGGACCTCTGGTCTCAACCTGCAGTGATGCTAACGATATTAGCAAATTAGCACCACAAAGCTTGCCAGCTAATTCGCCAGAGCCCCGCTCACTCTCTCACTGCTGTAATTAAAACTAATTATTTTCTAAAACATAGTAATACATGAATATGTGCAATAATCATTTTGTAGTGGGCAATCTGTGGAGCCTTTTTTTAAGGATTGTTTTTTTTTCCCCCTGGCATGTGATGCTGCATGTGCACTGCTGTGGTTGAGCCAGCACTTTGATTTGCAGAGTGTAAAATGGGTCCTGTTCCTGAAACCTCAAGGTTTATTTTACTTTGAAATGGGAATGTTTTCAGTTTTTCACTCATTTATAAGGCTCGTAATTCTCTCCCCCTCCCTTTTCTCCTTCCACCGCTCCTCACTCTGCCTCCTGGCACAGCTGTTGGGTGTGGCACTCACAGCCCAGTGCTGTGCAGATGGTTTGCACAGTGGGGTTCTGTAGAAATTCAGCTGTTATTCCCTGGATATCTACACTGATTCCCTACTGTAGCCTTGTTCTTCCTTTAAAAAGAAATCTAAACCCATATGTTTAACTTGAAAATATCTACTGGTCTTTGCAATAAATACGTGTAAATCAGTTGTTCTTTGGTGAACTTTTCGTTCTAAAGCCTAAATGAACTTGATTGAATTTCTGAGCCAGGAGCTAGAAAATGAATTTTGCCTGGGATCGTAGGGCTGACTTGAGCTGGTGTGGGTGTCTGGCCTGGGCGTTTGAGCTGTGTCTGAAGACTGATCCATGTGTGCACTGTACCAGAATGAAAGGAAACCAGTCCCACTGCAAAATAATTAGGAATTCTCTCCTTCAAAAATTACTTTTGATTATTGTTTTTGAAGTCATCTATTACAGCCGTCTTCCATTATTGTAGCCTAGGCCATACATAATAGATGCGATTTTCAAATGAAACAATGTAAAGTGGTAAATGATTCTACAAACTATGGATTATGTGAATTTAGGAAGTTGAGAAAGCAATAAATCCTCTAGTCAACCAGTGAAAACACGTCCAGTGTGTGTTTTCCTAATGAGCAATTTAGATGTTGGGCGTATTTCTGCTTGTACCTACTCTATTAGAGCGGTAATAATTTTGAAAAAAATAATATTGATAAAAGTTGACTTTCAGTGGCTTGGGTCTTGAGTATATGATTGCTTTTTTCCCCCCAAGATAAAAAAAGATTGTCAGAATGTTGTGCTACTTAGATTTCAGAAGTTAGTGTTCTCTGAGTTACAATTTCTTTTTCCTTTTTTCTTTCCTTCCTTGGAGGGAAATGCGGGTGTCCCATCACTCAGTAGCTTGTGTTAGCAGGAGCATAGCCTGATGAATCCTAAACTCTCTCTCCTGTTTTCGATTAGCATCTATGGGTCTTGCAGATATGATGTCTCCTGGTGAATCCAAACTGCCCCTGCCTCTCAAAGCAGACAGTAAAGAAGAAGGCACTGCACAGCCAGAGAGCAAGTCAAAGGTACTCCTCTCTCCTCTGCACGTGGTGTGGGGTCTGCCTCGCTGAAGCTGCTGTGTGGCTCTCTCCTACCTTTTTTTTCATTTGGTTTCTTCTCTTCTGCATGCCTCCATCTTGTGTGCCATGTTCGCAGTCTTTTTCCCCACCCCCTTCATGGTGTGGATCTGAAAGTTACTAGTTCTTATGGCATTTAACTCATGGTTGTGGGAGAGGGGCGGAGGGACAGGACCCACCCAGAGAAATGCTTTGGGGGTGGGGAGAAGGAAGGGATCTTGCCTGGTTTTGATACTTGCAGCCATTTTCTCTGCCTTCAGTTTATAGCTTCCTGTTTTGGCCGCCTCAGCAACAACAACATACTTAATATTTTGCTTTCCTGCCTTATTTGATAAATAAGGTGAACAGCTTTTTTTTTTTTTTCCTTTCTTTCTTTCATAAGGGGTAACCCATGCTTAGCATTCCATGTAAGCTTGAAGTAAGCATGGTGGCTTAGTGGTCTTATCCAGCATCCAGCAAACTTACCAAGTTATACTAATTAAGAATGTTCTTTTAATACCTTTATATGTGTGTGTTTTTGTGTGTTTGTTTGTACATGTCTTTATATATATCTATTATATATAAAAATTAGTCTGTTAAACTGGATGTGCTTTTTGTTATTTTAAATAAAGTTTGCCCTACCTTTGTCATTTTTTTTTTTTTTATTCCTCTACCACAGGATAGCTACAGCTCTCAGGGTATTTCTCAGCCCCCAACCCCCGGCAACCTGCCAGTCCCTTCCCCAATGTCCCCCAGCTCTGCTAGCATCTCCTCATTTCATGGAGATGAAAGTGATAGCATTAGCAGCCCAGGCTGGCCAAAGACTCCATCAAGCCCTGTAAGTGGCTCTGGTTTTTTGTTTTTTTTGGTTTTTTGGGGTTTTTTGATAATTAAGTCTATTTTAATGCTTGCTTATTTACTTGTTTTATAAGACTTTTTCTTCATAATTTATCCATGAAAGCATTTTCTTTATAATGATAGTAGTAACAAAATGAGTAAAGTTTGTATGCGTCATACATAAGCTGATTACTGGTAATGAAACCGCTGATATAAAGTAGCGTTTCTATATGAAGCATGCGATTGTGTTACTGGGTCCAATCTCCTTCACACGATAACTTTTTTTAAATGTCTAATCCATTGTGCACTTACAGAAGATCTTTAAAATGAGTTAACTGTCCATTTACATGGGAACTAATAGCAGCCATGGAGTAAATGATTAGTTTGGCCTTTGGCCTAAATCTTTCGTGGGCTATTGTGTCTGAAACCTCTTATTTCAAAACTGCCTATCTTAAAAATATAAATATTACACTCTAGGCACAGTTTAACATATTATCAGCCTTGCTTTGTTTGAATCTACTTATCAGAAATTAACAGAAAAGTTGTAGAAATGTTAGTGCATGTGAATATTTGGAATGCTACTCTTACATTAATGTGTGCCTACATTAGAATCAGTGGAGATAGAAAAATTATATCCTGCACAAGCCTACTGATAATCTTGAAATTAAATGTTGATTTCATATGATATATAAAAAAATAAAAATGGAAGTGTGCATGTAAGGGAATTTTTTAGCCTTAATATTCTTCAGCGCTAGGCCTTTAGTTTCCTACTAAAGAAATTAATTCTGTGTCGTTAAAAAAGAAGAATGGCACTGTAGTAACCTTTATTTTACATTCATATAGGGAATCAAAAGATCTTTAAAAAAAAAAACTTAACATTGCAATTACTTGCCAAGAAGGCTTAATTAATACGCTAATTTTTGTAAGACGGTGTATTGAAGAGCACAGCTCAGGAAAAGCAAGTTGGAGGGAAGAAGACTCTAACTGCAGAATCTGGCAATCTAGTCAAAACCCCAAAAGGAGGCTGCTATTAATTATCCATTCGCTGGTTTAAACAGATAGAGCTGAAGGTTTGAAGACTTGGTAGTTGCAGTAAATGTTTGTAAAATTCATGTGGAGCTGTAGTATAACCAGCATTTTCCTTTTCAGAGGAAGAAAGGGCAATATTCGCTGTTACCTCCTCTGTAGACATATGTTTCGCTTTTTCAACAACTGAGATGAAATGAAAAATGCTTCCAGTGCGGGTTAAGCAGAACTAATGGAAGAGAGAGTGCAGCTCCTTAATTCTGATATCTTTGTGTTATTTGCTTTGAGTCTCAGAAGGCAGCCAACATTGGGGGGGGGGGGGGGGGGGCGTCCCATAATTTACTCTGGTTTTTTGTTTTATTTTAATCATAGAAAAAGCGTTTTTGAATCGGTGATACTCTCAAGTTAACAGGTAGAACCCCAGCTAAAACTTTTCAAAAACATTTGTTTATTGGTTCAGAGAGGAAAATTTCAGGTTGAAAATATCTTTAAAACCTTAAGATAATAATTGAATAATAATTTATTAAAAACTACTAATAGAGACCATATTTTATGTTTAAAATTCCATCTTGCTGATTTCTGAATTATAGAGAATGATTGAGGTATTTATTATATTTAAGTTACTAGTCACATTGTCTCTATCCAATAAGTCCCGTAGTAAACTATTATCAAAACCCTCCTTCCTACTTAAATATGAAAAAAAGAAAGAAAACTGAATTGTTGATTTCATTACTATTTCTACATACATTATCTCTCCCTTTACCATAACCATTTTTTGTTGAAGAATTTACAAGCAAACTTCTGGCCCCAGTTGTAGAACAAGAGAACAAGAGAAGATGTGATCTTGGGTAGTAGGAGGTGTTAGAGATTGCTCTGTATTGAGAAAACAGCCCCACCCTCCAATGAGATGCTCATTCAAGAAGGGAACCAAAGGAGATTGTTATGAAGGGCCTCAGGTTATCTCTGCTATCAAATCACTGCGGATACATATTGAAGAGAATTTAACTTCTCCTTCTGAGATGCAACTTTAGTTTGTACTTAAAATTGCTCTGCATGGTGTTCCTACTAAAGCCTGTCTAATAGCAGGCCTGAAATGGACTGAATAACAGAGATGTTCTATGCTTTGACAGTGTGCGGTGGACCAACACTGTTTTGTTACAAAACATTCTAAAATAAAAATAAACATTTGCACATACACATGCACATACACATATTACCAGGCATATGGTAAAGACTGCTGAAATGTAAATCTGCCGCAAAGACTTGAGGAAAAGTGTACTTATAGACTTAATTAAGTTATATGCAAGGAAAACATTTGTGGCACCATAATAATGTCTTGCTGTAATTTTTCAGCAATCTCCATTTCTTTTTCTTCCCTCCACGACAATTTCACACAGTAGGATACAATTTTTACACCACCAAAGCAATATGAGGTGGTCCTGGTGGCCTGGAAAAGTTAACCATCTTTCTGCAGGGCTAGTTTTTTTGCCCATTGTTAGTGGGTAGAGTGTAAATGACATTTATCCAAAGGTCACATCATAACTAATATCTGTGAACAAAAAAAGTACGTGTTGAGCCTTATCAGTGGTGAAGTGTATAGTCTTTATTTCCTAGGGCTTTTGTTTCTCTTAATGCCTTTTCTCTGTTTGGGCCCTTAAATACTAACTTTGGGAATGGGCTAGTGTGCAGCCCGAGAGGCTGGGAATCGAGATGTTACTTGCCCACCAGTTACCTTCTCAGCTTTCAGTCTTGTTAGATTGTGTCCACATTCACTTAGCACCTCGCTCACTGAAAGCCTGTTTGTAGAATATTTTAATCAGCTGTTAATTCTTACCTGGATGGTGCCAGACTTTTCAGACCTTCCTCGTTCATTTGAGTATTCACTCAGAACAAAAGTGTACTGAGTACACTCAGTGTGCTGTCACTGTTGGTGGTTCAAAATCAACACAGATCCTGCCTCGTGGAACTTAAAGTCTGGTCAGGAGATTGGAGGGCAGACAGCTAATCCCGCACAAAACATATGCCACTCACTATGCACTGTGAGGCCAGGTGCCACCAAGGACAAATAAAGCTTGTGGTGATGCTTCAGACCAGGCAGCAGCGTCGGGGGAGGCCTCCTCTAATAGCACCTAACACATAAACTGAAGCTCGACCACGTTCTTTTCAGACAGGTGCGTTTTCCTACATCATGGCACCATAAAATGCATTTTCGAAGATCTAAAGGTATGAAAAATAAAACAGGTCCATTAAAAACTGTTGCCTTTATTAAGGTTTTCTAATTTTATGAGAACAAACTGAGATATGTAGACGTTAAACTTAAGTTCATTTAACAAAGAAAGGTAAGGAAAGTTAAAATACGGATAGTCACACTAAGTACTTCATTGCTTTAGGCCCATTTCAGGTTATGAGAATCCACTCCTTTTAAATAGGAACAAGCACTTCACAGTCTCCTTGCTTGGGTCCTGATTAACTGTTCTCATGGAACCCTTCCACAGTTGGGGTTTAGAGAGAACGGACCCAGAAATAGCAGTTGGAGCTTATATTCAGGATGTTGGTAGAGCACTTAGAGTAATAGTAAATTGAAAGGATTGATTTTATATCTCTCATTTTTAAATTGAACCTCAAACTTTTCCTCTCAAGTTTTCACGGATGAAATGCAAGGGGGAGGTTCATGGTGGTGGTGGTGGTGGTGGTTTTAATCGATTTTAAGTGATCATGCCTTTTTCCTCTGGTTCTTATTTCAAATTCTAATCCTTTTAAAAAGGTTTTTTTTCAGTGCACCTCCCAATAAAGCCAAAAGATTTCACTACTAAGATTTAGAAACCTCCTGTTAATAACTACCTCATTAATGATGACAAAGCTTTTGAACTATTCCCAGTATGTGAATGTGGTGTAAAATGTTAGAACAGTTTCTCTTTCTAGTCAGATATTCTTTGGGTGTAGGAACATGGTAAATAAATTTTAAACAGTTACTTGGACATGGAGTGGGTTCCGTATTCTGGTGTATACATGAGTTTATAGACGTATGTAGGGATATGCATACACAGTTTCTCATCTAAAGTAACTTTTAAGTGACTTGCTCTTTAGCCTCAGTATCAATTTAAAATTCTAAAAAATCACATTATTTTTTATCTTACCACTCTACATTTTTATTTACATCAACTCTATCACCTATTTTTGTATATTTTATTTAAAGATTTTCTGCCTCAATACTTCTAAAGCTGAAGGCTTAAAATTTTGGCAAAAATAGCTTGGGGAGATCACATGTTAAGTAGAGGGACCTCTGCCACCCACCAGCTTGCTTAGTTTCATTCTCAAGCAGCCTTTCTCAGACCCTACTTTTACTGCGGGTCATTTTGCTAAACGAAGTGGCATCAAACCTCAGTGACAATCATGTTATTTAACTCACCCCCCCAAAAGAGTTAAGAAAAACACCATCTAGAATAATAGCTATACATTGCAAATGATAACCTAGTAAAAACATGACTAAGTGAAGTATATTATTATTCCAAGGAAATCTTTATTGAGAATTTACAAGTGATTTTGCACAGTAATCCTGGAGTTGCAGATATTACAAGTACACAAATACTGTTACACATACAGAGACATAAAAGAAAGAAAAAATGTACAGTTGGGCTGTTTAGGACACAAAGTATAACCTTCCCAGATCACATAATCCAGAGGGTGAGTTTCAGGTGTGCAGAAACAGCAACTTTTGACATTTTAGTATCGGATATATAGTTAGAAAAATAAAAGACCAAGAATTAGAGCATCTGTATAAACCAAATGGGCACATAAAAGTAAACGTGTATATATATCCATAGATACGCTGGGAGTATGAAATGGCACATGTGTTTGTGATTAACGCATGGTTGCTTAAGAAATCTATTGAAATAATTATCTAAATAGCCCCTTACCTTGGCAGAGAAGTTCAAGAAACCTTAAGTCAGGAAAGCAGGTTGTTACCAGCGAATGCCAGAGCTTTACCTGGCCATTAGTTTATAAAGCTCTCGAATGTAGAGCCTACCCACCACTGGGTCCTGTGACATGTGACCTACCTTATATTTTTCAGCAAGCACCACATGTTTGCTCTTTCTCCATATGATTTAGCTTTAATGAAGACACACATTGGCCATTCATATTTTGACAAGGAAATGTAGGAGTCCATGTACTTTGGGGGGCTCTAAAATATTGTGTGTGAAATTTCAAACACTGTGATCATTCAAATTGCTGGCACCCTTTTTTTTAAAAATGACATGGGGCATCATTGGAATCTTGCCTTCTGGGATTCAAAGCTTATATTTATAAAGTAAAAAAGGTTTTTGTTCTTTTTTTGTTTTTCAAATATATAGAAGGGGGAGTTTGGCCCCTTTATTTAAAGTCAAAGTAAATTCTTAATTAAGAAAATGTATGCTTTGTGCCTGAACTAGTAGCCTTCATTCCTAATTGTTGTGTGATAGCAGTAGTTTTTAAATTTCTTCTCTTCTTGTATTTGGTAGCTCATTACTTTTTTCTTACCTTCTTCCCTTTCCCTCTGCCCACCCATGCCCCATCTCCAAATGCTCCTTCTGGGCTCTAGAAGTCCAGCTCATCCACCACCACTGGGGAGAAGATCACGAAGGTGTATGAGTTGGGGAATGAGCCAGAGAGAAAGCTGTGGGTGGACCGATACCTCACCTTCATGGAGGAGAGAGGCTCCCCGGTCTCAAGTCTGCCTGCGGTGGGCAAGAAGCCCTTGGACCTGTTCCGACTCTATGTCTGCGTTAAAGAGATTGGAGGTTTGGCACAGGTGAGAATGAACGGACGCGTGAATAAGGAGATGTTATAGATGAGCTCTTACGGCCGCTTTCTTTGAACATACAAACTTGAATTTTTTTCTCACAAAGAAAAAGCTGAGCCTCCAGAAAGGTCAGCTTTACTGGGATCCATGTTCATGTGCTGCAGGGGGGAGACCACTGGGGCCAGGGATCTGGATCTGCCACCTGCTCACAGAGTGACCTCAGTAGGTCGTTTATGTGGACCTCAATCCTTGACTGTAAAATGAGACATCTGGGCTAGATTTTGCTTTAGGGTCCCTGACAGCTCTAGAATTCTGTGGCATCTGTTAGAATTTCATAGTAAGTAGAAATGTTTTGCAAATGACTAAGTTGTCTGGATCAGATATAAATCAAATTCACTGTTTCCCTCTATCCAGAGCAATTTAGCAAGAAAGATAAGTCATACTTCTAAGACCATGTCCTCTATACCTGGGCAACAAGAGAGGCGGTGCTGTCCCTTTTCCGCAGGGCTGGGACCCGCGTGGGCAGGAGTGGTGCCCGGGGTGTAGGATTCAGGAGGCGCTCGCTTTGGCGGTGTGCAGATGCCTCGCCTGCACTGGCCCCCTTCGGTTTTATACGCTAGAGGCTGCACCTTCCTCACGCTAGTCTCAGCCCTGTTTTTAGCTTGAGTCTGGTTGGTGTGTCCGTATCTCAAAGTAGAAGCAGGGAAAGGGTCCTGAGGGGGAGTGCCCGCTGCATTCTGGGCACCGTGTTTGTTCTTGTCACTTCTGTCTCAGTATCCGTGAAATGCAGGCTCATCAGCCCTGGAGAAGAGATGTCGTAAAGTGAAGTACAGTCATCTCTTGGGATCCATGGGGGATTGGTTCCAAGACCCCCACAAGTACCCAAATCCTCAGAGCTTGAGTCCCTTATTAATATAGCATACACACAAACTCCCATATACGTTAAATCATCTCCAGATTACTTATAATATCCAATACAATGTAATGCTCTGTAAATAGTTGCCAGTACAAAGTCAAGTTTTGGTTTTTGAAAATTTCTGAAATTTCTTTTCTTTTTTTTTTTTTTTTTGATACTTTTAATCCACAGTTGGTTGAATTCACAGGTGTGGAACCCAGGGACCTGGAGGGCCGACTGTACAATAATGTGGCCCAGGGACTCTCAGGGTAGGTGGTGGGGCCTGGTCTGTGTGATGGCAAAACACATGTCCTTTCATCTGTCCGTAGTTCCCAGACCTGGTCGTTCATTAGCACCACCTGGGAACATTTAAAACCTGTCAGTCCCTGGGCTCCCACCCAGATCAATGAAAGGAGCCGCTCCAGGCCTCTGGTGACGCAGGCCTCACTATCCAAAAGCAGGGCATCTAATCCACGGGCATCACTGAGGGCCCCGCCTGGTCTCGGTGCTGCGCAGCTCTCCCGGGTGCAGGAGAGGCCTTTGTTCTCAGCCCTCCCTGAGGTGCCACCTCCCACCCGAGACCTAAGGCCTGCAACGGAAGCAGTCAAAGCTTGACTCCAGGCTACGTAATTAGATGTTAAGTCACAGGATGCAGAGCAGGTGTGAGTGGTGGCCAGCGACGGGAGAGGTCAGGATACACACCTCTCTCCTGCCCTCAAACCCCCTGACCTTTCCTCTCTGCACCTAGACACCCGTGACATTTCCCCTGTGGGCATAGACTTCCTGGACCTTTCTTCTACGCCTAGACCCCCTGATGTAGATTTTTTTAGAATCCCCAGGATGCTAAACAGTTGGGTTTCACCCGTCACAGAAGCGTAGGGATTGTCTAGACACCTCACTCTGACTTGTCAGCAGTGTGTATTCCCAGGTTGGTTCTGTGGTTTAGCTACTGAAGTTGCTTGAAGCTAGCAGTGATTCACAGTGGTGAGCCCCTTGGTGGCACTGTTGCTCACACCCCATCTTGAGCTCTACCTGGTGGCCATCACATGTGGTTGGAACAGGTGCTGCAGCCACAGATAGATCAGCTCAAAGCCTTGCTTTTCAGGGTATCCTAGGCAGCGCTCTGCTTACTGTTTCAGAAGCAATCGCAGGCCTGCTTGTTGCAGCCTGGCGTTAAGCACCAAAACTGGCATTAAGCATTCCCAAGAGTATACTGTGGTGTATCATGCACCGTTTAGTACTAAGTAAATGGGCATAAAGAGCTTTGTGAGAAAGTTTGAATCCAAAATTTGAACATTTCATTAAAATTCACTGTCCCCTTAACCCGTGCTACTTAACACAGGACACGTCTAAAGGCAGAATATTCCCCAGGTGTTTGCAGGCCTTCATGTTCCCTTCGTGTGTCAACCTTGTATAACTCTGTTGCCATGTGGGCATCAAAAAGTTAAAACAATTCCTCAAGTCCTTTTATAATACTGGAGGATTTCCTTCCTTTTTTCTCTTCTCTTTTTGCAGTTGTGTTCCCTGCAGCCTCCGTGTGAGTGGGAACACTGGACAGGCCTGTGTGCCCTTCCCAGGCCCACAGGTGCTGCCATGTCAGCGAGCTTGTGGCGCCACCGCTCAGACAGGGCTGATGGCTCCTGCCGGGCTTTTAAGTCGGGGTTGTTCGGTCAGGGCCTCATTCACCCAGCACCACAAGAAAGCCTCATGCAAGAGGCTGGGCGTGGCCCGGAATTATAGGCTCTTCTTTCTGGGAGCTTGTGGCTGATGGAAGGAGACATTGTTTTTCATATTAAGACTCAAACACTTAAATTGCAAAATAGTTCTGTTATTGCATTTTAAATTAGCTTTTAGACACGCTTTTTCTTTTTTAAATAAGAAGTAGGATGGGGATGAGGGTGAGCAAGAGCGCACGTTTGCGCGAGAGAAATCGCTGGCCCTGAGCAGCGCCAGCTCTGGAAGAGTGTGAGGCAGTAGAAGATGCACCAGGCAGAAGAATCTCCACGAGCAATGCTTTTTATGTAGCTATCAGCAGGTTCCTTAATGGCTTTATAACTGTAAATGCTGTCTATGCATTACTGAGTGGGAGTAATGAACATTAGTTAAAAGAGGCGAATGGAAAAAAAAAAGTAAACCAAGACATTAAGTGCTTTTTTCTGTCTCCTGGCTTTAAACAAGCCACTGTGCTGCAAACCAACGATCCTGCCATTTTTTTTGCCCAGGTTAATAAAAACAAGAAGTGGCGTGAGCTGGCAACCAACCTAAATGTTGGCACTTCAAGCAGTGCAGCGAGCTCCCTGAAAAAGCAGTATATTCAGTACCTGTTTGCCTTTGAGTGCAAGATTGAGCGAGGGGAGGAGCCCCCACCGGAAGTCTTCAGCGCGGGAGACACCAAGAAGCAGCCCAAGCTCCAGCCGCCATCTCCTGGTAAGTGGGGGCGCTGCAGCTGTAGCCGCGGCCAAGCCCAGGCCCTGCACCCCGTGGAGCCCCTCCCAGGCTCTGAGAAGGCCACTCATAGTAAAGCAAGCAGAGAGCAAACTGGCATCTTAGAGGGGAAGGCTGTTCTGTTTTATCTTGTCTATTTAGTTGGACCACGCGGGCAAGGCTTAAGGGAAGAAAGTATAAAATTGGGGATATTGTCATTTCTGCTCAGCACTTTGAAGGCGCTCTTCTTTTGCTTTACCTTTTTTAGTCACAGCTGACTTTGGAATTCTTTGTTATATACCTTTATTCCTTATACAGTTATTTTAAAATATTCTATCTAGCTGTCAAAACAAGTCTCCCCAATAACCTGTGCTAATACTGGAAATGCTACCCTGCAGATTTAACAGCCAGCTTCTACCAGCCCTGCCTCTGTCAGAGACACTCAGATTTGTACGTTAGCAAAATGAAATTTGGACTTAGTTTTTAATGTCCCCTGCCAAGCAAGGTTTCGCTTGTCGGGAATTCAGCAAACTGTCATGATAAAGGTCTATATCACTCTATTTCTGAGAAAGAGTAGTCCAGTTAGCTTTACCTAGAACTCATTAATCTTAAAATACTGCTTAGGAAGAATGGCGATTCACTTAAAATCTCATAAGCAAAATCATATTGATGATTCCTGCCTTCTTTCGTATCTCTTCAGTCAGTTGCTGGAGACCCTGCTATTCTTTCAGCTCTCCTTCTAGCTTTTGTTCTACCTGTGAGTGTTTCAGATTTGAAATTACAGAATCATATTCTGATAAATACAGTATTAGAGATGGGAAGAAACTTCGTCATCCTTAGTTCTGGGTGGTGACCTCACTCAAGTTAAATTTGATGCTTCTGTTGTCTCTCTCTGGCCATGCCCAAGCCCTGTGATGGTCCACACCTTCTCACACTGTCCTGCATCCAAGATGGGGCCACTTCCCCCCACGTAGGCTTGTTCTGCAGTCAGATGATCACAGCTAATTGCCAGTATTTCTTGAGCACTTACAGTGTGCCAGGCACTCTTCTAAGTGCTTTATCATTTAATCTTCATATTAGCCCTGTGATACAGACACTGTTCTAAAATCCCCAAGAAAAGTGAGGCACATAAAATCTAAGCAGACTGGCCCATTGTTGCTAGTGAGTGGAAGAACTGAGCTTTGATCCCAAACATCTGGCTCTAGCATTAGAGAGCCAGATGTACCTACCACATCTGTGTTTAAAGTAGCATCGTAATAGGTAAACTGTTTACACAAAGAAGGTCGTATCTATAAGCCAGAGAAAGGAGTTGTTTCTCCTTTAATTATTTCCTCTAGGTGATATCTGGGTGATAATGCTAATGGCTAAGGCCACTAATCAAGAGATCTCAATTAAATGCTTTTTAGACCCAAGGTGCACTTGTAGTGAGCATACCTAGATGTAGATCTGTTGGTTCTAAATACAAGCAGCGAAGTCCTCCTCTGTAACCCCACCCTTAAAGATTCACAGCCTTTGCCAGTTATAGTGTACTTTAAAAACTGTGAAATCTAATTTTGAAACTCTCACATTACATTCAGTTCACAGAGTAAAACAAGCTGCCTGTGAACAGCTCTGAAACTATTTTTCCAAAATAAAAACCTGGTGGGGTGTAGGGACCAAAGTGGCAATGTCTGCAAAGATCTAAAGGTATATTTTATTTGTCGGGAAAGAACTCATGTCACTGAATGGTCTGCACTTCTGTATGGAGAATAGCTCTCCCAGTGTGCATCAGCTTCAGTACAAGAAATCCTGCTGAGGTATAGATACTTCAGAAAGTGCAGGGCCTGTTCTCTTAACAGTCAGCTCTCTCCTTTCCCCCCCCTTTTTTTAAACTACCATTTTCATGGCAACATTATCGCTTTAACTGCACAAAAGAGCTTGGATTGCAGATGCACTTCTGATAATACATTCTTCTCAGTGGTCCAAATGGAGCCCACATCCTGTGAAAAGGGAAGCAGGGGAGGAAAGCTTCCTGAATGTAGCCATTCAGCCAGTGCACGGCCTGGAAGGCATCGTGCAGGGTGCATGGGGCCAGTGTACTTGGCTCATGTGTTCTGCACACTGCTCAGCAAGAGAGACAGACACACGGACTGGGCAGCAGGGCAGTGAGTCACATAAGCCTCTCAACCAAAAGCCAAGCGTTTCTTCCAGCATCTGTGAATCAGTGGCCTCTTTGATTCCAGACCTATCATTAAGGAAAATGTATCTAAAACATTTTTATTGCCAGAGAAGGGAAACAAATTATTCCCAAACATTTGCCATGTCAGGGCCTCATATACTGCAAAAATTTTTTTAACTAAATTTCAGCCAAAGTTTGTGTTCTTTGAAGTCAGTTTTCCCCCTAAGAACATAACTGTAGTTTATTCCTTGCCAGAACATCCAGGCAAACAACTAAAAGATTCCTAAGAAACATTCTAGATTGTTTTTTCAAATGGTCATTCTGCACCAACTTAAATCCTAAGCTCTAAGGACTTAGCATTCTCAGCTACCCCTCTGTGTTCCAGTTTTGACCTGATGCGGCTGATGCGGACCTGAAATGGAATCCTGTCGGCCCCTGAGAGGTGTCTCCCCTTAGGGCTGGGGGCTGCACCACCATCTTTGCTGTTGAGTGGCTGTGTGGGTTCTCACACCAGAGATCCAGGGTGTGTGTTCCAGGGACTAGAGCAAGTCAGCCCAAGGAAGGCTCCTGAATGAAACCCGAGCAAGGACCGGGGGTACGCTTGCACCTCTGAGGTGCGGGTGGGGCTCTTGCAATAGTAGACGGTAAAAGTGTGTGGAGTTCTGAGGAACAGCCACACAAATCGCCTCCCTAGGTGGCCTGTAAGCTAGAGCTGGGGAGGGGAGGGGAGAGGACCTGGCTGGGAGGAGTGGGGGGTGGTGGCAGAAAGCTCCACTTTCAATTAGGAAGTCTGTAACCAAAAACCCATCCATCTCTGCTGGCAGGTGGCTGACTGCATTTCTATTATTAGCTGACAGGTGATGTCACAGAACCTGTCATAGATCCAACTAGGGAATCCTCAGTGGAAGATAAATGAGAAAGGGGCTCGGGTTATAAACAAAGGTGCCCTCTGGGTGACCTCTGGTCGCTGTAGACCTGGGACACATAAGCTATTCCTCCTCTCCCCACCCTACTTCCCGCAACCCCAGCCAGAACTAGGGCACTGGGTTCATGCTGTGTAAATTATCTTCCCAGCTAGGAGTCTGGCTGTACAGTCTGAAGTGTGCGAATGTACTTAACCTTCAATAACCTTTCCATTGTTTACTTTCGAGTATACATTTGTAGCTTCTGGCAAAAGGCAGGGATATCCTAGAGAGCCAGCCTCCTCTATTAATGGAGTGCGGAGAGGTTGCATTCATTTTTTTTTTTTTTCCTGAAAGGAAAGGAAAACACACTGGCAAGAGGGGAGAATTTTTCCTTTTTTTTTAGTAGCTGTAAATGTGAATACTTGTAAATAAGGGTCATTCTGAAATCACAGCCTTGTGAGCCATGTTCCAAGGAAGCTGTTCAGGCTGCTGTGTAGTCTGGTTCTTGATTTAAGAAACCAGTTATTTCTCCTGCCGGCTCTATGGGGCAGTCATATCTGTAAGGTTATCCTTCTATATTTGGGAAAGACTCTACTTTTTTTCTTTTATTATATCTACTTTTTAAATATGCATTTCCAGGGTTTTACCAAAATTTTGTTTATAAGCATGAGTCGGTAAGTTTTTACTTTAAGGATCTACATCTAAGAAGATATCTACATCTGAAGTTAGTCTTCCTGGCGGCTCTGAGAACGTCCCTGAGTCACTCCAGGCTTAGGCACGCAGGGGAGACATTATGGGACACACGCTCCACTGGCCAGTCACCGGTATTCGTTCCCAGCCAGGCCAGGAACCGGGCAGACCTGATCTCACTAGCGATGCCTGGGTTCAGCTGAGGCTTTCTGAGTAGAAGTGATAGACTCATTTCTATTTCTTACTCCTTTGGAGCACATTCTGTAATCTTCAGTGATCTGTGTAACTCAGTTTCCTCTAAAGTAAAATGTGGGTAGTGGTGATTGTAGTGAGCCTTTGGAATTTCATGGGAAAGGAACTATAGATAATAATATATGCAATATGATTATTTATAAGCAGCCAGCAATTCAGTGTGTGACGGTTACAGTTCTGAAAGTATTTATTGTAAACTGTATGCAAGCAGGAATTTTTGTCTTTTTCTATCCGTTTGGTGATTCCAACTGTAGAAAACAGTCTACAATATAGTAAGCACTTTATTCAATCAGTATTTGTTTAATTAATAAATGAAAGCAGTATCTATTGAACACCGAACATGCTAAGGACTGTAGTCAGTGATAAAGCAAGAGCCCTTAAAATATTATCTTTTTTCTTTAAGGTGGGGTTAATTTTTTTTCAAAAATCCCACTTAAGTTTTAAAAAGATCTGCTCAGTTCTGAGCTCTGTTATTATAATGTAATTATAGTTAAAGCCAAGTCTTGTAACTCTGATAATGACATTCAAGAGCTCCAAACCAATGACTTGTGTTAGCTAAAGAACAAATATGATTTCATAGCTCCAGAAATGACTGTTAATGACAGCATAGACGTATCCAGACATTGAGAAGGCAATGAAATGATATAAAGCTCATTATTAACTTGTATCATTGCCTTACAATGTAAACACTTCTCATTGCCTAAGACCCAGATAATTTTTCTAATTTTTTTCTAAAACAGCACAGTTTTTACCCCATTTTTCCTTATTCTCAGACATTCAGATTATCTCCATTATAAACACCACTGAAATAAACATTTTTCTGCCTAAAGCCTTCTTTATATTAGATTATTTTCTTGGGATGAATACCCAGGAAAGCAATTACCCAGTCAAAAGGTATAAATATATTCTATGGCTCACATCTGAAGTGTGTTGCCAAATAGTTTACAAAAAAAGAAGCTTTTACTGATTTTCACTATAAACAATGTAAGAGCAATTAATTTTACTACATCATTACCAGCAATGGATATTGTTACTGTTTCTACATAAGATGGTGTCTTATTTTCTTTCCTTTTTTTTTTTTTTAAACTAGCTATCAAGGATGAGCTTACTCGATAACCTCTAGTTTTTCCCCCATTTTCTCTTGGTACTACTACTATCAGCTAACTCAGGATCCTTGCAAGGTCCACAGACCCCCCAGTCAACTGGCAGTAATTCAATGGCAGAGGTTCCAAGTGACCTGAAGCCACCTACTCCAGCCTCCACTCCTCATGGACAGATGACCCCAATGCAAGGTGGAAGGTATGTTAAAAGATCTGTGTGAGCCATGCAAAATCAGATTTGTCTATCTTTTAATTTTCTGGAGCAAACTTTACAGAGAGAAGAAATGGTATTCTCTAGCGAGTTTTTAAATGTTGACTACCACTCATTTTATCCATATAATTTACTTCGGATGGTTTTTGCATGTAGAGATTTCAAGGTTGGCTTATTTTCTCAGTAAGTGTTTACAGGTGACTAGTGCTCTGTCGTTAAGCTTTCACGTCTCTCATCTCATCAGAAGCAGTACTGTCAGTGTGCACGACCCATTCTCAGACGCAAGTGATTCATCGTTCCCAAAACGCAACTCCATGACTCCGAGCGCCCCGTACCAGCAGGGCATGAGCATGCCAGACGTGATGGGCAGGATGCCCTACGAGCCCAACAAGGACCCCTTTGGAGGAATGAGAAAAGGTAAATGCCGAGGGGCCTCTGCGCAGGGTTGGTCCAGAGGGCGCTCTTCTGTCGGCCGTCCCATGACTGACTCACTGATCCATTCGAGCGAAAGTATTTGAGTCCCATCTCCCCAGCCTACTAAATTTCTGGCCTCGGGGAAAGTACATAGCATCTCTGTGCCTTGGTTTCTTCATCTGAAAATTGAAATAATAATGGGCCATGGAGATTGAGTGAATGCACATAAATACAGCCCTTAGGAGAGTGACTGGTACGTAATATAAGCAACCACGCTCTCAGTGCAGCCTGGAGTCGGTGTCATGTTGTCATATGGCGTGGGCTGGGCACGGGGCTGGGTGCAAGGCAGAAAGTTGGTAAGCCAGACAGTCCCTTGTAGAGTTGGGGGCCTACAAACAACACACAGAAAGTAAGTTAAACCGCATATATGTGATTAAAGATGGTGGTTGAAGGAAGAAAGGACACAAGAAGGAAGAAAGGACACAAAGAGCAGTGATGTTGGGCGGGTGTCCTGGGAGGGGCGGCATCTCAGGGAGGGTGGTGGGGAGGAGAGGGCTCTGAGGGGCTGTCAGTCATCTGCTGAGACCTGGGAGCGGGACTGAGGCAGGGGGGAGCCGGGAGCTGGGGAGGCCGAGGCAGGAGCGAGGCTGGGGTGTTTGAGGAGGCGGAAGGCTCCTGGGGCGTAAAGAGCAGGAGGCAGGCGAAGCACGTTGAGGCCGACTGGGCCAGCCTGTCCACCTTCCTAGGCACGTGGATGAGTGTGGGGTTTTACGCTAAAGGGTGTTATGCAGGAAGTGAGGCGACTGGGTTTTTTGTTAAAAATAAATAAGTAAATAGCTGGACGTTTACGGAGAATGTATTGGAGAGAGGTGAGGGTAGCGTTGGGGAGACCACTGTCATAGTCCAGGAAAGGTTGAGGAGCTGGCGTCGGACCCCAATAGGGAGCGAGAAGTAGAACCACTCAGTATACATTGGCGGGGGAGATACAACAGGACGTGCTGAGGGACTGAACTTGGGGGTTAGGGAGAAGAACCAGGTGATGGTGACTGAAAGGGTGACAGTGTTACCACCTGAGTGTGAGCAGTTGGAAGAGAGGGGGAAATAAGGTTGGCTGTTATCACCTGTGGTGTGGACACCTGGGAAATGAACAAGCTAGAGAAGGCAATCCAGAGTTGACGTGTGGGTAAGTCACGGCGGTAAGTGGTGGAGTGTATGTCTGGAGACAGGCAGAGCACTGGAATTAGGTGTAAGCTTGGAGAACTGAGCAGAGAAATGGTATTGACAACTGTAGGATGGACAAGATCACCGAGTTCTCACTGACATCAGCAAACCCCCAGGGTGGTTTTTTCCCTTACGTGTATCAATCCCCAGCATGCACTTAGCCCCGAGACTGTGGCCATCTAAGCCGCTGCCCATTTAGCTTCTCCGGTGGCATACAAGCTCCAAGTGCTGTTGGCACTTACAGATACAGTTGAGTCCTGTGAAGTTGAGACATGATATGAATTTTTTTGAAAATCATACAGAAAAATAGTGAATAATATTTTTATGGAAGTACTTATTCTGGGATCCCTTAAATAATAGTACTTTTACTGTGTTTAGATGTTTGGGATATATTAATTTCTTTATGCTTCTCTCTACTTAATTGTCTTGAGTAGAGAGAAGCATAAAGCCCAAAGCCTTGGTTTTCACAAGTATTACAGAGCAATGAGAAATAAAAATGAATAATCTCAAATGTTTAAAATGTTGGACATATTACCATTTAATTAACAAATTAGATTATATTTCATATGTATTTCAGATATCTGTTACACAAAGCAAGATAATCTATTTTTCCTTTCAAAAAGTTTACAAGCTGCTTATTCCAAGTAAAGATTTTGCAAAAAACGCAATAAATCCACAAACTCAGAAATTCAAAAGCTTTGTGAATGTTGGCATTAGCTGTTTTTTTTTAGTGGTGTGAGATGCTAGAAAGAACATGTTAGTGCTATTGGTGGTTGTATAACATTTTTAGACTCTGAAAATATGACAATAACATGGAAAAAATAATTAAGTTTTGGAATTTGGTTTCAAAAGTTATTATGAACTATTCCAATATTCTATCTATATGCTATATTAGACAGCAAGAGTTCTATTTCTTTTGTTTCCTTATGCCTATAATTTTTTTATAATGAAAATAAGTGTGGGGGTGGGGGGGTGATTGTGGATTACCTTGCTAGGTACTAGGCAGCTCTATAATGTGTTTTCATCAGCTACGTAAATGATAGAGAGGCTCAGAGGGAAGCGCTGTCTCACATTTCCCCAGCATATTTCAGCTCACCTGCTACCTTACGATACTGGTATATTTAGTACCAAATTAAAGCAGATAAACAGAGAACTCATAGGAAACAGATTTTTCTTACAGCCCTATCCCCGTTACAATAAAGTTTTCCATTCCTCAGTTCACCATATTGTGTCAGTGAGCTTGGTGGTGCTCTGATTTTTTATTTAATGACCAACATTAGTGGATGTCATGCTGCTTGTTGCTGGTGCTACTGCTGTTGACCTGTAGCATGGTGGTGGAGTAGATAAAAGAGCCTAATCTAAGACTCACCAACCCTGAGTAACCTTGGCCCCGCCTTTCCACCTGCCTGCCTGCCCTACCTACTCACTTAATTCATCACCGATTGAGGGATTGACTGATTAATTACTTGTAAGTGAACAATAAGTGAGTATTTATATACTGTGTAACTTAGTGTATTTTGAATATGTATCTACACATACAACCCTACATTTTCTTTTTAATGCTCTAGTAATGGATGGTTTGTTTCAGAATATTTTGCTATTATAAATAATGATGCAGTGATTATTGAAGTGTGGCTGTTTTTTCACACTTGTAAGAGTGTTTCTGTGAAATAGATTCCTAGGAGTAGAATAACTGAATCAAAGGATAAGAATTCTTTCTTCGTTTACTGAGTATCTTGTACTATTGTAACAAACTACCCCAAAACTTAGTAGCTTTAATAACAACACTTAATTCTGTGGTGGATGGAGTGGATCTTGGCTCCACGTGTACTCAGCTGGGACTCTGAGGCAACTGCTGTCATCTGAACCCTGACAGAGAGCTCTGCTGAGCTGGGGTGTCACTTGAATGGCTGATGTCATCTGCAGGCTCTCCTGGGAGCTCAGCTGGAGCTGTTGTTGGGAGCCTCCTCCATGGGGCCTTTCCATGGAGCTTCTTGGGTGCCTTATGACGTGGTAGATGGGTTCCAAGAAGGAGCACTCTAAGAATACAACCTCACTTGCAATCACTTACAACCCTTTTGCTGCATCACATTCGCCAGTGCCCTGGTGGTCAGAGCTGGTCACGTGACCAAGCCCAGCCTCCTAGTGGGTGGGGACTTCACAGGCTATGAACACCCAGAGATGTGCTTCTTTGGGGTCATCAAAATATAGCCTACCATGGCAGTTATTGGCAAAAGTTATACCAATTTAATACTGTTCACATGAACATGTGGGCTCTCATACTAAGAATGATTGTTATCAGTCATTTTATTTATTTTTTTAAAGGATGTTGACTAGATTTTATTTCTTTAAAATTATTTATTTATTTATTTATTTATTTATTTATTTTATTGGCTGTGTTGGGTCTTTTTTGCTGTGCGTGGGCTTTCTTTTAGTTGCAGTGAATGGGGGCTACTCTTCGTTGTGGTGTGCGGGCTCCTCATTGCCATGGCTTCTCTTGTTGCAGAACACGGGCTCTAGGTGCGTGGGCTTCAGTAGTTGCAGCACATGGGCTCAATAGTTGTGACTCACGGGCTCTAAAGCACAGGCTTAACTAAGCACAGGCTTAGTTGCTCCGCGGCATGTGGTATCTTCCTGGAGCAGGGACTGAACCCATGTCCCCTGCATTGGCAGGCGGATTCTTAACCACTGCACCACCTAGGAAGCCCTATCAGTCATTTTAATATTTGCCAATCAGATTGGGAGAGAAGGAAAGACTCACAGTTGTTTTAACTTGGATTTCCTTAATTATAAATAAGGTCACACAACTTTTCCTATGTTGATTGGCCATTTATTTGTCTTTTCCTGTGAATGTCCATTGATGTGTTCACCCATTTATGAATTTGACTGTCTTTTTTTCTTACTGATTTTTAAGAACTGTGTTAGGGAATTAAGCTATTTAATTCTCCCCCTTATTTCTGTCTGTCTCTTTTTTACATCCACAAAATGGAAAGCAACTTCAAAACTGGTTCTCCTGAAGGTTGATGTAAGATCATGTAAGATATAAAGTATGTGAAAGCACCTACAAAGCAAAATACATTCTGCCAGTCTCGGGCTTCATCATTTACACCTCTCTACCAGCCAAACAGATTTTATCAGCTCACAAAATTTTAATCAGCTTTTATCTCGTGGAATATAAAAGTAACCTTCATAGGATGAAGGAAGGTGGTAGTAGTACTGTGTATCAATTAAGATTCACATTAAAATGTTTAATTTGCCTACAGGCTAGTTTCTGGGCTTGACCCAATTTCCTTCAGGCTCTGAGCTAATGCTAATTTGCATATTTGACCTAACTGACACCCTACCCCTTGTTAGAAATAGTTGTATCTCATCCTTTCTGGAGCTGTTCTTAACTCCCTAGTGATGTTCTTCATCCTAATTTTAGAGTTGAGTCAGTGTATGTGGTGGTTATGTTAAGATTTTCACTTTTTTTTCCTAAAAGGGAAGGGAACTAACTCTATATACATTTCATCCCTTCCTTATAGCTACTCCATGAGATATTACCATTCTCATTTCATAGGCAAGGAATTAAATTTAGAAGTTCAGCAGCTTACCCAGATAAATATGGATCTGGGTCTGTGTTTGTTTCCAATATTACTGCATAGCAAATTACCACAAACTTGTGCTTAAAACAACATACATATAAACCCCAGTTTCTGTGGCTTCTCAGCTCAGGGTCTCACAGCAGAAGTCACGCTGTCAGCCAGGACTACACTTACTCTGAGCTCATTCAAGTTCCTGGTGGAATTTGGTTCCTCATACTTGTTGGACCGAAGCCCCGTTTTCTTGTTGACTGTCATCTGGGGACTTCTCTGCTCCTAGAGACTGCCGTCCTTCCTAACACGTGGGCCTCTCTGCTGCCTGGCACTGCTTCTTCAAGGCCAGAAGGAGAGTGTCTCTGACCTCTGTCAGAGACACTTCATCTCTCACCTCTAGATGCTGATTTAAAGGGCACACGTAGGTGCGCTACCTTTTGGTTAGCTCAGCCAGCTGATGAGTGACTTTAATTACATCTGTGAAATCCCTTTTGCCCTGTGTTGTAGCATAATCCTGGGAGTGATAGGCTGTCACATTCATAGGTTCTACCTGCACTCCGAGGGAGAGACTCGTACAAGGTGTGTACATGAAGGAGGGGACCTTGGGGTCCATCTTAGAATCCTGCCTCAGCAGGACCCATCTTGACTCCAGACCTTATGCTCTTACATTGGTATTGTCATCTGTCATATTAAAGATAACAGCAATGGCTAGAAAGGGATGTTTGGGCCCTTTGGCTTTTGAAAGTGCTTAATTTTTTGTCTGTTACCAAAAATATTGCAGTGCCTGGAAGTAGTGAGCCGTTTATGACGCAAGGACAGATGCCAGCCAGCAGCATGCAGGACATGTATAACCAGAGTCCATCTGGAGCCATGTCCAGCCTAAGCATGGGGCAGCGGCAGCAGTTTCCCTATGGAGCCAGTTACGATCGAAGGTGAGTGTTTCCTAAGATGAAGATGAGATGACTTACTAGAAACGGTGGACTTCTTTTTGTGAAGAACCCTCCTGACCTTGGTTGGCATGTTCATTACCTCCCTAACGGAGAAATGCTCAGAAACCAAGCCTTCAATTTAATATTTAATTTTTAAAGAAAACCAGTGGAAGTACAATAGAAGGCTCTTTTTTCTAACTGTAGGCACATGAGCAGGCCTCAGGACAGGCATGGTTTCCATGTGGCAGGGCCTTCAGCCACACTGCTCCCCTTTCCTCAGTCCACATGCTGGGATTGTAGAGACCAATTAAGTAGTGAGGTGTCCCTGGTTTAACACAAAGGAAAAAAGGTTTGAAAAAAGTCACTGTTTTACCAAATCAGGTTTCTTTCTAGGCTTCTATATGAGTCTGGTTCTTGAGTTACACAGCATCACGTGCTCAGAGCAATGTGGTACTTTCTAATCGTGACTCACGAATCTCAACTTCTCGGCCTTACCTTCTAGTGAAGGTTTATTTGTGAAATCTGCTTTAGTCAGTTAACCATTGTGTGATGTCTAGTGTAGTGGATCAGGGATTTTACTAAGATTTGGTTTGTTTTTGAGGGTCAAGGAAGAGCTTTTAGTGGGGGTAGGGGTGGGGGGGGGGCGGCTGATGAGTTTAAAAGGAGAATAGTATGCTGGGACATAGCAATATATTTTTAAAGGAACCCAAGCAAATATACTTTTCTATTTCTTCTAGAATGCGTTTTAGAATATTGCATGGCCGAGGTTTAAAAGTCGTTTTGGCTCTACCACATTAGGATTTACCTCATTAAGTTTTCTCTTCTGAAAAGTGTTACTTGTTCAGCTTAAATTTTATCCATGTCAGTTATATTTTTCCTGCTAACTATAAGCTTCCTTCTAGATGTCAGTGTCATTAACGAAAACTTCTCCTATATCTGTTTTACATGTGATATTCTACAAATTCATTGATTTTCTTTCTTATTCTCATTCCTTGACCAGTTTAGGAATATATTCAGTCCAAGTATTCTCTTTCTTACAAGATTCAATATACTAACTACACCAGCTTAGTTTTTAAATTTTTCAATTCTATCACTCTTTTAAACATGCTATTTTTTATGGTACTTATAATTTCTCGATATGAAATAAATGTACTCTTCATTCCCATTTTAAGATTTAATAGAATCTTTTAATAGAAGTACATTTAAATCATCCCTGTTATTCTTTTTTGTAGCCTTTTAGAGTCATAGGACTTTGAAATTTTGAGCAGTTTTGTCTATACTCACTTAGTATCATTTGGATTGATTTTGAAGTATCCCTTTTAAAACTTTCACATTCTCTATTCATGATGAGAAAGTAAGGAATAGAAACATTTTCCTCCGTTATGTGCACGTTCTGGTACTCCTAGAAGTATTGCTTTGATTCTTAGGTCCTCCTGTGGTCTCTAGCGCTTGTTACTAGGTCACATCAGCATGTGTCAGGCCCTCCCTGGTCCGTGGGTGGATGGGCGGGGCCTCTCCTCAAAGGCAGAGGGTGCGGGCCGTCCAGGGGGACTCCTCCCACCCACCAGCCAGGGGTTGGCAGCACTCCCAGAGTGGGTGCTGCCACCCCTTCTGCTGGGAGCTGAAGTGCTGCTGCCACCGCTCAGAGTAGGAGTGCCTGTCGGGAGGGTACAGGGGAGGAAAGGCAGCCGTGCAGTTTCCAGAAATGGACTCCTCCTTCCCGCCTTGGCCTGAGGTCCGTGGTAAATGAAGTCTTCTCTGAATGCCTCATTCTAGGCATGAACCTTACGGGCAGCAGTACCCAGGCCAAGGCCCTCCCTCAGGACAGCCGCCATATGGAGGACACCAGCCAGGCCTGTATCCACAGCAGACGGTGAGTTGGCGAGCTGCGTGCATCTCTGTGCTTTCTGTTTACAATTCAAACTTGTACTACTTCTGAAGAGTTTTAGGAAGCATCACAAAAATGGCATATAACAATCAGGTTATATTTGTTTATGCTAAAAAATATTCTTGGGATTTTGAAGTCAGCAAATTAGAAATAGCTCTTGAAAATATAACATGTTGTAGGAAGTTAAGGACATTCATCATTGTAAATAATAAGCCTAAGTTGAATTCAAGGCACTTAGTCTTAGACATATGTCTGTTCTGCGTACTATTGTATCAAATGACATTTTAGCAGAGAAATTTGTCAGTGTGTTTTAAAGAGGATATGTAGGGACAACAATTGTTTTTAAGAATAAGATATTAGCAACTGCATGTTTTGACTGTATAGGGGAGGTACGTAGCTTCGTGCTGTTTACACAGTGCCGCAGCTCGAAGATCTTGAAGTGTGTGAGATACTTTGCAGTTATCACGACTGCAGAGAATACAGGACGTGCTGTGGCTTTTCAGACATAGGAGTTTGCTGTTTGTAAACAACTTTTCAGATCTAAGACCTCTTTAAAATAGAAGGGATTTTTCCACTACTGGGCATATACCCAAAGAAAACCATAATCCCAAAAGAAACTTGTACCATCATGTTTATTGCAGCACTCTTTACAATAGCCAGGACATGGAAGCAACCTAAATGCCCATCAACAGATGAATGGATACAGAAAATGTGGCATATATATACAATGGAATATTACTCAGCTATAAAAAGGGATGAGATGGAGCTATATGTAATGAGGTGGATAGAACTACAGTCTGTCATACATAGTGAAGTAAGTCAGAAAGAGAAGGACAAATATTGTATGCTAACTCACATATACGGAATCTAAAAATGGTACTGGTGAACTCAGTGACAAGAACAAGGATGCAGATACAGAGAATGGACTGGAGAACTCGAGGTATGGGAGGGGGCGGGGGGTGAAGGGGAAACTGAGACGAAGCGAGAGAGTAGCACAGACATATATATACTACCAACTGTAAAATAGTCAGTGGGAAATTGTTGTATAACAAAGGGAGTCCAACTCGAGGATGGAAGATGCCTTAGAGGACTGGGGCGGGGAGGGTGGGGGGGACTCGAGGGGGGGGAGGCAAGGAAGGGAGGGCATACGGGGATATGTGTATAAAAACAGATGATTGAACCTGGTGTACCCCCCAAAGAAATAAAAAATAAAAAAAATAAAATAAAATAAAAAAGATCATTCTAATTAAAAAAAAAAATAGAAGGGATTTTAAACATTAATTTTACTGGAGCATGTTTGTAAGTTAATCGTATTATCAAACCAACTGATCTTAAACAGTTCTCAAGTAAAGTGAAAGAACACTAATTAACAAATGAGCATCTCCCTCCCTCCCTCTCATCAGGAGCTTCCCACCCTGATCAAGTGCTGCAACCCCCCTGCGTCCCCGGGAGGAGAGCTGAGGAACAGGGGCTGTACCAGCCCTGTCCTCAGAAGCACAGAGAATGTGACCCAGACAAGCTGGGAGCTGGGGCGGAGGCCATCGAATGTCAGGTGTCAGGGGACACAGGTCCCGTCGGAGGAGCCAGGTTCTGTGCAGAAGCTTTTCTGTAAAGTTAGGCCCAAGGAGTCTGTTTAGCCCAGGAGCCCTTCATGCTGGCCCTCAGAGTGCTCAGTCCATTCCGATGAGGTCTCTCGCTACCTACTGAAGTCATCCTGGTGCATCTCCAAGCCTCCGTTCAGCGCTGCCTGTGTGATGGTCACCAAAATCATATTCTCCCAGGTTGCAGCCCTGGAAAAAACCAGGAGAGAATGTTTTTTTTCCCCACAGAAAATTTGAAGTACATGAAAACAAACTGTGGAAGCTCCTTCGGAGTACATGACATGGTTTATGTAATACTGAATATAGTACATAAATTGTTAGTCCGTAGGTGTTGTGGGAGCTTCCCGTAGTCATTTGGAAATGAATGTTCTGGCAGGTAATAACTACTTTGCGTAATTTAAGTGTGTGATTATACCTGTAAAAGCACATCAGTATGATTTGTCTTTATGTGAATTTTCAGAATTACAAGCGCCATATGGATGGCATGTATGGGCCTCCAGCCAAACGCCACGAGGGAGACATGTACAACATGCAGTATGGCAACCAGCAGCAAGAGATGTACAACCAGTACGGAAGCTCCTACTCCGGACCAGACAGGAGGCCCATCCAGGGACAGTACCCGTACCCCTACAACAGAGAGAGGATGCAGGGCCCGGGGCAGATGCAGCCGCACGGGCTCCCGCCCCAGATGATGGGCGGCCCGATGCAGTCGTCCTCCAGCGAAGGGCCTCAGCAGGGTATGTGGGCCACACGCAACGATATGCCTTACCCCTACCCGAGCAGGCAAGGCCCCGGCGGCCCTGCGCAGGCTCCTCCTTATCCCGGCATGAACCGCGCGGACGATATGATGGTGCCTGATCAGAGGATGAACCACGAGAGCCAGTGGCCTTCTCACGTCAGCCAGCGTCAGCCTTACATGTCCTCTTCAGCCTCCATGCAGCCCATCACGCGCCCGCCTCAGTCATCCTACCAGACGCCACCGTCGCTGCCAAATCACATCTCCAGGGCGCCCAGCCCCGCCTCCTTCCAGCGCTCCCTGGAGAGCCGCATGTCTCCCAGCAAGTCCCCCTTCCTGCCCTCCATGAAGATGCAGAAGGTCATGCCCACCGTCCCCACGGCCCAAGTCTCGGGGCCGCCCCCCCAGCCCCCCCCAGTCAGAAGGGAGATTACCTTTCCTCCTGGCTCTGTGGAAGCATCACAGCCAGTCTTGAAACAGAGGCGGAAGATTACCTCAAAAGATATCGGTAAGCATTCCCAAAGCTGTGTTCCTGAAATGAATTCCTGTTGTGATCTAGAATTTTCATTTTAGGTTAGATGTAGTTCCTTAACCTCAAAGGGATGACATTCTATGACTATAAACTATCAGGACGTGTTTTTGTGCAGGAGCAATAACTGGAAGCCGCTCATCTGACTTAAGCAATAGTACCAGAGAAGAGCGAGAATTAAAATGGCATTTTCACTGAATACATGTGAGTGTTGTTTGTGTGAGAGGGTAGAGCTCCAGGTGAGAGACCAAGGATTCCTCGGTGACCATGTACTGTGTTTTGGGCTTAAAGATTTGCTCTTAACCAAACACTTAATCTTTGTCATGTGTGCTTAATAGAACAGCTTGCAAGGCTGATGAAACGCTAGGGTGGCCTGAGAAAATTTGATGGCAGGCCACTCTGTAATTTGGGTAACAACATACAGACAGTGAGTTTAGCAGGAACAAAACAGAAGACTGGCTGTGCTGTGTAGAGAGACACGTGATTTGCTCTGTGGAGCCTCACATGACACGATGTACAGAATTGATTTAATCCATGCAGCACTGATGACAGCAGCCGAGGAGCGCTTTCCACTGAACGCTGATATCGCTTGTTCATCCCATTCGGAATGTTCTTGATACTAATTAAAGATTCAGAATATCTGGGAGTACACAGAGTGTTCTGCATTGTTTTTGACATACTTTTGACACAGCAAAGGAAATAATAGAGTTCAGGTGTATAAAACTGTTTTTTCCAAAAATCTTAAAATGACTTGAAATCATTTGCAGTGATCAGAAAATTAAATATATTAAAGATATTAAGGATGTTTTCAATCATTGGACATTAAGGAGATACACACACACACACAGGGGAGGTAAGGAGCTCTGCATAGAGAGGGTGCTGCTGGAGGTGAGAGAGATACAGACGCTGAGCACTGTGTTATGTATGGAAATATACATGTAAAATATACACATACAGTTGTCTGTGAGTGTGTATAGATGTTTAAATAAATATATATATATATTTAAGTTTTTAAAAAAAATTTCTTACTCCATGTTATACCAGCCTAGGGAAACTTATGTTCCTTATTTTAAAATGGAAGTTTGCCTTTTCTATTACAAAAGTACTATGTGCCTATCTTAGAGAATTTGAAAAGTAGATGAAATTAAAATAAAGGTGGAAACCCACAGCCCCTCCCACACAGGAGCGTACCGTTGGCATCCGGCCTGGCCACTGCTGTGGGGAGTTTCGACTGCTGGAACCGTGTGCTTCAGCCTCCCTTGAAATTTCAGACCTGATGGGCCTCCCCTCCCAGCCCCGTCTTTTGACAGAGCTTTCAGATCTTTCCTCTCATCACTCTGGCTCAAGCCAACCTCCAGAAAAATCTGAACCGTCAAAGTGCTAATACTTGTCAACAGCATGTTCTGCAGGCAGGAGCTCAGACAGAAGACAGCGTGCGAGAATGAAGGCTTTGTATCTGAGAGTGTGCTGTTTGGGAATTAAATTTTGCTTATATTCTGCGTATTCGCCAGCTTTCTGAAGATGCCACCTTGAGACATCTGTGACTGGAGCAAAAGAAGACACATACAGAAAGGACCATTCATGCTTAACCATCCCCACCTCTGTTGAACCTGCAAAGCGAAAAGCTCTTCAGCCACAGAAGTTTCTTAGCGCAGCTGTCACCTCTGCCTAACATCTGAAATGACCGTGTTTAACTGTCCCTCAGAACATTTGTTTAAAATCATTATTTTCTGTTCTTTCATGTGCAGAGTTAGTATTAATCATATCCTTGTTCTTTCCCCCTTTTTAGTTACTCCTGAGGCCTGGCGTGTGATGATGTCCCTCAAGTCAGGTCTTCTGGCTGAAAGTACTTGGGCTTTGGACACTATTAATATTCTTCTATATGATGACAGCACTGTCGCTACTTTCAATCTCTCCCAGGTAAGCCGGCACCAATCCAGTTTAGGCCCAAATTAGAATAAGAAAATGAAGTAGTGCACAAGGCTTAAGCTGAGGCCAGAGGTAATCAGCACTCAGCAGCTAGCATTTTTTATCATTGCAGTTGTTATATACCAACATCAGTCAGTGTATGGTTGTCTGAGGATTTTGTCTGGAATGATAATTTATTTCAGTCCTTAGTATAAATACACACATACCTGTATGTCTCAGAAGAAGGTAGTGACTTTGTGTGCACCTGCATGTGTGTATGGAATAGACAGCAGTGGTGAAATTAAATTGTTGTTTGGAGTGGATATTAGCAGGCCAGTGGGGATTAATCCAAATATAACATAAAGTTCTGGCTGTAGTCAGTGTTGGATGAGACATGACCATGCAGTAGGTTGCAGTGAGATATTACCCTACTTTCCAGGGGGACCTAACATCTTTCTTTTAATTAAAAAGAAATGTAAAATCAAAAAAGAATTTTTATTTTGTGAAAATGGATAGTATTGGGTTGGCCAGAAACTTCGTTCAGTTTCCATAACGGGAAAACCGGAACAAACTTTTTGGCCAGCCCAGAATATATAAAAGTAAACAAAACAGTTTTAACGAATCCCCATGTACCCGTCATTCTGCTACAATAGTGATGAAGTCATGGCCAAGCTTGTTTCTTGGTCTGTCCCCTTCCATTTCTGCCTCCCTCCAGGTTATTTTGAAGCAGTCATTTAAAAGCCTACTACTTTTTAAAACCCTCCTTTGTTCTGTGCTAGGCTTAAAGTAGCTTCCAGCATGATAGGTAGAAGAGAGAAGGGGAGCTGAGGATTAGGAAAAAGGGCCAAGAGGCAGCTGGACTACAGACTTCTTAAGAAATATTTAGAAACAAAAATCAGAAAAGGTTATTTTCCCTACTGTGTATGAACAGCTCTCTACTTTTGCTGTCAAAAGCCAAAACATCTAATTCCCTTGCTTCTATTGAACTAGGACCAGAATCTTCCACTTCCTCTTTCTTCTCTCATTTAAGTCCTCATTATAGCCCTGAAAGGCAATTTTTCAGTTGATAGCAAGTGTATCAATAAGGTCATAAACATTGCATGAAGTCCATTTTAACAGCAAATCAGTATTAGAAGGGTGTATACTACCTTTGCTAGAGTAATAAACTCTCATCCTCATGCTAGGTGAACTGCTCTCAAGCACACTTTCTCATAACCAGAATCGCTTCACAACTTTCCCTCTCCCCTTGCCCTGGGAAAAAACTAAGCTCTAAGTTGGGGGCAGGGTGGGAGGGGAGGTGACATCCAAACTTACACTTGAAAAACTGTGCCTTCATACCCTAAAAGCAAGTAGTGTCTGATTGGTACTTGGGTTTCCCCTTACTTCTTGATAATTGTTTCAAACCCACTTTCAGGAAACTTACAGCAGAATACCAAGCTGCGGTTGATTTCCATAATACGTATCATTAAGAAATCCTTGTGTACTCATCCTTTATCATCCCTAAATGTAGTGCATGGGTGTTGTCGAGAGCGGGGAGCAGGCCAGCTGCTAATCCTGGAGTACGGTGGTTTTTCTTGATAGAAACATTTGCTTAAAGGAGACGAAGCTGTTCTCACAGTGGCTTTTGTCTTTTAGCTGGTGTTGTGAATAGCTGGAATATAAAAATGTATTCTACGAGACATTCTCATTCATTTATCAGGGATTAAATTGATTTGTTTTTAATTTTCTGTGTTTATGAGCTACTACATTGCTGAAATTATCTTCTCCCCAAGATATATGGAGAATGTAAATTAGAATAACCTATGGCACCTAAGACAAAAATAACCATAAAATCCTAAGAATAATAACCATAAAAATCCAGGCAAGCAAAGTTTCAGATAAATAAGAGAACAGGCTCACTTTGGGTGAATGAGTCTATAAAATCCGTGTTCTCACTCTTCTAGTAATGATTGCATTGTATCTAAATCAGGAACAAAGGTAAAGAACAGCGAAGCACTCCTTCACTGATAATATCAGAAATGTGAAAATAACAAGTAAGTTTTCATGTTGATAGTGTAAAAAAGTAAACAGCAAATAAGAAGATGGTAAAGGTTGGTTTGATTAATAATGAAAAATTCAGGAAGATAGTTCTAACTGATATATGGTTTCTCTTCCTTGGCCTAGCCAAAAAGGAATTAAAAGTGTGAAAATAATCATAGAAACACTTTGCTAGCTATCAGGATTTTCACCCTCTCAGTCACACCTGAGGTTATGACATTGTACCTCTTCCCTTTCTCATCCTCTCTAGTTGTCCGGATTTCTCGAACTTTTAGTAGAGTACTTTAGGAAATGCCTGATTGACATTTTTGGAATTCTTATGGAATATGAAGTGGGAGACCCCAGCCAAAAAGCACTTGATCACAATGCGGTAAAGAGAGATGACAGCCAGTCCTTGGCCGACGACACTGGGAAAGAGGAAGAAGATGCTGAATGTATTGATGAGGAGGAGGATGAGGAGGAAGACGAGGAGGAAGATGTTGGGAAGATGGAGACCGAGGACAGGAGCAACACAGCTTTGGCCTCCCCCGATGCCACCGTGGATCCAAAGGAGAAGCCCAGGCAAGCCAGTAAGTTCGACAAGCTGCCAATAAAGATCGTCAAAAAGAACAACCTGTTTGTCGTCGACCGGTCTGACAAGCTGGGTCGGGTTCAGGAGTTCAGCAGTGGACTTCTGCACTGGCAGCTCGGTGGGGGGGACACCACCGAGCACATCCAGACTCACTTTGAGAGCAAGATGGAAATTCCTCCTCGCAGGCGTCCACCTCCCCCTTTAAGTTCCACAGGTAGAAAGAAAGACCAAGAAGGCAAAGGGGATTCTGAAGAGCAGCAAGAGAAAAGCATCATTGCAACCATTGATGATGTCCTGTCTGCTCGGCCAGGGGCTCTGCCTGAAGATGCAAACCCTGGTACCCAAACCGAAAGCAGTAAGTTTCCCTTTGGAATCCATCAAGCCAAAAGTCACCGCAATATCAAGCTGCTGGAGGACGAGCCGAGGAGCCGGGATGAGGCTCCACTCTGCACCATCGCTCACTGGCAGGACTCGCTAGCCAAGCGCTGCATCTGCGTGTCGAATATCGTCCGGAGCTTGTCTTTTGTGCCTGGGAATGATGCCGAAATGTCCAAACATCCAGGCTTGGTGCTGATCCTGGGGAAGCTGATTCTTCTTCACCACGAGCATCCTGAGAGAAAACGAGCGCCACAAACCTATGAGAAGGAGGAGGATGAGGACAAAGGGGTGGCCTGCAGCAAAGATGAGTGGTGGTGGGACTGCCTCGAGGTCTTAAGGGATAACACGTTGGTCACTTTGGCCAACATTTCTGGGCAGCTAGACTTGTCTGCTTACACGGAAAGCATCTGCTTGCCAATTTTGGATGGCTTGCTGCACTGGATGGTGTGCCCGTCGGCAGAGGCACAAGACCCCTTTCCCACTGTGGGACCCAACTCTGTCCTGTCGCCTCAGAGACTTGTGCTGGAGACACTCTGTAAACTCAGCATCCAGGACAACAATGTGGACCTGATCTTGGCCACGCCTCCATTTAGTCGTCAGGAGAAATTCTATGCCACATTAGTTAGGTACGTTGGGGATCGCAAAAACCCAGTCTGTCGAGAAATGTCCATGGCGCTTTTATCGAACCTTGCCCAAGGGGACGCGCTGGCTGCAAGGGCAATAGCTGTGCAGAAAGGAAGCATCGGAAACTTGATAAGCTTCCTAGAGGATGGGGTCACAATGGCCCAGTATCAGCAGAGCCAGCATAACCTCATGCACATGCAGCCGCCGCCTCTAGAGCCCCCTAGCGTGGACATGATGTGCAGGGCGGCCAAGGCTCTGCTGGCCATGGCCAGAGTGGACGAGAACCGCTCAGAGTTCCTTCTGCACGAGGGTCGATTGCTGGATATCTCGATATCAGCCGTCCTGAACTCTCTGGTTGCGTCTGTCATCTGTGATGTACTGTTTCAGATTGGGCAGTTATGACATCAGTGAGAAGGCAGCATGTGTGAGTGAAGACTAGAGGCTCCCGTATAACTGGCTGTTTTCTGTTCTTGTTTCTCCAGCGTAGGAAGATGGAAAGAAAAATCTTTGCTCCTCTGCCCCATCCACTATTTACCAATTGGGAATTAAAGAGATAATTAATTTGAACAGTTATGAAATTAATATTTGCTGTCTGTGTGTATAAGTACATCCTTTTGGGGTTTTTTTATTTTGTTGTTTTTTTTTAACCAAAGTTGCTGTCTAGTGCATTCAAAGGTCACTTTTTGTTTTTCACAGATTTTCTTTTTAATGTGCTTTTCCATGTCTTATTGCATTTTTTGGGAAGCGAATTGACTTTAAAGAGAAAAGTTATGGCAAAAGATGCTCAGATGGGAAAATTTCACCACACTGAGGCAAAAAGGTGAAAAATTATCAATTTCCTAGCTGTGTTATTCTTCACATAATGAAAAAATAAAAAACTGTATCCCATCGCCCAAAGCTCTGTGCAATAGAAACTTCTAGAGATGTAGGTATAGGGGCTCACGGAGGTGTGTCAGTCAGCAAACTATGAAATGATACTGGTTTCTCCACAGGAAAATGGTTACATTAGGCTAGGAGCAAAAACAATGTTTTTTTAAGTTGAGATTGAACACACATACCTGACAGCAATCAACAGAAACTGCTTCCTCACCACTACCGTCATGTCTGCTGTCTGTCGTTTGACCTTCCACATGACAGTTCTTCACAATTCCTTTCACCATTTTTTAAATATTTTTTTTACTGCCTATGGGCTGTGATGTATATAGAAGTTGTACATTAAACATACCCTCATTTTTTCTTTTCTTTTTCTTTTCTTTTTTTTTTTTTTAGTACAAAGTTTTTAGTTTCTTTTTCATGACGTGGTAACTACGAAGTGATGGTAGATTTAAATAATTTTTTATTTTTATTTTATATATTTTTTCATTAGGGCCATATCTCCAAAAAAAAAAAAAAAAAGAAAGAAAAATACAAAAAACAAAAACAAAAAAAAAACAAAAAAAAGAGGGTAATGTACAAGTTTCTGTATGTATAAAGTCATGCTCTATTTCGGGAGAGCAGCTGATCACACAATTTGCTTCATGAATCAAGGTGTGGAAATGGTTGCATATGGATTGATTTAGACAATGGTTACCAGTACAGACAAAAAGAAAAAAAATACAACTAAAAGGAAGAAACACAACTTCAAAGATTTTTCAGTGACGAGACTCCACATTTGTATTTCAAGATAATGTAGTTTGAAAAAAATGATGTAAATTCCTCCTTTTCCTCTGGCTTAATGAATATCATTTATTCAGTATAAAATCTTTATATGTTCCACATGTTAAGAATAAATGTACATTAAATCTTGTTAAGCACTGTGATGGGTGTTCTTGAATACTGTTGTAGTTTCCTTAAAGTGGTTTCATAGTAACCAAGTAACAGGAAATAGGGGGAAAACAGCAGTGTACTAACACAGCCCCTCATTATGAAACCCTGAGGTCGGGAGGGACCTTTAAGGGTTATCTACTTTAGAGTGGGGAGCAACAGTTTGATTTTCTCAAAGTATTTAGCTAATTAGCCTTTGTTTGAAGCAATCAACTCTAACAACATTGAGGTATGAGAATTTTCAGTGTATGTGGGAGGTGGCTGCCGGGCCCATGAGGTGAGATCCCAGGAGCTCACTGGCCTGACAGTGTAACACCCTGCCTTTTTCTAACCCATCTTAATTTCGATCAGAGTTCAATCTGTTCCATGTTTCTCCTGTGTGCCTCAAAGTTATTTTGCATTTAGTTTACTCCACCGTGTATAATATTTATATTGTGCAATGTTAAAAAGAATATGTTATATTGTATGTGGTGTACATAGTGCAAAGTGATTATTTCTATTTCAGGGCATATTAATATTCTCATATTCCTTCCTACCTGGTGCACAGTAGCTTTTTAATACTAGTCACTTCTAATTTAAACTTTTTCTTCCTGGGTCATTGACTGTTATTGTGTAACAATCAATTTCTTTGAAACTGCTGCAGACTTAAGCTATTAGTGGACACCCTTCTGACTCTACCTCTTCACACCACCCTACCAATCTCAGCAGACTCAAAAATTCCAAGTCGATTCGCCAGACCTGTTATCCGGGCGCACATTACTCATGGTAGTACATGGAAGAGTTAGACGACAGTACTCAGTTATAATCGAAGTGTGAACCATGACTCCAGTGTCACAAGAAAAAATTCTTTTCTGCAAGCATTCTCATCTTCTGTCAGCTCCCACATTACTTAGTCTTCTTATATAACATTGCAGCCAAATATGTGTTGAATTTAAAACCCATTTATAATTCTACTTTAAATACATCTGCTTGCTAAGAACAGATTCTAGTGCTCTAAGCTTCAAATATGGAGATTTGTAAGAGGGAATTCAATATTATTCTGATTCCTCTCTTACAGAGCATGAACAAAAGGTGTATACAAACTTTGAAGTTTGTCAAACAAAAGAGTAAAATCATTACAAAAGACTGTTGTTGTCATGGTTTGAGTTGTAATCAAAACAGAGTCTGACCATTGAGCAACAAGATTTTACATACTGATACGCAACGTAATCTCTAGAATAATCCAGGAAGATTTTAGCATCCTTTCTGCATTCTCACCCCAGAATGAAGACTACAGAGGCCCATGAAGAACTTACAGCTGCCTGAGATCATCTTACCTACAAACTGAGTTACTGCTTTGTCCTAAAAATTAGTTGTTTTTTTTTTCCTATGAGGCTTTTCAGAAATTTACAGGATGCCCATACTTCAAATGTATACAAAAAAAAAAAAAAGATTAAAATAAAGGTGCAAAGAAAGCTTAGTATTTTGGAATGGTGCTATAAAGTTGAATCTGTTGGTATTTGAGTGAATTTTTTAATGTCACATAAGATATTACTGGGTGGCATGTGTGCAGAAATAACTGTTCAAATGTTTTGTTTGAGATTGAGAATGATATAGGGTCAGCTTTTATTGGTGAATGTGGACTATTCAAAAACTAGTTAGGTGGGTTTTTTTAAGTTATGATAGAGAATGATTTTTTTAAGGGGGTATGAGCAGTTTGGTGATATGGAATGTAAGCTATTAACTACCTCTTTTATGAAAAGAAGATGGCTTTAGCTCTGAAATCATCCATTTGAAAACTGTTGGAAATACTGCATTTTTACCAAACACCATGTATAAATTCCCATATCTGTTCACCTGCAAGGAAGCAAAGAAAGTATTATAAATGAGCCAAAGTGACAATTCAAACAGCCCGTTTTCTTCTTGCTGAGTTTCGTTTCCCTTCTTCATCTGGGGGGCTGAGCATAGCTGCCTGATAGGCCCACACTCTGCCACCCCTGTCAGCTCCCTCAGAGAACCTCAGAGTCAAATGAGCTTTTAAAAACGCCAATACATATTTTTGGTGATAGTATGTAACCTGCACATTATTCATTAATTCAGCAGAAATACATGGAGCACGTGCTACTTCCCAAGCTCTGTTCTAGGTGCTGAAGGTTCATTCACCAGCGAAGACCCCGATTCAGTTGTGTTCTGGTCGTTCTTGTCAGACAATTACAGATATAGACTCATCTTCCAAATACAGTTTTTATGCATTGGGAACACTGAGTACATTTTGTTGACTAAGCAGTGAAGTGAGGATCTCGCTGTGGGAATCAGGGTCTGGTAAGAAGAGGTCTGGACTGAAAATCAGAACTCAGCCAAGTCTCAGCTGGGCCCTGACCCGCGTGCTTGTGAGCTCTCGAAAATGCACTGGGGCAGCCAGTCTCTGAGGCCCCTTCCCACTCTGCAGTGTGGCTCTAAAGCATCTGGCTCCCTTCCTGCTTCTCTGCACACGAGGGTGCTTGTGAGTTCCCAAGTGGAGGGGAAAAAGAGTCAGTAGCCTGGCACTCAGTGATCCCAGCTGATGTGTCAGTTCCTGGAAGTTCAGGAATTGACTGAAACTATACAGGAAGACTTTATTTAAGGGCTTTTTTGTTCTTAAGTCCCACAAACCGCCACATGGGCCCATGCCCATCTCTAGTCACTGTGTTTCATGCTTCTATGTGCTGATTTCCAGTCCTACTTTTATGATGATCCAAGTTGTGCAATCCCCTCAAATGCCAAAGTCAAGTTAATTCACTTTGGGGTTTAAATATATGAAACCCTGATGGGAAGTTGGGGGAAGACCATGAAATGTGTCCCAGAGTATGAGACTCATTTTTCTCCCTGAATCTGATTTCAAGGACATTTTCAAGTTTTACCCCAGCTTTTTCTAAAGCATATTCTAGGAAACAGAAGAGATCTAAAAATAAAAATAAAAACAACCAAAAAACCCACTCCTCACATGTTCTCCTCCTGGGCATCTATAATCCGTAGTATCACATTAAAGGCTGAGAAATCCTACAAAAAAGAAATCTGTTTATCCCAAGTATTGACTATTTCCTGACTTAATCAACCTTGGAACTTTTTTTTTAATCCATATAAACATGCTGCGGAGCTTTGGGAAATAACTGCATTAGCTGCGGATCATGCCTGACTTCTAAACATCCATGTTCCTTGCTTATCCTCAGTGTATCCTTATTTCTTAAATTGAAATTGAGATGTCCTCGTTGAAGGAGACATTACTGAATCTTCTCTTGCTATCTCCGTGAACTTCAGTAAGGTACTTACATTCTTTGAGCCTCAGTTCCTCACTTGTAATGCCGAAGTAACACCTGCCTCAAGATTGGTGAGGATTAAATTAGATCACTGTATATTAATCCCAAACATACATAAACACTTTCCCTTTGGTGAGTGCCCTGAAGTGTATTTCACATAATTTAAAAATCTGGTCTAAGAGAATATCTTCCCATTTTCATAGTCACACAGTTTGTGTGACTTTTTTTGTTGTTTGGTTTTCTAGTAAAAGCCATAAAAGTTTAGTCTGCTGATTGGCATGTTTAGTGCCAAGGGTGATTATAATTTCTCTACTGAATGTCAGTTTTAGCTGTTGGACATCCAGAGGTGGTAGGAGACCTCACCTTTCATTCTGCAGGCCTGAGGGAAGAAGCACATCATCTCTGGAATACAGCACAGTCATGCAGTAAACTTGCCCTGTCCTGTCCTTCTTAAAAAAAATTTTTTTTTAAAAAGTGGCTTGTAACATATTTCAGGGGTCAAATATCGCAGGTGGTGGATCACAGTGTTTTCTTTGCTATTCCTTTTCATCTGATGCGCATAGCAGAGAGCTTCCCTAGAGAAAAAGGACTACAGTCTTAACGCTTAGCTGGAGATGGGCCATACTTCTGTGGGCTATAGAAGTGGAATTCAGGATGTTCTTCATTTCCGTGTAAGCTTAAGGTCAGGTAAATAAATGAAGCCTGAGCTTTGATCTTCTGCATAAACTTGGTATTTAGCTGGCCCTGGCTCTGTATGTTCAACAAACTAGATTTTCCCAAAGACTTATGGAACCCAAACTTGGATTCAGCTCCTTGAAGATATCCTTGTCCAAACAAAAGCAATTCCTTCAGGCAAGAACCAGCAACATTTATAACACTGCTTACTGGTAAGTGGTGATTACTTCACATTTGGATGTTTTTTGCACTTGAAAGAATTTCACAGCTATTAGTTGTTCTTTATAGAAGCCTTAGTATAGAACATTATAACATCCATTCTCCCAAAACAGAATCATAGGCCGACAAAGTAGTTGGAACCAAACTGAGACCACCCCTTTCCAAGAATGTATATTTGCCTTAGAAGTGTTTTCAGCTTTATGCAAAATCCAGAGGAGATGGACTTTTTAAAAACAGAAGCCGTGGGGTATATTAGCCACAGATTGAAGCGGGGAGATGGGGGTGTCTTTTGTAAAGTCTCATGACCAAGACATAATGTCATATGCTCACTTTACATCTGTGCCTCTATTACAGGGAACATAGTCCAAATTCAAACCAAAATCAGGAAATTCTGGGCAATGCTCTGTCCTTGTATGACAGGTCCTTCCAACAGTCTCTCCTGTCATCTTTGTAGTCCTCAAGAGCTTCACCTGTATGCTTTCTGTTGAGATACGAATATAATTATCACCCACTCCCTGATGTAAGCAGCCCATGTTACAGGTCTCAGTCCTCCAAGCCTGCCTTGGGCCTCCCATCTCACCTCCAAGGTTGTATGAACTCCTGTGAGAAACTCATGTTTACATCCCTACTGGACATAAGATACTCTACCAAGGACAGATTCCCAAGACATGTCAGATTTTCAAATACATCATAAAACTTGGAATAGAATGTAAATTTCCTCAAAAGTACTGTTGGGCCCATGGGCTTTCACAGATGATACTTTATAAGAAATTAGAATTAACCAAACCCCAGGTAGCTTTTAAATTGAAATCCATAGTCATCCAGGGAATGGGCCTGTCTGGTAGGCCCATGCAGCCGTGTGGTTTCTTAGGCTGGCTTGGGGGCTGTTGGAGTTTTCTACCAATCAATGACCTTTTCGGTGCCCCTGCCAGACAACATTGAGGGTTTTCATAGTATTTTTTTTCTTTCCTGTTTCACTTTTCAGTTGCCTATTGTGACTCAAAAGAGGACACCTGAGGAATGAAAAGTGACAAGGGACATATGGGGAGGACACCAGTTGCTAATGTTTGGATCATAGCTTTAAAAATGCTGGTCTAATACGAGCAGTTATTTGTTCCCAAGGGGAGGAAAAACGACATGACATCTTCTGCACATTTAAGATGAATACACTTTTAGCATGATAAAAAACTTACCCATAAGTGCAACGCTTGTTTTGTTGGTTCAGTGTATTTTTCACCAAATGGTGTGAACATATGGCCAGTACTTCTCTTGGCCATAAGATCTGAAGGGAGAAGACTCCTGATGGCGAGGAGCCATGGTGATTTATCGAGAGGCGTTTCAATTCCAAAGGGGAGCCTGGAGTGAAGGCCTCTCTCAGCCAACTCTTGATGTGCAACCCCCTCTCCCCACACAACGTCTGAGGTCTGCTTCGGTGGGTAATAGATTGGAAGGCATCTGGGAAAAGAAGGGTCTTGTTAATTAGTGGGATTTCACCTTGGTGGGCCTTGTTTTTGGAAATTAAATTTGGTATTAGTTTGGGGGCTCAGAGTACGGAGCAATCAAACCTTGATACAAACGGGCATCTCCTGCCCACCCAGAATCTGTCTTTAAGGGCCGATGTTAAATGGTGAGATTCCTAAGTCCGTGTAAGTCGTTTTTGAGTTCTCATGCTTGTCCAGGGAATTGAACTTAATGTTTTTAGAGAGCATTCTCCTCAAAGCCTCCTGCCTGGCTTCCTTTATGAAGGTGGAGGTGAGACGTCTGCTTTCTCGGTTCTCAAAAGCATATAGGAAACTGAGCTTGGGTAAAGCCCTGCTAAGGGATTTCACAGGATTCCCATCATCCTCGAGAGAGGCCTGCCTTCCCAGCTCAGCTGCCGAAGAGCTCCCCATGCCCCCCAGCCCTCCTCACCTCCAGGACAGAGGGCTTCTGACCCTCCCACCCTGCAAGGGCACGGGGGTGGACATGACCCAGTCCAATACCTGCCACAGGGGAGCCAGAGCCAGTTGCGTGCTTCCTCAGACCCGGCAGGGTCTTCCCAGAAAGCAGGGTTCCTTGTGTTCTCCCACAACCCAGTCAAATTTGCCTACCTCCATGCCTCTGCCATCCCCTTCAGGATAATATACAGGGCAAAGCTGAGCCTGCTGTCTAGCGTACCTTAGGCATTTAATGATCACAGTGCTTTCTCATTGCATCACATGCCTAAAGGAGCCACAAGTTAGCAAGTAAAAACCATTCAATGTGATGTGTGTTGCAGAGTCATGGGCAGAGGATACAGGGGAGGAACCCAGCCCGGCCTGGAACAAGCAACCTGAGAAGGCTTCCTGTAGGAGACTGCCTGAGTTGGAGCAGGGCTAAGAAAAGGTATTCTTTCCCGGGCAGAGGGCTCATCATATGGGAAAGAGTTGTGAAATATCCTTGGGCATCCTGGGATCTAAAAGAAATCCAAAATTGTTCAATTGCAGGTTTTGAAGAGACCTGGGGGAGGGGAGGGGTGGACGTGCCAAGGATGAGGCTGCAGAGGTAAGTGAGTACAGGACCATGACAGCTCTGCATCCTGCTGAGAAAGCTGGCCTTGCTGGGCTGCGGAAAGACTTAAACTCGGGAACAGTGTAATCAGAGCCTCAGCTTAGAATCTGAGGAGTGAAACGGGAGAGTGAAAACCATGAGGGCTTTTGCAGTATTCCAGCAAGGAGTGCTGAGGCCTGGGTGAGAGCAGCTACAGGAAACTAATGCAGTGGCTTCTTGAGTTTGTGATGCTTGTGGAATATCCTAGGGTAGCTAGTTAGGTTGCACATGGGGTCTGGAATCCAGCGCCTGAGTAGCAGCTGGAGTGAAGATCTGGCTGTCATCTGCATAAAGGGGGAGAGTGTGCTGACTGCTAAGACGTGAGGGCCAGGCTCAGGATTCAGAGAGCACTGAAGGGAGAAGCTGGGGAGGAAGAGGAGAAGCCCCAGAGAAGCAGAATCCGGAGATGGAGGACACTGGGAGGGGCGGTGTGAGAGCCGAGGGCAGAGTCTCCTCAGTAGGAGATGCTCTCTGTCCACGTGCTGCGGCGCGGGAGAGGTCACGGGAGTGGGGAGGGTGCTTCACTGTAGGGCAGGGCGATGTCCTGCATGGCTTCAGACCCTCCATGACAGCACCCGCCCCCCGCACCCCTTTTAAGATGCTCCTGAGAAGATGTGTGAGGATCAGCTTGTCTCTGTCAACTCAGGAAGTCCTGCCTGACCAGCAGTCGTGCCTCTTCTCGGGCAGGCAAAAATATTTCTACTCTGCTCTTCGAAAACGGTTGGCTCAAGGAGACAATTGGCCAGTGAGCAGTGCTCTGGCCGTGGGCCGCGTCCTCTGGAGGCCTCGGGTGTCTGCGTGCGTCCAGGGCACTGAAGCCGGCGTGGGGGCCGCACGCGCCCCGGAGCGCCGCCCGTTCCGCACAGTCAGCGGAGGAGACCGGCCCCCGCAGGCTCTGGCACATCGGCCTTGAGTCAGCGGATAGATCTAGAAGCTGGCACCCTTCAGACGGACGCACAGTGGCCCGCGTCCTGCGCTGCCAGCCCCTGGGCCGCAGGATGCTGGAGTCCCGGAGTCACCTCCAGCGGCCCCGACGGCGGCTGGATCCCAGGCGAGCGAGGAGGCGCCACACTGCGCGCCCCCTCCACGGCCAGCCTCCCCCGGCCGGCCCCGGTCCTCTCCACGTCCCCACTGCCGGCCACCAGCGCCTCAGGACCTGCCTTTCCAAGCCACCGGCACATGGCAAGGTGAGCGCCTGGGCCTCCAGGCCCTGCTTCCTCCGCGCGCGGCGCAGCCACCTGGGGAGGGCGCCGGGGGTCGGCCCGCGGACGCTGCTGGGCGGGCCCGGCGGGTGCGCGGCCCGGCGTCCCCCCACCCAGGGCCCGGGAGGGCCCCGCGCCGCCCGCTCGGCTCCCCGCGCCTTCACGCGGAGGCCGGCTGCTCCCGCCCACCCGAAGCTCCCCGACGGCAGGAGATGGGGCGGCGCGCCGCTCCACCCCCTCCACCGCAGGGCCGCCCTGCCCTCCTCTCCCGTCCGTGTACTCCCAGCCCGCGGGAGCCTCCCCCTTCCCCGGGCTGTCGGCCTCCTCCCGCGGGGGGCCTCGGGACCCGCAGTGCTGACTGGTCCCTGACCGCCTGGGCGCCGCCCTGCCCTCCTTCCCTTGCTGCTCCGCCAGCCTCCGAGCCCCGCCTGCGCTGAGCGCTCCATTCTGAATCTCAGCTTACCCTCCCTTGTTCCCTCCGGGTTGTTTTGTTCTTTATCTTCCTACTCCTTCGTTGGAATATTTATCTTCACTTCTGTTTCATTTTGTAAAACACATTCAAGTTATCCATTTTCTTGTCGGAACATTCCTTCAGCTCTGACGGCTGCGTGGTCATAATTCTTTCTTTTCCTCCCTCACCCGTGGATGCTCGGGGCGGGGGGCTCTCTCTTTTAGTTTGGAAGTGTTTCATTTTCTCACACACACACACACACACACACACACACACACACACACACACCCTTCCCTTTGCTAATGACCTTTCATTTTCTTGCATAATTGTCAGGGACTATGGCTTATGTAATTTCTGTATCTAAGCATTTTTCTTCTATTACTTCTCCGCTCCATTATTTCGTTCTGGAAGCCCTGTTGTGCAGGTCTCCCCAAAAGATACGCCGTGATTTTCCTTTTTCTTGTCTTCCTTATTATTCACCATTTTCACCTCTTTATATTTTCTTCTGAGCGCTCAGAGAATTTCTTGAGGTATGAGTTTGGCTTTCTGTAACATCCAATAGGTCGTTCACTGCTTCTGTGGAGCTAAGAAACAGTTAGTAATTAATGTTTTACTTATAAAAACAATATTTTAAACATTTCAGGTGGTTTTCTTTTCATAGATGAAAATTTCCTCCCTAGTCTCTTTGAGAATATAGTTTTTTCTTTCTTGGAGAAGATCAACTTCACAGGAAAATACTTGTTCACATAAGCTCCTTTATTGTAGGTTTCTGAATCTTTTTAAATATTCAACTATTTTTTCCATAATTTATTGGATTTGATATGGATTTTGTTGGAAATTGTATTGAAAGATTTCTGTCTCACACAAAAGAGTAAAGAGGAAACTTTATGTTTTCTGTATTTTAATTTTGTTTCACTGGAGGCTCTGTGAGCCATAAAGGAGAGAGTTGAAGGTATGCTGGAAAGAACACAGCAATAAAAATCTGGGGTGCTCTGAGTGTCATACTCAGGGTGCTTCTGGTGGTCATTCCCGGACGTTTGCTTTTTGCCAGTAACTTCAGGGCTTGTCCTGCCACCCTACACTGGGGTGGGGGGGGCGGCACTGGGGGCACAGGAAATAGAAAGGGAGCTCCATGGAGGAGGCTGGGCATTGTGGTATGTGTGTCTGGGTGTCTGGCTATCTGGGTGTGTCTGCATGTCTGCATGTGTGTCTGTGTATGTTGGCCAGCGTGCTCTAACCCTTCTCTAACTGCTGCTGCCACCTCCATGAGAGGCCTTTATGAAAAGATCCCCATTTTACTAATCGCAGTGTCCTTTGCAGATCAGCCCTGGGGATGGATGCCAAGTCGGGGCTCTCCACCAGTGTTTCCTAGAGCCTTTCCTTCAGCCCCCATGCCCAGCCCTGGCCAGCTCCTGGGAAACCAGTAGTTCCACTCCAACAGTCTGGGATAGAAAGTTATGTCCCAGCTCTTATTTTTCCCTTTTGGAATTTGTGGGAGCTTAATTCTGTGACCTGACATGGCCAGGTTTTTGTTAAGAAAAATTTTATCCCATATCTTTTTATTTATTTATTTATTTATTTATTTATTTATTTATATCTTATTTTTTTATCCCATACCTTTTTAAAATAAATTTGTTTGTTTGTTTGTTTATTGGCTGCATTGGGTCTTCGTTGCTGCGCCCGGGCTTTCTCTAGTTGTAGTGAGCAGGGCTACTCTTCGTTGCGGTGCACAGGCTTCTCAGTGCAGTGGCTTCTGTTGTTGTGGAGCACGGGCTCTAGGCACGTGGGTTTCAGTAGTTGTGGCATGTGGGCTCAGTAGCTGTGGTGCGTGGGCTTAGTTGTTCCACGGCATGTGGGATCTTCCCGGACCAGGGCTCGAACCCATGTCCCCTGCATTGGCAGGTGGATTCTTAACTACTGTGCCACCAGGGAACTCCTGCATATCTTTTTAAATGACATTTTATTTTTTAGTAATTATATAGCTTTACAGGAAGTTGCACAAATAGTATGGATAGGTCATGTGTACCCTTCACCAGTTCCCCCAATGGTTACATCTTAGATAGCCATATTCAGTATCAAAACCAGGAATCTGACTTTGGTACAATGTGTGTATATGCCATACTTTTAAATATTCAAAGGTAATGAGACTATCCATTTCACCCCCAGGTCCCTCCCCCTTAGTCAGTCCGCATGACCCTTGATCACTTCCAGAGCTGAGCCTCTGACTCTCCCCGAGCTCAAGGATGTGTTGCTAGATGGTGAGCCTGTAAGCCAGCCTGTCTCCCTGTCCTCACAGCTCTTTACCTCCACTTTACCACGCATGCTCACACTCCAGGGCCAGGCTTGGTGTCTGGGACCCCCAGCCAGCCCAGGGTACCAGCCCTCACTCCTCCCTCACAATGGTCCCCCCACGGTCCTCCCTCACAAATGACCTCAGTCCATTAGAGGTGTTTAGTAATAGGAAACCTAAACGGGCTGGGTCCTGGCTTTCCTCCGGCTCGCCCAGGCCTCTCCTGAGCCCTGGGGCCCCACTTTCTCACTCTCCCCTCAGTGGACGCCACATCCTGAATGTGCCCACAGCTGCCCAGCACCACAGTGGCACCCGTCTCCAGACCACAGTCCCAGGGCAGGAGCTGGAAGTCATTCTGCACAAGGCCTGGTCCCTGGGGATCAAAGGTACCTCTCAGAGGAAACAGAAAGGTCCTCCAAGGAAATCCTGCAAAAGGAGTAAAGTTAAGAGAGTGGGAAAATCCCAGTTCAAAGCTGTATGTTTTCTCATGAGCTCATTTCATTTATTGATTTTACTGTTACAGAGGGAAAAAAACAACATTTTCTCTTTCTTCAAAGGCATCATGTGGCCATTGGTGAGTTGGGGTTTCCCTGGCTTTCCCCAGAACAAAGACCCCTCCTTCCAGCCCCTGGAAGCGAACAGGATCTGTCCACTCGCTTGAGGAAGACCATTCTCTGGGCCCAGCCCAAGGATGTGGTGGCCACTATGGCCAGGCCGTGCTCAGAGACAGCAGGGCACAAATGCAGACTGGTCATCAGGGGAGGACGCCATGGAGGGCAATGATGATGCCGTAAGGTTTCTTTTGAGCGGGGTGGTCTGGAGTGACCACAGGTGATGAACAGCTCTGAGCCTTCCCAAGGAGACCCCTGTGAATAACACTCACTGCTATGTAGAGGGAGGTGACAGGTGCAACTCTGTGCAGTAAACAGAGTCTCATCAGCATTCCAAGACTCGTGAGTCTGCAGTAACCCAAAGGAACCAGAAATGTTAATAATACCAATAGCAGGCAAACCTTGATAATGAACCTGGAAGTAGGCAGTCTGACCCAGGACTGGAGAGGATAGAGATGGGACACCTAACCCTTGGATACTCTTCCCAGCATTCCAGTGCTCCCCCCACCAGGCCATCGGTGCTTCCAGCAGCCCTGGAAGGGAGCTGTGGGTCCAGGCAGGGCCCTTGGTTGCCAGTGGCAGAAACCAGAATGGGCTAATTCAAGCAGAAATGCAATTTATTAGAAGGATATCAAGTAGCTCACAGAATCCACAGAAAGAAAACCAGGCTCAGTAGAAGGGCAGGGACCACGGTAGAGCAGCAGCTGAGAACACACCAGCCACGCCATGGACCAGTCCCCACTCAGACCTTCCTGCCGGAATCATGCCAAGGGAGTCAAGGGACACTGGCAGGGGACAGGCTACGTCGTGGCAGAGTGGACTGTGAACGCTTTGTGCCCCTCATGTGGTTCAGAATAGAAGTCTGACAGCGGCTGAAGACGTGGTCTGAAGGACACATAGGGACAGACAGGTGTTGGAGTGTCGTGTGGATGAGGATGTTGTTTTTGACAAAGTGAAACAAACAGGCAGTCATTAGAGCGTGGTGACGGGCCTGTCACTTGTGTTCCCTGACAGCTTTGCCAGCTTCTAATCGTCCTGCCTTTGCCGTTACCCCTCGGGAGCAAGCTGGTCCTCCAGCCAAGCCTTCCCAGCCAGCAGACTAAGTGAGGAAACGAGAGCTACGATGTTCAGCGTGCCTCTAAGATTCATCAAAGCAATTAGAAGTTTCCAGAATTGCCTGGAGAAGAGAAGACCGGCCAGGTGAAGATAAGGACCTGCTGAGGGTGCAGGCTGCGGTGGCTGCAAGGGATGAGAAAGCAAGGGCAGCGACCTCGGCCACCAGGATGGGGAGGCAGGGGAAGGCCCCCCCACCGGTGTCCTGCAGGGTGCTGCTCAGGAGCCAGGGGAGACCCCGGTGGTCTCCTGGGCACGGAGCCGGCACGCTTCCCTGCGCGGCTTGGCTATTCAAGTTCAAGGCCAAAGCAGCGGTTACAAGGCCTCTCATCCCTTCAGCTTAGGGCACCCCCGCCAAGGGAGCAGCGCCTTTGGGGGCAGGGGCCTCCGTGGGGCTGGGCGAGGGGGCAGGTGGCGCCCTTGTGCCGGCCGAGGTGTTAAGACTCGTGCACTTCCTTCCCGTTTCAGAACAGGGACTGATAAAATCTCATGCATGAAATCAAAGCAAAGAGGAACCTGTTTTAGAGACAAAGAAGAGAGCGCTCGGAGGAGAGGCCAGAGCCCTGCGCGCGGGGGACATATGGCATTTGTCAATCAAACGCAGAGCCACCTTGAAAAAGCCCTCAGAAGGCAGCCCCATGCCCGCCGCCCTGCGTGCGCTGCCGGCGCCTCCGTCCCGCACGTCCCGCGGACGCTCGGGTTCGGGGACTAATTAGCCTTCCAGAGGGCAGTCAGGGGCCCTCTGCCGGGACTTCGTTAGGAACGGGGCCCCTGGGTGGCTTCACGTGGACGCCGCTAGACGTGGGCCGAGGCCGGAGAGGCGCCGGCTCCGCCCGCGGGCTCCTCCTCCCAGGCGGCTTCGCTCGCCTTCCCCGCGGTCCTCGGCCTCTGACAGCCTTCCTCCCACGTCCACCCTCGATGCTTGGCCGCGCCGTCCAGGTGTGCGTTTGTGCCAGTGACCGGCTCCGGAGCTGGACCGGGGCGGGGACGGGCCAGGGAGCGCGCGGCCGATTGCGCGGGGGTTTGTCCCGGCTGAACTAACCCGGGGGAGTTGCTTTGAGGAACATACAATAGGGCACATGTGTTTATCTCCTCCTGTTTTTAACATCTTGTGGTTTAGGAAGAATTTGGTCCTCGAGTGTTCCTTCTCTAGTTTCCGTGTGGTCTTCCTCCAGCTCCCGGGTCCAGCAGCACGTGGAGTCACGTGGAAGCGCCCGCCCCCGCCTCTTCCTTACCTCAAACCGCCTGGCCTGCACCTGTCCTCGACCGGTGCCACCTGCTCCACTGCCCACTAGGAGAGAGGTGGCCCCTGGGGGCCTGGAGATGTGTGCCGCTATCACAGGGCTCCCGGGTCCTCTCTTCTGTGTCCTTGCTGCCGCCTTTGCCCCGCGTCCCCGTCTAGTGCCCCGTGAGCCCATCCTCCGCCCTTGCTCCCGGCTCAGGGCTCCTGCTCGGTTTTTCCATGCAGACTGGTGGAGAGGAGCTGGGAGCTGGAAGCTGGGAGCTGGGAGCTGGGAGGTGGGGGTCGGTGTCAGGAAGGGAGGGCCAGCCTTAGCCAGCAAGGGGAGGAGGAAACCAAGTGGAAAGTACTTTCCACCCACTTCTCCTTGTTCAGAATCAGGGAGAGGATTGGGACATTGGAAAAGTAAAACTCTAGATAGTCCCAGAAACAAGGAAGGGTGGAAATGTGGCAGATGCACTGCGTGCCAGAAACTGCTGGAATGTACCAAAATCCCTTTAGGGTCTATCTATTACTTGAACAACCTGCAAACTGAGGCCTGCAGGCTGCCCTTTGCCATCAGTACCATTGTCTTATTCTGCAGGGTCTGCCAACAGGCTGAAGTGCTGGGTGCAGAGCCTGGAGCCAGAGCACTGTGGGGCTGCAGGCCATGAGGGACAGCCTTGACCTTGCCCTGACCCTGCAGCCACTGGCTATTGGGGAGCAGCAGTTAGCAAATAAATACTTCACAAATACTTCCTTCCTTCACTCCCTGCAGCCTCCCTTCATAATCTAATCTTCCTTCTGTGCCCTTTTCTTAAAATAAGAGATTAAAAAAGGTGTCCATTGTAGAAAATTTGAAAAGTATGGGAGCATAGAGAGAAAAATTTTAAATAAAAATTACCTCTAATTCTGGCACTCAGAAATATCCACTTGAATAAAGTGTTCAATTTTATAAGCAAATTTTAAAATTTATTATATCATGAGCCTTTTCATGTCATTAATTTTTCTAAAATTTGAATCTTAGTGGCTGCCTAGGGCTCCATTTATTTCACAGTCCCCTGTTGTTGGACATTTATGTCTTTTCCAAATTTTCACCACCATAAAAAAATGCTGCAATGAATATCCTAGAAGATAAATCTTTGTGACTATCTCTAATTAATTCATTAAGATAAATTCCTAGAATAAATTCCTGTAAAAACAACCTATCAAGTGGGATGATGATATTTAAAGCTATTTGAACACATCACCAAGGTACACTCCAAGGAAATCACATCTTTGAAGATCCCAATGGATATGTACAAAGGGTCCAGCTCCTCGAACACAGCCAGCACTATGTTTTTTCCCCCAAATCTGATAGACAAAAAAGACCTTTTATTGTTTTGTCTTCATTTCTTTGTCAACAAGATTGAATATTTTAAAATATGTTTTTAACTCACTTACATTTTGTCTTTTGGAAAATTTCTGTATGTATCCTTTGTCGATTTCTCCACCAGATTATTAATCTTTCATAAAATTGTTTCTGACTTCAGTCTCCTTATCTGCTAAAAGAATCACTTGGACCAAAGGACCTCTTGACCCCAAGGTCATTTCAAAGAGCTCAAATCTTCCTTTCTGCTGTCACCCTCCCCTCATCAGCAGCCTGCCAAGGTCTCTAAACCTATTAGCATAGCTCCAAGAAACCTTGAATTTTAAATGTCTGCCTGCATTGAGTTTCACACTTGAATAACCAAGTCAGGTGGCTAATCAGACTCCCAGGTATGAGTGGGAGCCAGTCCCTCCCCAAGGGAAGGACCAGGCTTAGGTCTCTGCATTTCACACCAGGAACCTGGGTGTGGGCAGTTCTAACTGCTGCAGAAATGCCTAATGGGGCCCAACCTTCCCCACTTATTGACTGAGGAAATGATGATATAGCCATACAAGGGACTTAGATGTAGATGTAAATTGTGTGACATGAAAGAATTTATTTTTAAATAAGAAAAGTAGATTCCAGAAGAATGAAAGCCCTTTCACACATGCACACGTGCACACTCAGAGAATGTGATCTGGAATCATATTGTGTAATATATTAACAATTTCCATCACTAGGAGGTAGGATTACCAATATTTACTTGGTTCTTTTGTACTTTTCAACACAAATGTGAATATCGCTCCGTGAGCAAGGCCACTCCTTTCTCTCTTTTCCCTTCAGATGTTGCCTGCAAGTGGATGCTGAGGCGGCTGCCCACTGAAGTCACGTCCCCAGGCCCCGTGTGTCATCAGCTTCAGGCAGCGCTGGGGGGAACCTCATTATGCTGTCTGCCAGGTCCTGTCAGGCCTTCTTGGCACCAGAAAGCTGGCCCACAGAGGCCCAGCTTCTGTATGTGGAATGGGGTTTCTTCAGGAAGAATGTTTTCCCACTGGCCTTTTGTGTATCTCTGGGCCTGGGGCCACAGCCTCCTGAAATAGGGGTTCTTGGAGGCATGCAAGCAGAATTCAGTGCCCTGCCTTTCAAACTACACTCCCGGGCAACAGAAAAACATGGTCCAGGAATTTACCACTTACCTGCCTGGCATACTCCCCCCACCCCCAGGCACATGCATGCTTCTCTAAGCAGACTAAGGTGACCTCTCAGGCCTGGGGTCTCTTGCTGGCTCTCCAAGGTTGGTTTTCCAAGAACTTAAAACACCTGTTTTGTTGTGACAGGTGAAGTCAAGGCCGCAGCCAGGTGGGAGAAGGGGCCCTGTTAGTGAAAGAGAAAAATCTAGGCACTCCTGCAATGCCATCTGTTGTCCTGCATGCCCGGAAGTGGAGAAGTGGACTGGCGAACATGCATGAGCTTTAGGCTGCCTTCAGCTGAAGACATGGGCATCGAGCACCTTTGTAAGTACGCGAGTCAGGGCTCACGAATGTGGTCCTGCTCAGGGCCGGCCGCTGCTGGCTGGAGACCACTGCCCTGTGGCCTCCGTCCCCAGACAAGCCTCCTTAATGCAGGACCTGGGGTGGGATGCCTCAAGTCAGGCTCAGGGTCATAGCAAACAATGCCTCTTCCAGACAACCAAGAGGCAGCTCCCCAAATTCCAGAGTGTGGGAAGAGAGCTGCAGGCCATGACTGGGGGAGCAGGGCGAGCCTGGGGCTCCAGGGAAGGACTGGAATCATTTCAGAGTGACAGTTAATTTTACAAACACGTTATCACTGTCAAGGTTCAGAATTGTCAACACCTGGGGCTCTTGTGCTGGCTCAGAGAGAGGCCTTTTAAATAATTCTTTAAATGTAAGAAAACCTAGTTTTCCAGTTTTACATGTCTATAAATTGGGAGTGGGGGTTGGAGTCAGAAAAACCTCCAGCAAATTAAACTTTCACCTCCAGCGTGCTCATTTATGAATGGGAAATCTAATATGGGTCTCAGATTAAATGGGATGATGTTTGTGATGGCAAGAGCTCAGTAAACAGTCACTCGCTCCTTGTCCTGTTGCCTGTGAGTCAGAACCAGGGAAAACCCAAGGGGGTCCAGTGTCAAGGTCAGGTGAACAGGGCAGGACTGAGCACCTGCCAGGGTGACCCCAGGTGATGACAGAGAGTGGAGCTCAGCCTCTGGTCTAGCAGGAGAGTGTTCAATGAGAAACAGGGCAGTTAGTCAAATAAAGATAATCACAACAAAATTAGAAACTAACAGGCAAAGTGATCCAGGAGTCCAAGGAAGAAGAGTCAGTCATTTATTATTTATATACTTATGATGTATGTATTACATATTACATATTGTATACATATGTGCCTGGAATACAATAGATGATAGATAGACAGATGGATAGACGGACGATGTCTGCTGTGAACCAGGATCTGTGTTTATAGTGTGAACAAACCAACTTGGATGCTGCCGTCAAGGCATCTCAGTGAAGTGGGGGAGACAATGAACAAGAAGACAAGTGAGAAAACAATTATGCATGGGAGCACGTACTATAAAGGTAAAATACTGAGGTGACACAACAGAGCATAAACAGGAGGTTCCCATGTCAGTGTATCGGAGAGGGCTTCTCTGAGGAGGTGACATAGTCAAGCCCAGAGGGCACGGTGGGACAAGTGGGGGACAGGGGGGACAAAGAGGAGTGGCTCTGGAGGGGCCACGGTCCCGTGTAGAGAGAGCTGGGGAAGCTGGAGTAAGAAGGGGAGGAGGGGGAAGCCAGGGAGGAGGGGGAAGTCAGGAAGGAGTCTGTTCCTGGTTGATGGGACCCGGAGAGCCTCCTCCAGGATGCTGCATTGAGGAAGGTGTCCAAGGACAAGGCAGGAGGCAGCCCCAAGGGTGTGGGCAGGAGTTCACCACTCAGAAACCACAGGGCGGGAGCTGGCCAGAGTCAGGAATGAGGCTGGAGAGGCCCATGGGCCTGAGAAGAGCATCATCCCCTCAGGAACCTGCAAGCCATGGTGGGTCCAGACAAAGGTCTTGGGGCAAAGGGGTCTGAGGTCTGCACCAGAGAATGTTCATTTGTTTGCTGTTTTTATCTGTCGCTGCTCTTTCATCCAGGGCCACTACAAGAGCATCTACGCGGTACCCTTTTTGCCCCACGGCCCCCCCAGGCAGGTGCTATCACCGTGCCCTCCGGAGCAGGGGCCTCCCAGGACCCTGGGGCGAGGGCCTGAGCCCAGGCAGTGTGGCCCAGTGCCTGGCAGTCCCCGCAGCCACCTCCCTGCCGCCCTGCAGCTCCAAATCCACTCGCTCTGCCCAATCTGCAGACAGCAGCGGTGGCCACAGGAGGAAGGCCCCTGCTGGCCCGCAGCAGCCGGGCGACGCACCCACCGGGGCCTGAGCTCCAGGCCTCCGGGCGCCCCGGGGCTCCTTGGCGCTCCCGCCCGCAGCACCTGCCCCCCGCCCCCGCCCAGCTCCTCTCGCCGGGGGGCTTCCTGTTGCCCGGGCTGGACACGGGCACCGGGGGGCAGCCGCGGAGGGCGGCCCGCGGGCCGAGGCAGCCCACCACGTCCCGCCGGCGCTCAGCCTGTCCCCTCCCAGGCCAGCGCCCCGTGGAGACGCAGCCCGGGCCCCTCCGGCCTCCCGCCGCCCTTCCCGGAGGGCGGGCTCCGGACTCCCGCCGCGTCTCTGCTTTCGCCGCGGACAGCCTGCCTTCCCAGCAGCCTCCGGCAGCCTTCCCTCCCGCCGCGCTGGCTCAGCCGCGGCCACAGGCCGCCTCCGGAAAGGGAGTGTCCGGCCCTTTCTGCCTCCGCTGGGTGGGGGGACTCGACCCGCCTGGAAAGGAGGAGGAGGAGGCTGGCCCTGAGGTTGGCCCCGGGGGGGGACAGAGAATCGGAAGACTGGTGCTAAGACTGCGGGCACCTCATGGCCCTGCACCTCCCCCAGCCACACAAGGCTGTGTGTCTCTGTGTCAGGGGACTTGGGGTCCAGTGAGAGCAAGTGCACGTGCTCTGAGGTTTGACGGTGTTTCTAAGGAGGCCCTCGCTCATCAGGCTCCCCAGGGTGGGGGGTGGGGCTAGAAATGGGAGGTGCTGCCAGGGTTGTGGTGCTGGGGACTGTCCCCGCTGCCAGCACTGACCAGGGCCTGGGTCTCTGTGTGTCTGCCCCAAACTGAGGAATGGGCGTTTGCCCTAGAGAGTGTTCTGTTTACCAGGGGAGGCCGCCTCCAGAAGCTCAGATGCCACCTGACAGGGATCTCCTCCTTGCCCTCCTTCCCTTAAGTCCTCCTACCCTTCGGTGTCACGATTGCCGGCCTCCTGGTGCACAACCCCTCTCCTTCCCCCATGAGCATCTCCTTTGGATACTGGGGCAGTTATCTGCAGCCCCTGAGTTTTCATTCGGGAATGTTAGGCATATTCACTCTCTGGCTCTCCTTGAACATCCATCCCTACAGCCCTTTCTTCCTGCCTCCCTGGGCCCTCTTGTGCATTTGTCTGGTCTCCATGGTGACAGGCACCGCTAATGGATACACAGTTCCTATGAGGTCCCCTCCCTACCTACACACACCCCCATCTCACTGGCAGCTTCCTCTTCCCCCAAATCACCCATGTACATCGATGGTCTAGATTCACCTCCTAAAATTCCTTTCCCTCCTGTTCTCTTGGTTTTCTGCCCAGTTTTAAGTATCTCTAAGATGGCTTACTAGAACCTTTGCTGATCTGCTCTGGACCCTGGCCTCTTGACAATGGGGATTGGGGATTGGGGATGACTGTGGGTGTCACTACACTGTGGAGGGATGCAAATGTGATAACCTGACTAGAGGGCGACGCTGCTCTGTGCACCATCAGGAGGGCATGGGCTGAGGTGGTGGCTTAGTCGGGTTGGAATCTCCAAGCAGGCACTTGTTAGGTGTGTTCAGTAAATATTTCCTAAGCACCTACTGTGATCCAGGTCCTGGGAATACATTCTTGGATCATATAGTCTCTGTCTTCCTGTAGCCTTTGAGCTGCTGGGAATAGAGTCACCACATTTCGCAAATAAATATACAAAATGTCCAGTTAAATTTGAGTTTCAGATAAATGATGAACTTTTCTTTCGTGTAAATATCAGTATTTGTTGTTTATCTCAAATTCAAATTTAACTGGACATCCTGTATTTGATCTGACAACCCTGAGTGAGATGGAAAGAAAATAAATAAGTAAATACAGAAATAACATAATTCCAGGATTCTGGTGGGTAACTCGGAAAAAAAGAGCTAGTGCTCTGTGAGAACATCCCAAGGGGCCAACTGGATGGTGAGAGACAGGCTCCTGGAGTCTGGCAGCCTGGGAAGGAGCCTCTATTTGCAAAGCCCACGGGTGAGCATTCCATGCAGATGGAATAGTGAGTGCAAAGTCCCTGAGCTTGGAAAGAATTTGACATGATCCTCAGTCAACAGGCTAGTGTGACTGGCTGGAGGGGCAGGCTGGCAGGTGTGTACAACTTGAATTGATGACGTGATAGACCTGGCCACAGTAAGTAGGTGCTCAACAAATTGTAGCTATTATGTATTATTAATAATTATGATTTTTAAAGTCAGTCAAATATGAATTCCAGATATTGTGTGGAATACTCTTTGTCACCTAACTGTCATATTTATCTTAATTTTCTATAAAGAGACCATTTCAGTGTATATGGTGCTAAATACCATCCAGCCAGGCATAATATATTTGCCTTACATTTGAAAGGTCTCTTAAAAAGTAAACTGCAGAATATTGTCTGAAATCCCCTTTTCCATCATAAGGCATTAAAAAGTCAACCAGGACTGCCCCCCCCCCCCCATTGACACTAGGGAAGTTGTAAATCACAGGTGTCAGTCAGCAGAGACCTGGGGCTTCTGCTGGTCCCTTTGTACTCCCCTGACATCCTGCATCTTCTGTGTGACTTGGGGCTTGTCACTTGACCTCCCTGAGAACTGGTTGGCTCATCTGTAAAACAGAAATAACGATAACACCTCGGTGCCAAGGGTCATCGTGAGGGTGCAGGAAGCAAAGTCTATCAGTGTTTGTGAGGCACTGAAGGCCACAAGAGGAAGTGTCATCCCCCAAATCATCTGGAAGAGAAGGACAGGGAGTCAGAGTTAAATCACATGCCCAAGGATTCCGAGCAGTCCAGAAACATCATCTTCCTGCTTCATTTTCCTGTGCAGGTTGCTTTCAGCCTGCTGAGGCAAGGAGAGATGACTGAACAAATGGCTTGTGAGCACTGAGGCAAGATTTAGTGCAGGGACACGTGTCTAGAATGGAGCTTAACCTCTGAAGGTTCCGTGTCAGTGGACAGTACTGACCCTCCTCATATGGGACCATGACTGAGAGGAGTCGCCTTCTTCTTTAGTTACTAAGCCAGGTTTATATCACAAAATCGCAACAACATAGGGCCCAGAGGTGTGTTTCCAGCAGAACCTGTTTTTAGTGGGACGCGGTGGTCAGGGGCCCAGGGCCTGGCCTCAGATCGTAACTCCACCACCCATCAGCCCCATGAGTCTTGGGTTTTTTCACCACCACGTGGGGCTGGGGCAGTGCCGTCTACATCACAGTGAGGTGGTGTGGGTTCAGTGCGATGGCATATGGCTAACATGCTTGGCACGGTGCCTGGAACCTGGGAACATTCAGCAATATCCAAGGACCAAGCCAACGCCACCTTCGAGGTGCTCCCTGTTGTCGGGGGAGGGGCCGTGCACAGCACCACCAACGCCGAGCGTGTGTGTGCAAGTGTGTGCAGACGGCCGGAGCCACACGCAGGCGAGCACCTCTAAGCGACACTACAGCAGTGCAGGGCCCAAAGCTCCCCAAATCCTCTCCTTCCCCGTGGCTGATGCCTGACAGGCGGTGTCGGCTGCCCATCCCCTCGGTTTGGGCTCAGCCCCTGCCCTGAATTCTGTCTTCAGCCCTGTGACTCTCGGTGTGAACATCCGATCCCTGAATATGGGCTGGGCCTCCGGAAGGAGGTGAGGGCTGGGGGTGCTGGTGGCTTCTACGTGCCATTCGAGGTACGAGTAGCTGCACTGGCGGAGAGAGCAACCTTATATTTTTTCTGCGCCTCAGAAGAAAACTTTACATTTTAAATTAACAGCATGTCCACTGCCAGTATTTGTGGTTACTACCTGTAACGTAAATCTCTTTTAGAGATGTGTGAGAACAGCATACATAATGAAACATCAACATGAAACTTGATTTAAAGTGGCCTTTCATTAATATAACAAATGAAGTGTACCAAAATTTGAAAGTATATTCCTTTGGGCCTAATTAAAATACTGAACAAAATACATGTATGTGTATATTTTAAATGAAGACATTCAGCAGCCAGAATTAGCTACAAAAATTAATTCAAATCGAAAAGTGCCCTGTGAGGGCGTGGTCATTACTAACACAGGCCGCCCTCTTCCCTGAGATGTCTCAGATAATGTGCGTCTGATCCGTGCCTGCACAAGGTGTCAGGTGAGCTTTGCTTTAACAATATCACCCTCTACACAGGAGTGCACCTCACAGGGCTACCTTTTGGTCAGAGAGTTTTCCATGCACCTCGGAAGGCGTCTGAGAGCTGGAGGTCCTCTGACTGAGAATGTCCTTGGCCCGATGTCTGTGGCCTGGGAGGGCGTGACTGGAGCAGGGGAGCGGTGGGCTTCCTCTAAACAGAGAGGATCACTGACTGGAGGGGCCTGGACCACGCATGATGGCATTGAGGAACAGGAACCTAAGGGCGACTAGAGGATGGTGGGGAGATGGCAGAAGCCGGGGGTGAGGAGAGTGGCTGTGGGGACGAGCCCTCTGGTCCTACTACTGGATCCAGGGCAGGAAGTAGATGTGGCATTTGCCATGACCCTCTCCCGTACCCTTTGATGGCAGTAAACTGAGGGGTGCGTTGGAAACCCAGTGCGGGGTGGGGGGGGCAGCCTGGCCAAGGTGGGACCTCAAGAGTCCGCACTCCAAGGCCAGGATTGAGGTGGAGGGTGGGGAGGAGAGTGACTCCCTGGTGACAATTTTGGTCAATGGCAAAAGATACCTCAGAGGCCAGGCCACCTGACTGAGAGACCCCTTGTCCATTCACGGGTCCCCTCAGCCACCTGGGACTGGGCCTTGCTTCCAGGCTGTGGAGCAGGACTTCTTAACATGATCTCTGGGACAGGATGGGCCTCTACGCTTGCAGGGAAAGACCTCCCAGCCCAGTGAGGGCCTGAGAGGCAACAGGGCCCAAGTGGGGAGTGAGTGGTGTGTGTGTGTGTGGACACACGTGCTGTGTGCTGGTGTGAGGATGCAGCCTTGGAAAGGTGGACACTCTGCACACAGTGACCATGTCAGTGCTGGCCCACTGGTGACCTAGAGCTCCCATGAGGGGCAAGCAGTTAACCCCTCTGCTCCTTATCTGTCCGTGGAGATACCAATAGTACCTCTCCTCACAGGATCCGTGTGCAGATTGAATTAAGTACTTGACATGAAGTGTTGTTCCTCGGAGCACTTCATAATCGTTCATTATTCTTGTTATTCTGTAAGTTACTGGCTCATAATCCAGTCCCTGGGGACCACTGGGAAATGAAGGACCACAATAATAACTGATATTTATACAGCACTTTATAATTTGCACATGACTTTTGTGGACCTTATCTCCTTTAAACGTGTGACAGTGGAGGCCAGGTGCTGGGCCATTATTCCTCCCTTCTCTGAGGAAGCAGGCTCAGAGAGTCTGGACTTGCCCTGCAGCACATAGACCCTGAAGAGTGGGACACAAGTCCCATCTGAGTGTCGGCCTTGGAACCCTTTGGCCCTCCACCCTGGGGCTGGGGGAGGAGTTCCCTTGCGGAACCTCAGAAGCTCTACAGAACTTACAGAACCACACAGACTGGGGAAGAAGAAGGTGAGCCGGGCGGGATGGGCGCTGATGTCAGAGTGAGCCCAACCGGGACCGTTCCCTCCAAACACTTGGACCACCTCTAATTCCACGCAGTAGTGACCACATCTCCATGGTGATGGGAGGACCCAAGGGCCCAGGTCAAATTTCTCCCTTTCTGGGTGATGTATCAGAAGGCTGGTGGCTGCTAACAAAATTTCTATATTTAACTGGAAACATATTAACAGGCACATAGTAAAGAGTTCTGGGCCATGGGAATCCTTAGATCTCGAGTTGACATTCGTGGCCTTTTGTGCTGGAAGATGCTGTCATTTCCCATGAACACAAGCCTGGGTGAAAGCACACCACTGGCCAGGCCTTTTGCCCAGCCTGGCTCTAGGAAGACGCCTTGCCCTGGGTGGTGGGCAGTGTTCGCGTACTGGGTGGGGCTGCTACCAGTCATGATGCTAACACAAATGTTCTCCAAGAACAGGCCGAGCGAGCTTTCCTGTCCTCTGGCGATGGTCCCACCTTTGGTTCAGAAAGGTCCATGAGTGAAGTCTCCAAGGAGTCGAGGCCCAGAGATGGGGCCAGGTGGGGTGGCGGGAGGGGAACCTGCCTGTTTGGGGAGATTTTGAGGAGAGGTTGAGGTGGAAGAGGTTGGTTGGACCTCTTCTGTCGTGAGAGGCAGCAGCACGAGGGGGACTAGAGTTTGTTCCAGTGTGTGCACAGCATGTGCTGCTCACACCGGGAGAGGGCACTTCAGGTGCTCGCTGCTCCCCAAGAAGTGATGGAGACAGGAGATGGAAGTGGATGCCGAGGGCTCTCGGGCAGACTTAAGAACCAATGAGAGACGAGGTTTTTGAAGGGCAGAGAACTCAGAGGGATGTGATGGCTACCAAACCACTGAGGCAAAGGTCAGCAGCTTGGTGAACGGTCCAGCAGGGGCCTCCAGACCACTGGCTGACTCTCAACTTGGGATGCTCTCCCGGCCCCTTGCCTTTGCATGTGCTGTTCACTTATCTGGAACACCCTTCCTCTGACTCTTGGTCTTCAAGACTCAACCGTCATTGAACATTATGTGGATTTGAGTGACATTTCAAGGAGAGAATTGGCAGGATTTGGATCAGATTGGATTTGTGATGAAAAGAGCAAGGGAGAGAAAGATGTCAACCTAGGTCACGTGTTTGACATTGGAGTATGTGGGGGTTGAGGCTACTGCAAGTAGTGGGGAAGCTGGAGGGGGTGGTCTGTAAAGGGAGAGATGCCCTCCTTCCTTTCGGACATAGTGAAGTTGCCCTGGGAGTGACACAGTCATGGAAGACCACCTGGAGCCACCCAGAGAGGACTCTGTGAGGACTCAGGACTGGGCATGGTGACCTGGAAGTAACTCAGGTTGCTAGTGGCCAGGCCTGGGACCCAGGGGGAAACAGACAGGGTGGGAAAATCAGGTTGAGGGTGGGGGTAGGAGGCAGAAGCAGGCCAGGTGGGCAGCTGAGGCCAGCAGGAAGTGGGCATGGATCAGGCCCCTTTCCCCTGGCAATTTTAACCTGGCCACATCAGCCTCGGCTTTCTTCACTGCTCTGGAAGGCAACCCAAAGGCCCAGGATTTAAAATCTTATGCCGCTGCTCAAATATAACAATTAAAAAGAAAAGCATTCCTGGGCACTTGGAATCTGCTAGCTGATGATTTGGGGGGGAGTCTGGGAGCGGAGCTGGGGTGTAGAGAACCACGCCTGACAGGCAGCTGCGGGGAGGGTGCCACGCTGCCCCACCTTCAGTTACCAAAGAAAATAGGATCATGCCAGGAACTGAGGCAAGAGAGGGTTCTGTGTCCCCCGGCTGCTGCCTCCTCTGCCTCAGGCCCAGTCCACACTGCAGACCCCACAGCTCCTTCAGGTCGTCTTTAACCCTGGAGTTCTGGCTGCCTTGGTGGAGGTTACAGGCCAGGCCGGAAGGTGCGAGAGAGAGTAAAAGGCCCCTCTCCAGGAGTATAAAAACGGATTGGGATGCGATGGGGGCTTCCCAGTACTGGAGGCAGGGGTGGCGGGGGTGGCGGGGGGGGGGGGTCAGGAGCACGGAGGTCCTTGGGGGTGCGCCGGTGGCTCCTCTCCCTCTGGGGGAGGGGAGGGGGTGTCTAGGCGGGGTCCGGGGTCCAGAGGGGAGAGGGCCGGGGGGCGGGGTTGGGCGGCTGTCCCGGCGAGGGCCGCCGCGGGGGCTGGGCACATCCTCGCAGCGCAGCTCCCCGGCCCCTTTGGTCGCCAGGGTTGGAACGACAGATGCATGTCGCAGCCCCATCGCAGTGCCCCCTTGCAGGCTTGGGGTCGGTCCGTCGCGGGAGCGCAGCAGCGGCCCGAGGCCCAGGGCGCGCCCCCGGGGTCGTCTGCGGGCGAGGCGGCGGCGGAGCGAGAGACACGCCACGGGCTGCCCCCGGACGGAAAGGTTCCACCGCCCTAAATCACGCAAACCTAGACAGCGGTGCAGGACCGGCTTTCCCGCAGCCGAGCCTCCCGAGCGCGAGCGCGGGGCGGACCCCCAGACACCACCCAGCGTGGTGACCGCGTCAAGGTCAACGACGGGCGCCCTGGCGCCTGGGTTTCCCCCTCCCGAGCGGTCCGCTCTGTGGGGACCAGGTCGGGACAGCCGGGGATGGCGGGCGCGGAGCCTGGTGGGGTGCCCGGGCCTGAGTGAGCCCAGGCACCACCTGTGCGGGGGGCGGGGCGGGGGCGCCGCTGCTCACACGCAGATGCGGGGCCGCGCGGGCCAATCTTTCAGCGACTCTGGGCGAGCGCCCCAGGAACCCTCGTTTTAAACCAGCCTCGGGCATGAAATTTGGCGACGCTTGGTTCCGCACCCTCGTGCCCTCCCCTGGGCGCTTTGGTGGCGTTAGAACAGGCCCCCTCTGCGACGCGCGCGGCCGCCGCACCCCGTGCGGGGATCGCCGCGCCCTGGGAGCAGCGACCCTTAGGACCGCGGGGTCGGGCGGGAGCGCTTCGGCGGCTGGCGCGGAGGCGCGCCCAGAGGAGTGAGAGGTACTCGTCGGCGTGCGGTCCTAACTGGAATCGGATGTTAAAGATGAGAAATTCGGTTTTGTAAAGTGAAATGTCACGGATTTAGAGTTTCGAACGCCTCCCTAGCCTTTGGTATTTGCCTGTCTCTATCCCTGGCAGTGCGTGATTCCCATGTTTCAAAGAAAGAACTTTAAAGGTTCGTAAAGCTCCAAAGATTTCAAATAGCTCTTTTAAAAGCACTCTGATGGTTTCAATGCAGACACATGAATTACATATCTCTTAAATTACACAGCGTTTTAAATCTAAGGGCAAGTGTCTTTGGCAAGATGGATTGGGGTTTTGTCTCCTGTGGGTATTTTCTTAAGCGTGTGTAATGTATGTATTCAGGTTGATGGTGGAAAGAGAAGAGAAAGGAGGCATCGGGTGAAGGATGCTGAGACTTCCTGCCACCTGGCCCCATGGCGGCTCTCAGAGCAGAGAAGTGACACATACGGGTCCCTTGGTTTTCCTCCTTGGCAAGGGCAGTGACATGGCCATATGTGGCTCCTGAAGGGCCACTTGTGAGCTCTTCCAGGGACAAGCCTTGACCTCTTCGTGCCGTCTCCACCCAGATCAGTGGTGAATGAGTGAATGATACGAGGAACACATGTAGTGATCACATCTCCACCCTTGCTACACCTGCAGCTTGCTCACGACCTAACGTGATTTTCGTCTTTACCATCTCCCCAGGTCAAACCTTCAGGATACCAGCATCAACCAGATGCTCTAACCAGGAAGGGGAGGCAGTTTGGTATGTGGCAAACTCAGGCTTTGGAGTCAGGCCACATGGACTTGAATTCCTGCTCTGCCACTCATTATTTGGGTGATTTCTTTAATCTTCAGTGCCCTCATCTATAAAATGGGATCATAGTGGTCCCTTAGTCACATGGTTGTTGTGAGGATTAACGTAGACACATGTAAAGCCCTTAGCAAAGGCCTGGCCACAGGCACCTTTAAGAATACATGGTGGGAATTCCCTGGTGGTCCAGTGGTTAGGACTCTGCACTCTCACTGCCGAGGGTTGCGAGTTTGATCCCTGGTTGGGGAACTATGATCCCGCAAGCCGCACAGCTCAGCCAAAAAGAAAAAAAAGAATACATGGTGGTGGTGGTGGTGATGGTGATGGTGGTGATGGTAGTGATGGAATATACAGGGATAATGATGGTGCTGATGGTGGTGATGGCAGACACCCCTCAAGCTTTCTTTTAGCAGTTTGGGTCTCAGCATTATCACCCAACTCTTCTGGTGAATGTGCCTATTGTCTGTGCTACAAGCTTTGGTGCATAGCCCATCTCATCTCATCATCCTGTACTGTTGGTCACTCCCCAGGGCAGGCATCCTGTTCTCTTGTGGTCAGCTCAATGGTCAGGAACCAACCCTCACCCACCCAGCAGCTGGTAGCCTTGCAGGGTGGTGGAATAACCCCCATCTCCCCAACCCCAAGAGCATCCCCTCCAGCGGCCTAGGAGATTCCCCTGCTGATGAAGTGGATATGCGGAGACACAGCCTCTCCCTCCCTGCTTGGGCACAGTGGACTTTGCTGGAGAGTTTCTAGAGCTGCCCAGGAGTCCTTGAACAGTCTTTGCCTTGGGCATGAGCAAGAGACGGAAGAAAAGATAAAAAGATAAACTATTTCTTAGAACAATAAATGTGGGAATGAGATTTCTCTAGAAGAGAGGGGTTTGGGAAGACAGATTTAGGGGTCATGGTTCCTCCAGAGACGCAGAAAATATTGGTGAGCAGGCCCTGTGGATGGAAGCTTCCCTGGAGCCCTTTGTGCAGAGAGAAAAGTCCCCTTGAGCACACATCACCATCACCCTCCCCCCACCCACCACGTGGGAGTTCTTGGCCCCTCTCACCCACCCCTGACTTGATAAGATGCTGGTTCCTTATCTACTTGGATTGGGAACTTGCTCGGTATTTGCTCATTCATTTGGTTCCTGTGCCCCAGTTCAGCTGGGATTGTAAGGCTCTGGAGGGCAGGACCCTGGACTTGCTTCCTCACATGTCTCACAAAGCCCTTAGTAGACAGCAGAGGGGGCCCCCATATTTGGCATCTCCCATGAATCTAGCACCTTGCTTTGCCCATCCTGGGTGTTGGCTAATGTCTGCTGAATAGACAAATGGCCACTGGCAGAGGTGAGGGTGCATGTCATCTTCTCCAGGCAGGCTCCGTCCTTGTCCTTCCAAACTCAGGTGGCTCCAAATGCCATGTGCTCAGGGCCATAGTTATGTCCAGGTGGGACCGCTGGCAGCTGCCATGGGAGGTGCCTCTGGAGCTGAGCCACTCCCAACACTCACCCCACGTTTTAAACCTAGCCCAGAGCTCCCGGAACACTTGGTTCCTTTTGCTCACTAGGAAACCCTTTGTGATGTTAAGCAACTAGTTCCTCATGCAGTCAGTTTTCATTCCAAATTCAGAAATGCTTCAAATCTCAAAATTCTCCACATCAGAATGTCCAGTTAAAAGTGCTAACTCTGGATTTTACCCTGCGATTCATCGTGGATTTGGGGGTTGCTGGGGGCGGTATCGAGCCGGCGATCCCAACAAAGCGCCCGCCATCGCCCTAATCTCTCTCTATTACGAAAATGGATGGCAAGATGGGGATTACTGCGCCTATAAATCAGCGTTGTGTCCTGGTTAAACTAATACATTTTTCAAGTGTTGTTCTCACCGTCTGGCATGCACGGAACTGCTCAGTTGGCACAAAGTTTGCAATCAATCTCTCCTGCCCGCTCCCCACCCAGCCTCGCCACCTCCTCCGAAACTTCCTAATATTTTATACATAAACCAGTTTGGATTCACGGGGGCATTCCAGCTAGTAAATGCTCTGAAGATTCATCTTTATGGACTAGCAGCCCAGCCTTGTAGCGTCCCAGCTTCTCAAGATGAAAAGGAATTTTATTTGGTGTGTTATGCTACGCGGAGAGTGGATGCTGGCGGCTTGCTAGATTCTATTATTACTGGGCGCGTGTTCTTCTCCAGAGAGGAGAGACAAGGCTTCAAGGGCGGGGCCCTCAGAAAAATGAGCCTCCTCATTTCCCCTCTTGTTCCAAGGCCCTCCCAGCAGTGCAGGCCCTTCGAGGCTCCCCAAGACCCAAGGGAGTAAGGATGGGGAGTTTACAGCAACCAAGCTCAGGTCTCAGCTGGTCACGTTATTGTAACCCTGCACCACAGGAAGAGGGACCAGGGATCAAATAGATTAAGACAGCTGTTGGGGGAGGGGCACGGCCCCACCAAAGGAAATGAAAATAGTTGCAGTTTCATTTGCTTTAAAGCACAGCCCTCCTAATAAACGTGCACAGCAAATGTGCTGAGCAAACACCTCGGCTGTCATCAATATGCGGGGGCTGTTTATTGCCTCATAAACTTGGAAGCAAGTGCTATTGTCTCTTAAATCAATGGCTGTGCGACAGCCTTGGCGCTCCAGGAGAACAGGATATCCAGGCCGCGCCAGCACTTAAATTAATGGCTGGAGCAATGACTGAAAGGTGCTTAGTCACTGCCCTGGGAATTGGGAATTAGGAGCCATTCCAGAGGATAGGGTGCATCCTTAGTGTGTATCTGTGTCAGGATGACGGGCAAGAGCATCTGGGATGCTGCAGAGCATCCTCACCTGTGAGGTGAGCTACCCGAGACCAGCTTGGGTGTGGAGGGAGGAGGTGGGACCCACTACAGACTGTGCGTCCTCAAGGGTGGCCTGGGTCCCTCTGCTTCAGACCCACATCACCTTGTATCAGGCCCATTCAGGGTAAAAGCTGGAGGAAGAGGGCAGAAGGGAAGGAGGCCAGGCAGCCAGGTTTCAATAGGCGGACATGCGAGTGTTTATGGGGGTTGATTCTGCAGTGGAGGGAATTCCACACACCAGGGCAGGATGGGGATAAAAACAGCTGCCGTCGAGAAGGCTGCAGTGTGCGTGCAGCTCCAGCCCAGCGGAGAGACGTCCATCAGGCCATTAATGACGGGCTGGGGCAGGAGGGCTCTTGCAAGGTGGGCCAGGCTGCTCCCCAGGCTCCTGTAGTGTGCTGAGCGGTGGACCCCAAAAGATATGTCCGCACCCTAAGCTCCAGAACCTGTGAACATGACTTTATTTGGAAAAAGGGTCTTTGCAGATGCAGTTAAGTTAAGGATCTTGAAACGAGATCATCCTGAATTATCTGGGTGGGCCCTAATTCCCAATTAGTGTCCTTATAAGAGAGAGGCAGGGGGAGATTTGAGACAGAAGAGGGAGGGCACAGAGGAGAGTAGGCCCTGTGACCGACAGAGGCAGAGAGTGGAGTGATGTGGCCACAAGCCCAGCAACACCTGGGGTTGTCCACAGCCTCCAGAAGCGAGGAGAGAGGAGTGAAACAGATGACTCCCACCCCACCAGCCACCCCCAACCTTGAGTCGAGATGTCTGGCCTCCAAACCACATGAGAATACTTTTCTGTTGTCTTAAGCCACCAGGGTGGTGGTAATTAGTGACAGCAACCACAGAGACTAATATGCTTCTCTTCCCCAAACTTGGGCTCAGAAAAGTAGGTGCTCACCATCGGGCCTTCTAGCAGCTGCTCCTACATTCTGGAGATAACTGATTCTAGCCGGAAATGCCCAGACTGATTCGGACAGCCCAGCCTGGCAGAACCCTGGAAGAATTCAGCATCCCTGCTTTGCTTCTCTTGGCCTCAGCAAGTGCCCTTATAATAGAACCATTCAAAGTGCAGGTGGCTTTATGTGCCTCAATTTGTTAACCTGCTCAGGAGTTCCACGACTCCTGCCGGGTAAAAGTATCCATAAAAGCAGCAGTTGCCACTGGAATTTCAGTGAGGTCACATTCGGGCTTGGGGACATGTAACAGGAACCCAGGATCCAGGCATGTGGTTTGCATATGTCACGCTGCCCGGACCGCAGCAATCTTCAAGCTCAATGTTGATTCTCAGCTCCCCGCCCAGGTAGCGTGTCTTGATATTTCTCACTTGTTTCCTGCAAGCGCCCACCACCGCTGACCCACTCCATCCCCTGAAGAGTGGACAGCACCCAAACCTGTGCAGTTGTAATCCAGTCACCCTGCACGTTGGTGAGCGCCTGCCTAACCGACACAGCGAACGTTTACATGCAGGCAGGTTCCCTCTGATAAATTAAAGAAGGTGCCATGGGGGAAGATCTGATATTCTTTCAAGAGCCTCATATGACCTTGATAATTTTGAGTGTGGTTTAAAGTCCAGCTCTCTGCCTTAAAGGATCAGAGACCCCCAAATCGTTCACACCCAGAAACAGAATCCTTCCTCTCACAATGGGCTCATATGAGACAATTAAGGGCTCCAGAATGACAGTTTATTAAACCACAGTGAGAAATAGTTAGGCTCAACTGTATGAAATTGCCAGTATTCGAATGCTTTCTGCCTAGAAGAATGGCACTTTCATATGGTTTAACAGTAACATTACCGCGCGGATCTGGAAGGCTCAGGTCCGTGTGGCACAATTGTCCCCTGCAGGTCCCATATGTGGGAAACCCAATTATAATCAAAGAGGTACTTGGTGAGCGATGAACTGGAGCAAGAATTCTGGGGCTGGATGGCGAGAAACGAAAAAGCAGGCCCTGGCAGCTGTCAGCTGGGAGCTGGCCTGGCCCTCGCAGCTCGGCCGTGGTGTTCTTTTGTTGAACAAACACAATTTCACTGAACACCAACATCGAACAAGGTCACTCTGTGACCAGGATGGAGAGAAAACAAGGCCACTCCATAATCATATTTAAACAGACAAAAAAATAAGCACACTGTTTAAACCACCAAGTGGCCACATGTCCCTCCCTCCCACCTGGCGTGTCATGGCCGTTTCTCTACCAATTACAGTCTTACGTACAATGTGATGCCCAGTCATAACAATTTCAGTGTTTCAGTTTCCATTCCAGGGCGACTGCCCCAGACATCATCTAACACAAGCCCAAATCCTAAAGTAAGTTCCCCCTCAGCCCCCCTACTCAGATTCTCCAAGTTTCCTCATCGCATGTTGTCTCTCTTGTGGTAACAAATACCAAGAAACCCAACTTTGTTCAACTACCCAGATGTTCCTGGTGTGTTTGGCTGGTGGGCATTGCAAATGGCATCAGGCTCTGCCAGCCCGAGCCAGCGTCTCTGCACTGAGGGTAGGCTCACTGCCCTACCATCGCCACCGCCACCCCCACCGCAATCACATCCACCATTACCTCCACAGTTCCCACCATTACCTCCACAGTTCCCACCACCCCTCTGCTAAGTGATATATATACATTGTATCATTTTATCCCTCTTCAACTCATTGGGATAAGGACAGTTATCTCTATTTTCCCAAATAAAGCTATGATGACTCAGAGAAGTTAAGTAACTGGCTCAAGATCACATAGCTAGTAAATGGCAAAGAAGGGGTTTGAGGGGCTTCCATGGTGGCACAGTGGTTAAGAATCCTCCTGCCAATGCAGGGGACATGGGTTCGATCCCTGGTCCGGGAAGATCCCACGTGCCGAGGGGCAACTAAGCCTGTGCGCCACAACTACTGAGCCCACGCGCGGCAACTACTGAAGCCTGAGCGCTCTAGGGTCCATGCTCCGCAACAAGAGAAGCCACTGCAAGGAGAAGTCTGCACACCGCAACGAAGAGTAGCCTCTGCTCGCCACAACTAGAGAAAGCGCATATGCAGCAACGAAGACCCAACACAGCTAAAAGTAAATAAATAAATAAACATTAGAAGAAGGAGGAGGAGGGGGAGGAGGAGCAGGAGGGGGAGGAGGAGAAGGAGGAGAAGCAGTCTGAAACCCCAGTGGCCACATCCACTCTCCTGCTTGCCGCCTAGCAGAATGCCCCAGGGCTTGGCCCAGAGGTTCCCTGCCCCCTCCGCATTCCCCTCCGCCCCCTTCCCCTCCACTCTTCCCTTGGCTTGAATGTGAGCTGTGCAGCAGCTTCTGTGACCGTCCCGTGCAATCCTGACTGACCCGAATCTGACTTGTACACTCTTATGTTTCTTTAAGGTGGCTTTGCACATGTTTGCTCTGGTCTTATGTGTGGATTTCATCATTTAACTTTTACAGGAAGATTTTATTTCCTTCATATCCAGGTTCTTGAGTCTCTCTCCCTGTTGCCAAATGCAATGAACACATAAATTCTTTCCGGAGCCAAGAATAGAAACTAAGATTTATGAGTTTCACTCTATTACTGTAACCAGCAGGATCGCTAACGCTCCGTATCCTTTATTTCATGACCATATTTTTCTTCATAAATGGCATCTTTTTAAGATGCTTAGCTATTGGGCTAAGAGGCCCAACTCAAAGTTTTAAATTCAGATGATTCGGGCTATCTGAGAACATACTAAGCATCTGAACTATGGTTGGAAAATACCCTTCTTACATGCTTGAATAAGTCCAAAATAGCTTAAAGGACTTTCTTCAATTTAAAAAAAAATAATTCACTTCTGGACTGATGAAAAAATATGATAAATTTCTACACAAAACCAGTGCCTTGAGATAGAATAGCTTCTGTGGCTGTGAAAACCAGAGGCTTTGAAGCAAATGCAACCCAGCCTACAAGCAAAGCTTCTTCGGGCTCGTAATGTACACATCAAGGGTGTTTTCCAGAGAACCCAGCTCATGTGGGCTTAGGGGTGTCCAAAGCCTGAGATTTCTTCTTCAGATGTGTGTGTGTAGTATGCGTGTGTGTGTGTGTGTGTTAAACACCCACCCAGGACAAAGATTAGAAACTAATTAGGCTGGCCATAAAATATTTTAAATTATTTTTGATGTTATCAAAGGTGAAAGGGGGACTTTTTCAGCTAGGAAAAGTGGAATGGCCGCTTAGCACCATTCACAGGAATTGCAGCAAAGCCCCAGATGCCGGAGAGACTTTCTCCTTTTTTTTTCCTGTAAGGCTGTATTGTGGTCTAGAAGCAGCTTCCAAAAGTCCTCAGAAGACACATCACATGCATTTGTGGCTGCCCCCTCCCTGGGCTCCTGGGTGCCTAGCACTTGGAGCTGTGAGCATGGAGGTCTGGCATTTTCTGACCATATCCTTGAGCCAGAATCTGCCTGCTGCTGTTCCTAGCTCTGGGGCCAGGCTCCTGAGAGGGGGCCTCATGAGGCTCCCAGACCTGCTCTCCAGGCCTGGGTCCCCTCCAGGCTCACACACCGTAGAGATCTCTGCCTACCTCCACTGAACACCAAGAAAGGCCGTGCCATTGTCTTTCCTGAGAAAAACCTTCAAACTAGGTCAAGGGTTCCCTCCTGGTGTGCGTACTCAATTACTTTCCACTTTCCTCAATGCATCATTTTGAATGAAAAACAAATTTTAAGGCTCCACAGAACACTTGTCTAATCTGCTTTGCTTGTAGACAGTCCCCCTCCCTGGCAAAAACAAAAACGCAAAACAAACGAAAAACAGCAAGCAATTCCGTCTTCCCGAAGACCGTGGGCAGTTGCCAGCAGGGAGAAGAGATGCGCTTTTCAGCAACGTCCAGGAGTTTATTCTGTTGTTTTCGTTTTAACATCTCACAGTGGTGATTCCAGCCGGTAACAAAAGCTTTGAAAGGCTGCCTGTCTCGTCACCTCCTGCTCGGCCCTGGCGTGTGTGGGATCCTTGCCACCGCAGGGTCTGTTCTGTCGTGAAACGTCACCCCTCCAAGCAGAGCGCGTGGGCTGGCCGCGCAGCCTCTCGGTCCCGGGTCCTGGGTCCCGGGCCCTGCACCCATCCGCACCCGGATCCGCCTGCACTCCCCTGTAACCCCCGCATCCTCCCCCACCCCCGTAGGGGAGCCCCCGGGGGATCTGCTCCCCAGGCTCCCACCGCCCAGAGGCACTTCTCCGCGGGCACAGGCACCTCCTGGGGCCAAGACGCATCAGCGCATCTGCAGCCGAGTCAGAAATACATTGATTTTTGTTACAGCCAAGAGGCCCATCCAATTAAAAATCATCACCCGCGTGTTCCAAGTCTTCATTCTTGCCACGTGTGTTTGCTGCTGGCAGGAAACAATGTCGTTTGTTAAACGTGGCTTCATTTCCACCACCGATCAGATTTTTGAAACACCCCCCAATACTGGAAAGTGTGAGGTTTCCCAAGGTGATATTAACAAACACTTGAGCCTTGAGGGGGTTGGGACCAGGGCCCCTCTCCTTGTCTGGAGCCAGAGTTGTCACTGTTTTAAGTTTGTCTAGGGTTAGTGACACTGGCCAAGCTGCTGAAGATGGCGGGAGGAGAGAGGATGATTCTGCACATGTAATTCCTGCCTGGGAAGTAGTACTTATTAACTGCCTGGCTGGACGGGGAGTAGGGGAAAGAGAAGGCAGTCATTTGAAATTACAGAGCAAAGCATAAACACATACTTCTTAGCATCACGTAAACATAAAGCATGAAAGACAAATAGGATGGAGGCAGGATACATACCTGCTGGAGGAGGTCTGTGTATATGTCTATCCAAGAGGTCAGTCCCTTGGTGGAGGCAGTGAACAGGTTGGAAAAGACAGGCACTGATAGCAGACAAACCTGGGTTTCAATCCTGTTCTGCCTCTTTCTAGCTGTGTGACTTTAGGCAAGTTACTTAATCTCTCTGAAGGCAGTCATCTCTATAATCTGGTGAATAACAACTTCCTTTAGAGATTGAATAGCATTATCACACATGAAACTTCTATACGAGTACCTGGCAAGTAGTGATTGATGGGCAACATTTTAATTATACTTTGTAGTTTTCTTCAACTTTCAGCAATCTTCCTAACGTCTATTTGCACAAGTCTGGAAGTGTCTCAAGAGTTCTATATTTAACTTTTTCTCTTTCTGGTTCAGGGTAGCAAAGAAAGAAGTTAAATTGTGCACAGAAAAAGATTCACTGCCAAATCCCACTTTTCTTCCTAGAGATACTTTTTATGTTTCCAAACTTCTCAAGGTTTCCTTTTTACCCCAAATTTCTGTACAGTGACCCAGTGAGATGCCAGCTGTATCCGGGAGTGGGGAGGGTCTTCCTCTCCATTCTTGCTGTTGTGGCGTTTCCTTTTGTGTGGTCTTTGTGGCATTGACACTAAGTGAGTGTGAGCTGGTGTGATGTGGGGGTTAAGCTGTGGGCTGGGGAACTGACCCACCTGCCTGGAACCTTTACCATTAAGTCACTTTGTGATCCAGGTTGTCCAGGTCTCAGCGTACTTGTCTGTTAAATGGAGGTTAGAAGAATGCTCCCTTCTTCCTGGGACTGTTGACTTAGGACACTGAGTTTTAGGTTCCTGACATCAAGGTAACCATTATTTTTGCAATATTGCACTCTTCCGAAATAACTTTTCCTAGAAAGTAACCAAATTACTTCTGACTCAGATTTGAGATCACATTGCTCTGCCTCCTTGCCGGAACGTGTCATGGTCAGTCTTTTTAATTCAGCCATTTTAATAGGGTGTGGTGGTCTCTCACAGTAGTTTTAATTTGCATTTCCTAGTGATGAAGTTTTTGAGCTGCTTTCATGTGATTATTTGCCATCCATATATCTTCTTTGGCATTATCTGACAACTTGGCAAATTGTTCAAATCTTCTATCTAATTTTCAGTTGTGTTGTCTGTTTTCTTTGTTATTGAGTTTTGAGAGTTTTCAAAAATATATTCTTGGTACAAGTCCTTTATCGGGTAGGTATTTTGCAAATATTTTCTCCCAGTCTATTTATTGCGTGTCTTTTCATTCTCTTAACATCATCTTTTGAAGAGTTGAAATTTTTAATCTTGATAAAGTCCAATTTATCACTTTTTTTCCTCTTACGAGTCATGTGTTTGGTTTTGTAGCTAAAAAATCTTTGCCTGAACCTAGGTCACAAAAATTTTTTCTATGTTTTCTTCAAGAAGTGTTATAACTTTAGGCTTTACATTGAGGCCCATGATCCATTTTGAGTTAATTTTTGTATATGGTGTGAGATTTAGAGGGAGGTTCATTTTTTTGAGTGTGGATGTCTATTTGTTCCAGCATCATCAGTTGAAAAGATTTTCCTTTCCCCATTGAATTGCTTTTGCATCTTTGTTGAAAATTAGTTGGCCATCTATGTAAGGGTCTATTCTGGAGAGAGTTTTGATTTTCATTGTATAATCCTGTACTGAAATTCTCTGCTTCCAGCCTTCAGCTCCTGAAACTCCTCCCCATGATATGCAGACAGGCCCCTCTCCCTCCCCACAGGCACTGCTGGCTGTTGGGGCCCCAGCACAACCAGCATGGACTGCTTTTCTACATCCTTGAAATTCCTTGAGTCTTGCCATGGTGGGGCTTGGCTACAGATGAATCCACAGATCTTCCAGAAGTGGCTAGGCCCCCAAACCATGTTTTCCAGGAAGCCTATTATACAAAAGCACACTCCCCACTCTGGACCATAGCTTCAGAGGCCCAAGAGACTCTGAAACCGTGGCCAAGCTGGAGGACCCAGAGCTCCCTCATTTTCCCCCACCCCCACCCCATCACCCCACCTCCCATCCTCACCTCCCCTTAACTCCAGTCAGGCTGGAGAACCTTCAAGAGAAAGATCAATTAGAAGATCCCATCTGTTTCTTGAAAACACAGAAGGTTAACCCCTCCAGCAGCCCATCTTGGCCGTCTCTCCTCCTCCAGCTGCCTGGGGAGGGCTGCACAGAGAGAAAGGAACATCAGAAGAATCTCTCACTTATTTTCCCAGCAGTTAGAAATCAGATGAAGCCAGAACTGACTCTACACTTGGCAAAGCACCTGGACACGATAGTATGCTAATGAAGCGATTAAATGTCTCCACAGCGGAGCCCCATTTCATGTATTTAACTTTTACTGACCTCTGACGAATGTGTGTCAAAACACTAGCACAGCATGGAAAGGCACAAGCAAAGTGTCGGCCACCAGGCAAGGTTTCACCTGACCTTGTAGTTTCCTCCTTCTTCCCCAAGCCGGAGAACCCAGGGCCATCATTCTTCTCTTTAAGCCACATCCCCTGTAGCTACATGAATTGGTACTGAACTGGAAAACTAACCATAAAAATGTTCCCTTTTTCAAACAAAACTGGTCTTGGCTAGGAAGAAATGCAGGGCGCTGTGTTTCTTAACATTTCCGCCTCTGTGTTAGAGATGCAGTGCTCCTGGCTTTAGGACATTCAACTGACTGAAAACCACGTGGTTTGTATCTAGGAGGAAACACATGGCCAGAGAGTTCTACCAAGGTGTTGCACAAAAAATATTTTTAAAAGGAGGAGTTTTAATGGTAAAATTCATGTGAGAAACCTGTCTACTTCATCTCTCCTGTAAGATTCACAACCCACGATCATATTAAAGACTCTGGAAAGTCCTGACACAGCACATTCACTTGCTGAGCTAAATTCACCTGCAGCTTGCCCAAACTTACTTAAGCTCAGAACACTTTTTTTTTTTTAACCTAATACCTATTAACACCAGGAAACTCAGTTGGGAAATGATGTCCTCAAAAATTCCATAAGATATTCCTATGAAAGTGGGGTCTGTTCTATTGACTAACCTCTTAGAATCAGTGAAGGGTGAGATAATGCGGAATTAGGGTTATTTTTCGGCTCCCTGACATTCCCAGCTTGGGATGTAGAAGGAAACAATGAGGTTTCCCGCCACACGGGGTGGGGGTGGGCCAGGAACCCCAACCAGAACTTAATTAAGACAGTGATTAATTAAGACTGCTTGGGAGCCCCTAGGTCAGAAGTCCACCTCCCCTAGTTAGTTAGCACAGTAAGTTTCTATCTAGCACAACGTGTTTTTTTTCTTTCCTCTCATGCCAGTTCTCCGAAGAAATTCATTTTTTCCAAATGTCAAGACTGAATTAAAAACATTGCTTCCAACTCACTTCCTTCTGCACTGCATCTCTATCTTTCTCCAAACTCGTGTTTGGGAGGAGGGGTCAGCTGTGGGACACCTCCAATCTGTCTTTTTAGGAGGTGTCAGCGACGAAAAAATGGAATCACTACAAAGAAAGCTCCCCCCTTAGTTTAGAGCCACCGCTGCCACGAACGTGCAATGCGATTAAGCGGGGACCGCGCTCTCCCCGCGGTCAGGAATCGTGCAAAGCCCCGAGTCAGCAGCTCGGCCGCCACCCTCCCCTCGCCGGTCTCCCCGCACAGCGCACTGTGTTGTCATCTGGAGCGCCTGCGCTCATTCTCATTCTTTATGCCTTGTTATTCTGTCAATTTCTTAGTCTATTTATGCTGACTTTATTTTTAGTGTGCCTATTGTGACAGCAGATCCTGAAATTGCCTTGGTTGTTTTCTGAAAATGGCTGTTACCAAACCATAATGCAGACCCTGAATAAAATAATGTCAGCCCCAGGCGGTTCCTGGGCGTCCGCAGCAGCTGTCTCCTTTTAGAGCCGTGTATCAATTCTCTCCTTGGAGGGGCTTGCCAGGGAGAGGAGGAAAGCAATGCGGTGTCAGATTTAGATAAGCATCTCTGGGTCTCTCTGAAGATGTTCATCTCTTCTCCTTTTGGAGAATTTCTTCCAACGTTAATAAATTCCCTCCCCTCTCCCTGTCTTTTTTTTGGCAAACTATGAAAAAATGCAAATGATCCAGAAACCAATTAATTTTTAGAAGGTTGCCGCTGTTTTGCTGTATTCACAAGACATGGTGGACACATTTAGGGTGTGTGTCTGCAAACGCACACACATGAGGAAAGTGCTGCCCATCACAGACGCGTCACATCTCCAGACATGAGCCATCACTCGGCCGTGTCCATGCAAGCAGTCCCTTTCAGAGTGCTATCCACTGCCGAAGAATCACGAACAGAGGCAAGAAGGCAGTAGCCTTCTCATATATCCAGTAACATAGAGAAGTTTCTCTCCCTTGGGACAAGGAGATGCCCTATGGAGAGGCAGGTGCCCGCACTGGTGTTCTTTGGGCAGGCTGTGTCCTTCCAGCCACCATCCAGGCAAGGGCCCCGATGTCTTAAGCCCTGGGGACTTTTAGCACTACGGCTGCCAGCCCCACTAGTGGAACGTGGTTAGATTTAGAGCTCATAATCGCAAGCAGCAAAGCCTTCCTTTTCTGGTGGTTCTCCACATGTCGCAATAGTATTCCCGCAAGAGAGCGCTGTAGGTTTTCCGTCCCCCTTCCATTACCCTTGCCCCACGCTCTTCATGGCCCACCCGACGGCCATTCTCTCTCTCCCCATTTTGCCCTGCCAGGAGCAGCTGGGTTCGGTTGAGGAGAGGGATGGGGTTCCAGTGACCTCAGCCTCACAAGGTATACTGTGTAGATCAAAGCGAATCACAGCACCTCTACGACTGCGTCAGGACTGGGCACGTGACCCAGTTGTGGCCAGCGAGACACAGGGCAAGTGTGCTGATGGGGCTCCTGGCAAAGACTTTTTTCCCAGTTAGAAAGATACAGTCAACTAAGGAAAAAGTCTATTTGCACCTTCTCTTTCCTGCCTCAAAGAACGCTTCTGTGTGCTCTTGTGGTGCTGGTGGTTTGGCAGCATCCTGGGACCAAAACGGCAGGACTCGGATGGACAGCCCAGTGCTGAGGATGGCGGGGTGGGCCTAGGAAGCTGTCCAGCACCTGCACCTATCACGGACCTGCCGACCTCTAGACTTCCAGCCACGACACACAGTTGCCTCTCTTCATTCTTAGCTACTTCTGTCAGGTATTTTGTGACTTGTGGTCAGAAGCATTCCTGCCTGATGCAGTGAAGAGACCTCACAGTCGTGTCATCTAGCATCACTGCTCTAGGCTGCTTGGACCTCCACTCTGTCACTTCCACAAAGTGATCTTCCAGACTGTGCTTAAGTGGTCAGAGGAGCTTCCTTCTGGAGCTCCCAGGCTGCATCAGAGCACTTCTGCTGGAAAGTCTTCCTTATGTGAAGAGAGAATTTAGTTCGCTAGCGTGTTAGGGAGGCATGCTGGAGGAGGCAGACTGGCCTGGGGGCTGCTCCCTCCACGAGATGCAGGGGGCTGGGGCTGGGCCCACCTGTGAAGGGAGGGGGCGGGCAGGGCAAGGCTGCAAGGAGATGGGAGGGGGAAGCCGCTGAGGTATGTCCTCCTCTCCCGCCCCCTGGGTCTGCTGCTTCCTGTGAGCCTGCTGTGAGTTACTCTTGAGGGTTATTTTTTAAACAGTTGTATTGAGATCGAATTCATAGACGGTAACAATTCACCCATGTAAAGTGTACAATCCAGTTCTTTAATGTATTCACAGACACATGCAGCCACCACCAGAATCAACTTTAGATCATTTTCACCACCCGAAAAGAAACGCTGCACCCTTTAGGTATGGCTCCTCTACTCACTATCTCCCCTCCCTCCCCCAGACCCAAATCTAATCTTTCTGTCAATAGATTTCCCTATTCTAGACATTTCATAAAATGGAATCATGTAATATATGGTCTTTTTTGACTGGCTTCTTTCACTTAGCATAATGTTTTCAAAGTTCATCCATGCTGTTTCAACACTCATTTCTTTTTATGGCCAAAAAATACTCCTTTGTATGGCTATACAATCAATTCTTGTTATTTTTGGTGGCTGTGTTCTATAAAGTCACTATGAACACTGAACTAGCAAATACTGCACCATTGCTCCTGGGCAAATACCGGATTGGATTTCTGTGAGCCTCTGGCCACAACATTTTCATCAATTAATCAATACATCACCTCATTGTGTGGAATTTCTGTTAAAGACACCTTATTTGATATATATAGTTGACTCATTGAGCTCATAGCCAACAGCACAATAACTAAATCTGAAAGAGTGGGGGAATGGGGGAGGCAGTGTTGCCCGAGAGAATTCCTAGGGGAGACACACCTGTGTCAGCCCAATGACAGGCTTCCTGGGACCAGGGTGGCATGGGGTGGGCTTTCAGTGCTGAAACCAGGCTGTCCGGGGCGGTCGTTCCCCCTTCCCACCTCCCCAGAGCTTCTGCTCACCCACAGGCCCGGCTTCCACCCTTCGGAGTGACACAGAACAAAGACGACCCTCTTCCCTATCACATGAAGACCCTTCCAATGTTTGAAGATGCATCTTGGATCTTCCCAAGGCTTCTTGGGCTTGAAGTCCTCAGTTTCATGGACGTCCTCGCTTTGCGCAGGGTGGCAGAGGCCGCTGGCTGATCACAGAGTGGGTCTCTTCTGGCCTAACGACCAGACTGCACTTCCCAGCTGCTCTGGTGGGTAGGTGTGACCGTGGGGGCTCTAGAATGTGAGCTGAAGGCATGTGGCCACTTGCAAACCTGGCCCCCACACACCTCCCGTTCCCAGTCCCCATGCTCTTTCAGCATCACCGCCGGAGGGGGTCCGACCACCATGTAGGAACACGGCGCCTGTGTTTGTTGGTACCTGCAATCCTTTCATTTATTTCTTTGGGGTCTGTCTTTCCCATTTGCATATAACCTGCATGAGGACGGGGCGCTCTCCTCTGGGGGCCTGGCACTTTGCGAATTGAGTAAATCTGGTTCGCACCTGTGCCTCTCGGTGGCCGACTTCCCCTCCTAGTGACAGCAGCAGCACCCCAACCCAGGCCTGAAACCCACCAGAAAACCCAGTGGTGACAGAAGGGAGAGGCCTGAACCCACCCCCCAGAAAGCCTAGGAGGTCACAGAAAGATGATAACGTTTCTTTTTCCTTGATATCCCCTCATTATTTGTCAGCTCCTGACCTGCCAGAAATAAGATGAAAAAGTCCATTGTATAAGCTTCTTTTAGTCTACATTTCTCTGAGATTCCTTAATTAATGATTATTTTCTATAGTAATCTCATTAATTTTTTTTGAAGAATTATCTTCTGTGTTTATCAGCCAGAATGCCAGGAGCAGGTAAAGACCATTAGAGACAGCCATTCAGGCCTGGGCCAGCTGCTGTGTCACTGGACTGAGATAAGGAGGTAATACTTGGGTTGAAAGCCTGTGACTCCATGTAGCACCAAGCTCTTTCTGGAAAGAAGTTCTCCTTTGGCGGAGAGGAGTAGGGAGCTCAGGCGTGGCCCCGAGCAGCCAGGGTTCCACCCAGTGCCTCGCAGAATTACCATCACCCCCACTTCTGTCACCATCATCATCTCTTCATTTATACCAGGTGTCTGCTCTACACCAGGTCCTCTGTTAGGTGCCTTACCCACAAGATCTTCTAGAAATAGCACTCTGAGGCCAAAACACTTTCATCAAAGATGTGGCAAACCAGCACAAGTTATGAAAATGTAGGTGCAAACAGAGTGTGTATGACCCTTACCTCCACACATGTAGCCAACAACCAAGAACCTCAGTGAAGTGTGCTAAGATTTACAGGGCAGCTGGGGCAGCGTCTGCACCTGACCGGGAGTTGCTGCTCTATGCCGAGCACGGCTGGGAGCCTCATGTTCTCCCTGAGGAGCCCAGGATCCGCCGGATGTCTCTACTCCAGGTGTGCATGCCAGGCCCAGGCTCAGCTGCTCCAGAGAAGCTTTTTCTCACGGGGATGGCAAAAGTGCAAGAAATCAAGTGAGAACAGACAGGGTCTCCCAGGAACCATCATGTCACTCTCCCCAGGTGCCAGTTGGCTAAAGTCAGTCACATGGGCCAGCCCAGAGCCAAAGAGGCAGGGACGCCTAGCTCACTGTCACGTCATCAAGGACACCTGGTGGCTTGTGACACAGTGAGTGTGGCAATGTACCTGTCATGCCCTCCCTTCCCTCCCACGCCGTGGAGGCTACCGCGCTCCCGCTCCTATGCTGTGAAGCCGGGTCAGGGTGAGGGCTTGGGGTTGGGGGTGGGCGTGGGAGAGGCAGGCAGCCAAGTGGAGCAGCCTGTGTGCGACAGCCCTGTCTACTGAGGGCTCAATTTCTATTTCTGTCAACTGCCAGCTCTGTGACCTTGGACAAGCCACTTAACCTCTCCAAGCTTCAATGCCAAGTATGTAAAATCAGAATAACAGTCCTGGAGGAGAAAAGAATTAGCATGTGTAGCCCTGGCCCACCGTCTGCCACAGGGCAGGGGCTCAGGACACGGCAGCCTCTTCCTGCTCTGGCTCTCCCTAAGTGGTGGGGGGACTTGGCTAGAAGAGTAAACAGCTGTGGTTCTCTCTAAAGAGCTGGTCTCTACAGAAGGGCAAGCAAAGAGCAGGTAAATGAGGAAAGGAGGGAAATGCCCCAGGTTAGAAGAGGCAAAACCCGAACAGGAAAGCCCCAGGTGTTTTCGGCACTGGCGTAGGGAATCCGGATGCTTCCAGAAAGGGAACAGAAAAGCCCGTCGGAAATTGGCGGAGTCGATGTGTTACTTCACACCAAGAGTTTGCAGGTGAGGGGTATGGGGGTGGGGGGGATGTGCACCAGGTTTGTCCCATTGGGGCTCTGCGTCCCCACCGGCTGCGCACGCCATCACCGTCTCCGGAGGCAGGGGGTCTCTCCCCCGGTCTCTGCATTAGGAGCCAGGAAACCGGCCCAGACTGGATCACGTGCCCACTCCTAACCAATCCCTGTCAGGGAGATGAGCCGGCCCTTGGCCTGGGGCCAATCAGGGTGCGACCCTGGCGCTGGGGGGCGGGGGGGTCTGTCCGGAGGGAACCTCGGTGGTGCCTGGGCAACCCCAGACCTGGCGAGTCGTGGGGCCTGAAGCCCAGAGGTTGTGGTGGCGGCCAGGTAGGCGCCCCGGGCCTGCAGGGAGTGCAGGCCCAACACGAGTCATTCAAAAGGATCCAAAACGGAAGGTGCCTCCCTTTCCCTGGATCCGCGTGGAGCCCAGCACCCGGCGGGGTGAGAGCGGGCGGTGGGCAGGAGGATGGGGGCTGCGACTCGGTGGCCCGGCCGAAGTGGGGGGGCGGTCCTAGGACCCGCGATTTCCCACACGGGCTGTGCCGCGGCGGGCGTCCAGCGTGCGCCCCTGGAAGGGCGGGGAGGCTAAGAACTCAGGCGTCTCGCGCCTCCACGCACCGCTGCTTTCGTTGGCTTTAGGAAGGAGGCCCCGGTTAGGGCTGGGTTTCCTTGACACCGTCTTCCTGGGGCCCGAGGGCGAAGGGAAATAACGCACATGCCCACCCCGTGGGTTCAAGTCAGAGCCCCCGGGGTCGCGGGTGTGATTGGGTTTCTAGCTCCGGGAGGAAGAGTTTCAGGATGTGAAGGCAAAAATCAGGAGGGAGACGGAGGGCCCCCCATACCCTGATCCCAGAGCTGCGACCCTCCGTGCCCCGTGGGCGTTGCTCCCAGGCCGGGTGGGGGGAGGGGGGGCGGAGGCCGGCGTCGGAGAGGTTGGTCATCAGAGGTGGGGCCGAGAAGGGAGGACCGCATACCTCGCGGCTCCAGCGGCCCAGCTGGCGCGTAATCCCGGTGGTTCTGTTCATCTGTAAACCGGTTAAGACGACCCCAGTGTGTGCCACCGCCCGGCCACCCACCGTGGACACCTGTAGGGACGTACAGACCCCCGGAAATGCTAGGGTTAGCAGGTGCGCTCAGGTGCAAGCGACTTTTCACTGCGCCGTTTTCAGCATGTTTGCTCTGAACTTTCCACACCATTTCCAGGAGCCTTGATGAGGGTGACTACTGGGGTCTTTTTAACAGAAGAAGGGCCCTGAGGCTCTGGCTGGGGTTTTCAGGACACTATGAAAGACTATCCAAGGCCCCCAGAGATCCTCAGGCCTGGTTACTCCAGAGCATCCTTTAAATTTTTTTTACCTGATATATAATTCATATACCATAGAATTTACTCGTTGTATGTGTACAGTTCATTTTAGGCCCTCTTTTGACTTCATTTCTTCTGTTGAGATGGTGTGAGCAGCCCTTGCCTTTGAAAGAATCCCCACAGCCCCTGACCAAGAGGCCCACAGGATCCCTGTGACCTTAGGTTACCAGGAAATAGAAAAAGAACTGAGCAAGTCATCCCCCTCTCCTCTACTGTGCACTTACAAAAAGGCTCATAAGAAGGGCGTAACAAACAACCCAATTCAAAAATGGGCAGAGGAGCTGAACAGACATTTTTCCAAAGAAGACATGCAGATGGCCGACAGGCACATGAAAAGATGCTCAACATCACTGATCATTAGGGAAGTGCAAATCAGAACAACAGTGAGCTATCACCTCACTCTGGTTAGAATGGCTATCATCAAAAGGGCAAGAAATAACAAATGTTGGCAAGGATGTGGGGAAAAGGGAGCCCTCATACACTGTTGGCAGGAAGTAGATCGGTGCAGCCACTATGGAAAGCAATATGGAGGTCCCTTAAAAAATTAAGAATAGAACTACTGTATGACGCAGCTATCCCATTTCTGAATATTTCCCAAAGAATTTGAAAAGAAATATGCACCGCAATGTTCATAGCAGCATTTTTACAAGAGCCAAGATATGGAAGCAGCCCAAGTGCCCATCGACAGATGAATGGATAAAGAAGATGGGGGGGGGTGTATATACATATGTGCATATGGATACATATATATAACACATATATAAATAATATTCAGCCATAAAAAAAGATGAAGTCTTGCTATTTGCAACAACATGGATGGATCTTGAGGATATTACGCTAGGTGAAATAAGTCACATGGAAAAAGACCGATACCATATGATTTCACTTGTATGTGGAGTATTAAAAAAAGAAAAGTAAATGAACAAACCAAACAAAAATACATACAGAGAACAGAGTGGTGGTTACCAGAGGGGATGTGGGGGGGAGGGCAAAATGGGTAAAGAGTATAGATGGATGGAAACTAAACTTTTGGTGGTGAGCATGCTGTAGGGCATAAGAAGTAGAAGTATAATTACACATGAAACTTACATTAGAAATTCATAAAGCTTTGTGAATTAAAAAAAGGGGTACAAGGGACTTCCCTGGTGGTCCAGTGGTTAAGACTCCACGCTTCCAATGCAGGGGTCACGGGTTTGATCCCTGATCAGGGAATTAAGATCCCACATGCCACACGGCTTGGCCAAAAAAAAAAAAAAAAAGGACAAACATTTCTGAAAACTTTTTTGAAGCACTGGAACAGAATCGCGCGTGCACACACACACGAAACCGACAGGACATGGCAGAGACACTGACACGTGCAGCAAACTCATCATGTGGTGAAAATGGAGAGGACACCCCTCCCATCAGAGAGAACCTTGTGAAATAGTTGTTTTGAGGTAAATTGCTCAGACCTGTGGAATCCCTTCCTCCATCCTGTGGCATTTCAGTCCCTTCCTGTGTTACTTCACGCCGTACCCCCCCCACCCCCCAGCTCTGTGCTGGCCCTTCCTTTACTCTGGATAGCTCAGCGAATACTGAGAAAGAGTCTCTGGAACAAGGAGCAACACGGAACGTTGTCTTTAGGGTCTGGTGTTCCAGTCGGTCCTAAGTTGAGCCACCCATCACCCACCAGATTATACCCCAAAACTGATTTAATGATAACATTATTCATTTGACAACAAGCAATTGAATGTTATTTTTTGCCTTGACCCAGACAGATCTTCTAGCCAGATAAGTGGTATTTTACATTTGAAGCAATTATTGTTGTAATTACAGAGATGGCTGCCATTAGAAAGGTGGTATTCTAGGAAGAGTGTCAGAGGCCCCTGGACACTATTCCAGAATCCACAGTTGTAAGCCGAATCAGGATTTTTAATGAGTCCCCTTGCCTCTCAATTTGCTTTTCGAAAGTAAAATCATATCAACTTTGGGTATCATTTCCTGGTTTGGTTGGAGTCTTCAGAAAACTGGCTTGTATAGTATTTAAGGCTAACTTACTGATTGTTTTGGTGATTTTGAATCTTTGGTTGAAAGAATGTAGTGGGAAAAACTTGCAATCACAAATCACAGGAGCAAAAAAGTGTAACTTTATTTTTCTCCAATTAAACTTAATTTTTATCCCGAATCCCATTTATGTCTAATGGCAGAAAACTCAGTTTAGGTAAATTACAGGTTAAACATGGACAGTTTCATGATCTAGCAGCCATTTTGTGATGCAGGTCAGTTAAATCAGTCGGTAGATTGCAAGAGTGGCCCAACTCCCCCTCTCCCCCCAACCAGGAGTACCTGCCTACTCTGAATGTGTGACTTGCTTTGACCAGTGGGATCTTAGCAAATGAAAAGCAACTGGAGGCTCCAAAAGCACTTGCACGATTAGACTTTGTTGATCTTTCCCTCTGCCATTACCACTAGGAATGCCCACCCTAGTCTGCGGACCCAGGAGAAGAACGAGAGACTCGTGGAGCAGAGCTGACTCACACCAGGTGTGATCTGGGCCATCCTAGATCAATCAGCTACTGCAGGTGCATGAGAGGCACGTTTCAGGTGAGCTGCACACCACCTAGGCTTGTGGTTGTTTGTTATGTAGCATTTTAGTGGCAGTAAATTTGTGATCACAGGAGGTGGTGGTATCTGCCCGGCTTCCACTAGCACTTGCGGAGATATGAAGTCTTCCTCTCATGTTTCACTGCTGATGTCCATTCCTAATGAGATGCCCTGGGCAGAACTGTCTGTTATCAGTGTCCACCAAGGTGGCCACAGTTGTGTGTGGCCTCAGGCTTGCATAAGTCGCTGCAATGCCCATGGCCTTGCCTTCCAGGGCCCCAGGAGTGTCGCCACCCTCCACCGCCTCCCTGGGGCTGGGAGAGACTCAGGACTGTCAACCAGCCTGTCTTCCACTGCCCCAGGGAAAAACCTTGACTCTCCTTGCCCAGCCCACGGTGGCATGGGCTCTGTCTGTACGCCAGGCTGCCCTCCCAGAGCTGTGGACAGCGAGTGGGCCAGAGCCCTCTGTCCTCGGTTTCCTGAATCCTGTCTTAGTGATCTGGTGCTGGTCCCCACTCCCCTTGAGAAGGGTCTGCGTTTCCTCTTCAAGCCTGTCTGGTGTCCCTGTTGTCCCCACTGCCCCTTCTACCTCGACATCAGTCCCCTTCTCAGGGCATCCCCACATCCAAGCTCCCTCCCCCAAGCCTGAGCCGTCTTCACGAGGGGGTGTGGTCCTCTGACTCCCAGTATGGTGTTTACTGGATCCCTAGAGTGCCTAGTCTCTTGACTTCCAAATGCCCAGCACTTGCTTTCAAGACATTTGTCTCTGTGACTTTTTTTTTAAGCTCTTTATTGGAATATAATTGATTTACACTGTAGTGCCATTTTTGCTGTACACCAAAGTTAATCAGCTATGTTTATACGTATATCCCCATATCACCTCCCTCCAGTGACTCCTTTACACCCTCTCTATCCCAGCCCTCTAAGTCATCACCCATCATTGAGTTGATCTCTCTGTGTTATGCAGCAGCTTCCCACTAGCTGTCTATTTTACATTTGGTGGTGTAGATATGTCAATGCTACTCTCTCACTTGGTCCCAACTTCCCCTTCACCCCCCACCCCATGTCCTCTACATCTGTATCTTTATTCTTGCCCTGCCATTGAGTTCATTAGTACCATTTCTTTAGATTCCATATATATGAGTTAGCACACGGCATTTGTTTTTCTCTTTCTGGCTTACTTCATTCACTCTGTATGACAGTCTCTAGGTCCATCCACCTCACTACAAATAACTCAATTTCATTCCTTTTTATGGCTGAGTAATATTCCATCGTATATATGTGCCACATCTTCTTTATCCATTCATCTCTTGATGGGCATTTAGGTTGCTTCCATGTCCTGGCTAGTGTGAATAGTGCTACAATGAACATTGTGGTACATGTTTCTTTTTGGATTATGGTTTTCTCAGGATATATGCCCAGTAGTGGGATTGCTAGGTCATATGGTAGTTCTATTTGTAGTTTTTTAAGGAACCTCCATACTGTTTTCTATAGTGGCTGTACCAATTTACATTTCCACCAACAGTGCAGAAGGGTTCCCTTTTCTCCACACCCTCTCCAACATTTATTGTTTCTAGATTTTTTGATGATAGCCATTCTAACTGGTGTGAAGTGATACCTCATTGTGGCTTTGACTTGCATTTCTCTAATGATTAGTGATGTTGAGCATCTTTTCATGTGTTTGTTAACCATCCGGATGTCTTTGGAGAAATGTCTATTTAGGTCTTCTGCCCATTTGTGGATTGGGTTATTTGCTTTTTTGGTATTAAGCTGTGTGAGCTGCTTGTATATTTTGGAAATTAATCCTTTGTCCGTTGCTTTGTTGGCAAGTATTTTCTCCTATTCTGAGGGTTGTCTTTTTGTCTTGTTTATGGTTTCTTTTGCTGTGCAAAAGCTTTTAAGTTTCATTAGGTCCCATTTGTTTATTTTTTATTTTATTTCCATAATTCTAGGAAGTGGGTCAAAAAGGGTCTTGCTTTGATGTATGTCATAGAGTGTTCTGCCTATGTTTTCCTCTAAGAATTTTATAGTGTCTGGCCTTATATTTAGCTCTTTAATCCATTTTGAGTTTATTTTTGTGTATGGTGTTAGGAAACGTTCTAATTTCATTCTTTTACATATAGCTGTCCAATTTTCCCAGCACCACTTATTGAAGAGGCCATCTTTTCTCCATTGTATATTCTTTCCTCCTTTGTCAAAGGTAAGGTGCCCATATGTGCATGGGTTTATCTCTGGACTCTCTATTGTGTTCCATTGATCCATATTTCTGTTTTTGTGCCAGGACCATACTGTCTTGATCACTGTACCCTTGTAGTCTAGTTTGAAGCCAGGGAGTCTGATTCCTCCAGCTCCGTGTTTCCTTCTCAATATTGCTTTGGCTATTCAGGGTCTTTTGCATTTCCATACAAATTGTAAGATTTCTTGTTCTAGTTCTGTGAAAAATGAGAGTGGTAATTTGATAGGTATTGTGTTGAATCTGTAAATTGCCTTGGGTAATATAGTCATTTTCACAATGTTGATTCTTCCAATCCAACAACATGGTATGTCTCTCCATCTATTTGTATCATCTTTGATTTCTTTCATCAGTGTCTTATAGTTTTCTGTGATGGATTTTAAAAGAACTTGACCCCTTTGCCTGCCAGGGTCTCTGGGTTCTTTCCATTTTCTGGGCAGAGTGTGCTTCTGAGCTTGTTGGAACAGGCTGGTAACTTGATGCAACAAGCAAATACGTGTGAAAGAAGCCAGAGTTTATCCTGTCACGATAATATGATTAAATTAAGAGTCTCTTCTTAATTTGAGGTGATTGCCGATCAGAATCTGGGGCAAAGTCAAGTTGATGACAAGTTTGTGTGGGGAGCGAGGAGATGTTGTGTGGCTGGGGCCCAGCGGGGCACTGATTCCCATCTCAGGGCCGATGCTGCCCGAGGGCCTTGGCGTGAGTCACTTAGCCTCTCACAGCCTTGGCTTCGTCCTCTGGAGCACGGGGTTGGACCAGGTGATCGTTTCAGTCTGTTCCAGCTTGGAAGTCCCGTGATGCTAGGATTCACGCCAAGAACAACCAAGGCCAGAAGCCAGATTTCTGATCTCGCTGAACTGACCCCCTGTCCTTCTTTAAACTGACACCTTTCTTTTCAGTTTCTAAGTCTGATCATTTCTGTAATTATTGTGCAATAGGTTGACACTGGAGCTTGGTTGGCAGCTGGATCCCATGTAAACATCAGAGCATAACAGGAAAAAGATCATGGGCTCTGATGTTATACCAACCCAGGGTTTACATTAGGTGGTGTTCAACTGAAAATGACTCATAGACTCCCGACTGACGATGGCTTCCACCATCCAGACATTTGCTGCTCACTCAACAAGAAGTCTGGAGGCAGGAGGTCCTGAGATTGGTTGCACAGCCCAGCTGTGTCATCCTGGCCCTGGGCACCTGCTAAGCTTCCATTGCATCTTCAGCTGGTTGGCTTTATCCTTATCACCTCATGGATGCAAAACGGCTGCCACAGGCAGACACCTTACCCTTCCACAACATGTCCCCAGGCAGGAAGGAGAGGCAGAGGATGCCAAGGGGACCTGTCCTTGAATTGTCCTCTGCTTTCTATCAGGGAGAAAATCTTTGCCAGAAGTTCCTGCTCCCACTGCTTTCTCTCCCATCTCATTGGCTAGAATGGGTCCCATGTTCACCCTGTACCAGCAGTGGCAAAGGGGGACAGGATTCTTGTGACCGGCCAGGACCAATCAGAACGCATCTCCTGGGGCCAGCCAGTTTCCATAAAAACCAAGTGCCATTAGCATAGAAGAGGGGGCTGCAGCTCACAGGGTCTGCTCCACCCCCACCCCCATTTTAAATTTGGGCTTCGTTTAATCGTGTGACCCTGAACAAATCACTCAGCTTCTCGGAGCCCCATTTTTAGTACCTGAAAATTAGGGATAACCCTACTGACTTCACAGGCTGTGGGAGGGACTGAGTCAGACAACGAGGGGAACGGCCCCAGGACATTTGACCATCCCCTGCACGTGCTGGGCACTCAAACGGTGGTGACCTTGCCCTTCCTAGCAGCGCTTTGGATGACAGCGGGTGGGGTCAGCTTTGCTGAGCCGTCTATTCCCAGTTTCCAATTCCGATAAACTCCATTTCCAGGACAAGACATGCATGCGCATTGCCAGAGCCAACACGTTTGGCTCCAGTGTTTACCGTTGTGACACCTGCTGCTCGCACGGGCTCAGTGCTGTTTTGTACATATTGGTTTTGGACAGTGGCTGCTGCACATTTTTGTCTTCGGGTTTCTTAGGGGGGAGATTTAGCATCTGGCAGCATGGCCTCCGACTGTGAGGCGTCTCGAGCAAGCACTGTCGCTGGCCATGAGCTGGGATCGGACTTCTGTGAGCGGAGAGGAGGGCATCTGCTCAGAGAGGCACGGCTGCCCCGGGGGGAGGCCCCACTGCCCACATTCCTGCAGGGCTGGCTAATGGGCCTCTCCAAATGCAAACATCAGGCAGAACGCCAGGCTTCTGTTCCCTCCCTGTCCATGGCCAGTCCGTCAGCTCTCTCTAAAGCCTACCCTCTTCCCACCATCTCCTCTCGTACAGGCCAGGCCAAGCCGGCCTCCTGGGTCCCCCACGCAGTGCCAAGCGGTGCTTCAGAGATGGACCCCACGCAGATCCCCCCCAGCCTGGGCCCTTCCTGTAGCCTCCATTGCAGGTACAGACCCCCATTGCTGTGGTTGGACTTAGGATCTTTCAAGTTTACGGTGGTGTGACAGTGATACACGCTCAGTAGAAACCGTGCTTTGAATTTTCAGTTTAGATCTCTTCCCAGGTTAGGGACGTGCAGGACCATCCTCTCGCGTGATGCTGTGCGGTGGCGGCGGCAGCAGCGCTCAGGCGGCTCTGTGATCACAGAGTCAACAACCGATATGCTTACAGCCACTCTGTGCCTGGACGCTCTGTTTCTCACTTTCCGTAGAGTATGCGATAAATCACAACAGATATTCAACACTTTATTACAAGTTAGGCTTTGTGCTGGGTGATTTTGCCCCACTGTGGGCTAATGTAGGTGTTCTGAGCACGTGTAGGGTGGGTGAGGCGAAGCTATGATGTCTGGTAGGTTTGGTGTGTTAAATGCATTTCAACTTACAGTATTTTCAATTTACAATGGGTTTGTCAGCTGTGGCCCCATCGTAAATGGAAGACGATCTGTAGAATAAGATCCAACTCTGTCCTCGGCCCAAGGCCTCGTGGTCCAGCCCCGTCTACCCCTCGCCCCCCTTCCTCACACAGGGCCGGCTTCAGGGCACCACGTCTGCAGTCCCACGGGTCCTAGCCTTGCTTCCTCTGCTGTCACCTTCTGGAGATTCTTAATACTTTGTGAGTGAGGGCCCACGTCTTCATCTGCACTGGGCCCTTCAAATTATGTCCATCCTCACATCCCCCCACCTTTGGCCGCACTCCAGCTCTCCTGGTCCCTGGAACACCCAAGCTTCCTCTTCCCTGGGGCCTTGGCTCTTTCCCCGGCTCTTTTCAGGGCCCCTGCCTTCTCAGCGGGCAGCCTCAGAGGGGACCCTGCCCACGCTCCCCACCTGCCTGCTCGTTTTCCACCCCACCTGCCCTCCGGCTACACTCCAGGCTCACCTAGTCCCTGTCACACCAGGGTCCCCACGCGCCAGACAGCACCCGGCACAGCGCGAGCCCTCGACGCACAGGTGCTGGGCACGTGAGTGAGGCGTGCAGACCAACTGTCGGCTCCAGAACTTAGCTTCTGTTTGAGGCCTGAAGGTGGTAACTAGGGGAGTTAAAAAGTGTTGCTCACAGAAAGAGTTAACTGCTCTGTGACTGTGATTTGGGACGGGGGTCATCTGAAGGAGAGACAGGAGTGCTGCCATCCCTTTGGTGGGACCAACACTGGCTTCTGCAGAGATGCGATTAATGGAATGTTCTGAACATTCAGTGAAGAGCTCTGATGACTTAATAAAATTAGAGAGTGAAGTAAAGGACAAAGCTTGGAAGAAGAGCACCTGACATACACACCCACACACCCACACCCACACATACGCACACCCACACACACACACCCCTACACATATACCCACACATCTATACACATACACCTACATAGACACAGACACACACACACCTGTACACATACGGACATATACGTACACACACACCTACACATACACACACCTGCACATATATGTACACACACACCTAAACACACACACCCCTACACACACACACACCTATACACATACAGACATATACATACACACACACCTATGCATACACACACCTACACACACATAAACATATATGTACACACACACCTACACACACACACCCCTACACACACACGCCCCTATACACATACAGACATATACATACACACACACCTACGCATACACACACCTACATACAGACACCCATACACACATACCCCTATAGACACACATACCCCCCCTACACGCACGCACACACACACACACACACACACACACACACACACACACACACACACACACACACACACACAGAGCGTCTAGGGCAAGGTGCATCTCTTCTGAGCAGCTGCGAGGTCTCTGCGGGCTGCTGGGAGATGGACTCAGCCCCAGATTCAGAGGGGCCCCCAGGCAGTGGCAGGCAAGGTGCGCGCTCCTCCCAGACCCCAGGCTCCGCCCGCAGACCCACAGCCTCTGGGCTGGGAGGGAGGAGGCCCAGGGCTCCCCGCTTGCCCCAGGTGGCCTGCGAAGCACCTGGAGATCCTGGGTGAGCTGCAGCGCCCATCTCAGTGCTCCGGTCTCTTCTTGAAAAGGTCTGGAGCAGATTTTAGACTTGAGGACAAAAAATTACTGTCTCTGGGAATTGCCTGGTGGTCCAGTTGTTAGGACTCCGTGCTTTCACTGCCGTGGGCCCGGGTTCCATCCCTGGTCGGGGAGCTAAGATCCCGAAAGTGGCGTGGCACAACCAAAATGAATAAATAAGTAAAAATTAAAAAAAAAAATCACCGTCTCCTCTGAGGAGGCCTGTCACTGGCCCCAAACAGGCTGACCCGAGAGCGACCCGAGGTGGTGTGACACTTCAGCCAGTCGCCCATCCTCGGGCTGCTGTGAGACTTACGTGAGGTGCCGCGGTGAACTGCTCAGCAGGCAGGAAGACGCAGTCCTGGCCCGAGGGGGGCACTCCCTGAACATCCACAGGGGCACGGCGGCTGCCCGGCAGCTGTCCTGCTTGTGAGTGACAGGGTGCACCTGCCGAGTGTAGGCCGAAAGGGAGCTGTTCGTGTGGATTACGCGCGAACACATGGAAAGGTGCAGAGGCTGGAGAAACAGACCGCGGCTGATGTGCCAGGATCAGCGCCTCCAGTCACACTACGCCCTGGTGTGCGGAGCCCGTCTGCACTGCTGGCCCTCCCACCCTGGGAGCTGGACCCTCGGTCATCACCTGAAACTGGTGCCTTTGCCTCCGAGGTGCCAGCAAAATGGAAGCCCCCCCACTGAGCCTGCTCCCACACATCGCTCACCTCTGAACTGAGGCCTTGCATGGTCCTGTCTGATTGACAGAGCCTGCATCCCAGCTGCAAGGGGAGCTGGGAACTGGGTCCTGACTGCAAGACTCACAGCATGGGATTTCCTCAATATAGAAGGTTATTCAGAACAGGAGGGGTGGTTACAGGTGGGACAGCTGTACACAGCAGGGAGTCTTGGCACAGGAATGAATGAATGAGAAAATAAAGAAATAAATGGAAGCTTTGAAAAATTCCTCACCTAAGCTAAGGCCTTGGTTTCTCTGTCCAAGACCCATCTGGCATCAGTCTTTGTGACGGTGGTAACATGGTGCCCCACAGGGAGAGAGCGTGGCAGGTACAGGCCGGGGGGACAGATTACAGGGCGTGTATAAAACCAGGCACAGCTGCAGCAGGACAGTCTCTGCGGACCTTGAGGTCTGGGGTGGGGTCATCCCGGACAAAGGTCCTGGAACCAGGCTTTTGCAGCTTCTAACAGCACTGCTTGGAACCCTGATCTAAGGATCAGGGGTGCAGCTTCCCCAATAGTCTGTTAGGCCAGTGCCTGCCGCCCACGGGAAATAGTAATGAATGATTGTTGTGGTAATTGGCACTGTGCCTGGCACTGAACCAAGCACTGGAAACCTCTTATCTCTAAATACAGTAACCCCTCAAGGGAGGTTTATTACCATCCCTGCAGGTGAGGACGCTGAGGCAGAGAGGCCAAGTCAGGCACGCAGCTAGTGGAGGAGCCCGGATTCAGCCCCAGGCCCTGCACCGCCACAGGGAGCTATTGCTTTACAAGCTGTGGACCTAGCCACATATGCCGCCAGGTAAAGGCCGAGGCGACCAGTGAACCATTCTCAAGTCCAGCATGACCAGGCTAGGTGTGTAGGAGAAATAGTTGTCCTCCAGAAGATGGGGTGGCGCTAGGGAGCCTAGAAGTCCTCCCCTAGGCATTGGGAAGAGGGGGCTCCTTGCAGCCAGACTGTCTGAGGAAGAGGGTGAACCCCTCAACGTCTCTGCAAAACTGCAGAAACCGTGCAGACAGAGAACTCCTTGGAGAGCTTCCGACTCAACAGCCCTGGGGCCCAGAGGCTTGACATGGAAAGTGCAAGGCCCCCCTTTGACCACAGGGCAGGACTCCAGAGAGTGGGCATGACCAGAACTGCAAGTTCGAGGGAAAAAGCCTGTGGTTGCAGACTGTTCTAGCTCAACCCGAACCCCAGCTTGCCTGGTGAACTTGGTCAACTCACAGCAGGAGCTCAGGGTGTAAAGTGCCGCAGGCTTGTGTGTTTGTTCATTCACACTTGGACTTGTTTTTAGAAAAGAACTGCAGTAGGATATGAGAGAGCAAACATAAAATTTTCATATATATTTAAGACCCAGAAAAATGATTTTTAAAAAAACAAGACAAGGATAAAATTAGAATATGAATATGCGAGCCGGGGCCCTGATAAGGACCGCTGTTGTTCTGCAGATGCAGTACTGAGATTCCTCAGGGCGGAGCGGGAGAGGCACCAGCCCACCTCCTGGCTGCCACGTGCTTTGCCGGCTCCCTGCTTCCGCCGCCTTCTTTCCAGGTCAGAAGTCCTGCTTGCAGTCTGCTCTCCGGGGAGCCTCCCTCCTGCTCTCTCCCTTCCTGCCCTCAATTCCTTGCCTTTCTCTGGGGTTATTTACCACCACCTTCTTATTCTGAAGCTGCCGGGGCTGCACAAATAGGCCAGGCCCCAGCCCTCCCCTCTCCTCCCCTCTCCTCCCCACTCCTCCCCACCTCGACCCCAGTGCGCCCTGGGTGGGTCCGGGGCGGGCAGCCGGGTTTGGAGGCCAGTGTGGAAGGAGGCCTGTGCCTCCAAGCAGCCTGTGTGGGCTGGAGTGGAGCGCTAGCTGCCTCCTCCCGAGCTCAGGGACTGCTCTGACCTCCCTTGTTACTCCTGGCTCGTTTATAATCAGCTTTTCCATTATCTTGCAGCGAAGCCCTCAGAATCACATTAATTGCCTATAACTGCAGCTGGGTGGTTCATTTATTCTTTCTAATTTGGAGGATCCAAATGGTTTAACCCCTGTTTTTATTTTAAAAGCTTTAAGGGTTTTGTAAACTTTGGAGGCACTAAAACCAAAGTGGCCAGATAATCACACAAGTCCAAGCACACGTGCCATGCAGGGCAAACTTTTTGGATGAGGAGTAGGGGAGGCAAGTAATATGATCTAAGAGACTGGTACATAAGCAACACCACCCATACCTCCAACACCAAGGACACCAACATCACTTCCACTTCTATCAGCACCATCATCACCATCATCACCTCCACCATCATCACCTCCACCATCATCACCATCATCTCCACTTCCATCAGCATCAGCACCATCACCTCCACCATCATCAATCATCTCCACTTCCATCAGCATCAGCACCATCACCACCATCATCACCACTTCCATCACCTCCATCTCTACCATCACTATCACCACCATCACTTCCACCTCCATCAACATCATCACCATCACCACCACTTCCATCACCACCACCATTAAAACTAACAACACCCTCCCTACCACCATCTTCACCTCCATTACCACTGCTATCACCACCATCACCACCACTACCTCCACTTCCATCACCTCCACCATCACTACCACCACCCCTCACCCAGGTGCCTAAAATGCCACCATTGCAGCTTTATTCCTTTGACTTAATCATTTGCTTTCTTTAGCCACTCTCTTTGAATTATGTTAGTGTGAAATAGTGAGGCTCAGACCTGCTTTTCTCAATGACTAAATGTCCCCAGGAGTAAGAGCCAGATGCCAAGGGGAGGTCTCTCAAAATAGGAGGGTTGGAAGATGAGTGTGTGTGTGTGTGTGTGTGTGTGTGTGTGTGTGTGAGAGCATGTCTTATCAGTTAAATAATAAGCATGTCTTATCAGTTAAATAATAAATTTGAAAAAAGAAAAAGTCTACTGACCCCTCTGCAACAGTGTCAGAGCTCTTATTGTTTACATTTCCATCTTAACAGAACAACTCATAAGTTTCTATCTTAGGGAGCAGATTATAAAAAAATGATTTATCCTGAAGATAAGTGGTTCTCAAACCTTATCAAGCAAGAGAATCACCCAGAGGGCTTGTTCAAATGTAGACTCCGGGTCTCCCAGTCAACAGGCCTGGGGTGCGGCTCCGTGATCTGCATTTTTCACAGGTTCCCCGTGATGTCTCGGCTGCTGCTGGAACCACACTTGAGAATCAGTCCAGTAGGTGAAAGCACACCCACACTCTCATGGCGTGCACACAAGTGCCTGCGTGCACACGCTCATACACACACACACACACACACACTTGCAGAATGCATCAGCCCTTTCTATGTAGAAATTCCTGTCCTATGTAGAGCTTGAATAAAAATAAAATACAATGGAGAGCTAAAGACATATTAAGATCATTCGACCCGTTAAGAAAAGTAGTGTCATAATATGACTGGCCCACAGATATGAGTGGGGGACATAGAAAATACAAAATTTAGAGGTCCAAGAAACATAACCTACCCTAGGTGGGGGGAGGCCACAGCAATTCAAGAACAGCTGGAATAGGGAGGCCAAAGGTGGCTGAGCTGACCCCGGAGCAGCACGGAGGCCCAGGGCCAGAGAGGAGTTCCTGCTCCAGGAAGGAGGGGCCGCGAGGGACGAGCTGCTCCAGGGGCAGCGGGGGAGCAGCGCTACAGTATGCATGCAGCCTGCACCTGTTTCCAGACTCAACAGATGCCGCTGGGAAGGAGGCCGCCAGCGGAGGCCGTGGGAGGCAAGGACCGGAGTCAGGAGCCTGTCGCCCACTAGCACCGGCCGAGCCCCCTGAGGTTCTGGCAGCCTTGTCTACAGGATGCTGATGATTATATGCATTTGGTGGGATTGTTGTGGGGTTAGGTGAGATTGCACATGCTCACGTGCTCTATAGGGTTTAAAATGCTCTTACCACTAAATGACAAAACTGCAGATGCTATACCCAACTCAAGGGAAGAAGAGACTGCTTAAAGTTTTATGTAATGTTTGTTCCTTTGTCTCAGACCTGAGGATCATTTTTTAAAAAGGAGTAAACAGATAAATTTGGAAAAAGAAGGTGCTGGGAGGACTGGGGTCAGGGGTGAAGCACCCCAGGCCCATTCATCTCCCCTCCTGCCTGGCGTCTGGAATGCTCTGATATGTTGTTAGTTGGAAGGATTTTCCATTTTCCGGAGTCTCTGCTAAAAACGCAGATATCCCTGGGAGCGGCCCCCTCGAAGTCCTTGAAGCTCCAGGCGGCAGCTCCTGGGTCTGCTTCCTCCTGGCGGCCACGCAGATCTGGGACGTCAGGGTGAACCTTGCCTCATGGACCACAGGAACATGTTAAGCTGTTATTTCAATTCTCCAAACATCCAGGGAGGAAGAAGAAGCCAGAAAATACAGGCCACCTCAAATTGACCAGGTTTAGAAACCTCAACATTCAGGTGGAAAGGAAGCCCATTTGAAGCCAATCGTGAGGGTTCTAGACACAAAATATGGGCTTGTTCCTAAGGACGTATTCAAAGATCTCTCGATTTTGAAACAGCCCCTCCCCTTCCCCCCATCACACCCCAACATTAACCTCGGTTAGGTCGCGTGATGTGGGTCAGAGGGTGTGTGTCCTGAGGGGTCTCTAACTCTGGTGCAGTTGGTTGCTCCTGGGGAGCGTGTGAAAGTCTCAGCGCCCAGATGCCCCTCAGACCAGTTACGTAAGGATCTCTGGGGCGTGACCTGGGCATTAGCATTTTCCCAACTCCCCGGGTGATTCTACTGAGAAGCCAAGTTTGAGAGCCAGTGGCCTTGTCTGGTTTAGGGCAAGAGAAACCTGGGTCAACGTCCCTGCTGGCTGTGTGGCTTCAGGTAAGTCACCTAGAGTCTGAAAGCCTCAGAGTCCTCACCTGTGGGGTAACTCTTCTGTCACAGGCTCCTGAGTGATGCAGAGAAGGTGTGTGAAAGAGCCCGAGGCCCAGGTCATCCCTGACAAAGGGAGGTGCTGCTCTTTGTAAGTTCAGAAACAGAGGCACCAGGCTTTGCACGCACCTCAGATGGGGTCCCGTGTCCCACCTGGAAAATGAAGTGGTCGAATTAGAAATGTCTCAGGTTCCCTTGAGCTCTAACACCCTTGGAGTCTGCAGTCAAAAGGGGTGACTTGCAGGTGGCCCCGAATCTCCTGGAAGGGAGGCTCACAAGTGAGTCTCGTCTTTCCCCCAGTAGCTCAGGAAACATCTGAATCCACCACAGTGAGAAAAACAGGGCCTGCCAGCTACCCAGTTACCCTCCCCCACACCCAGCAAGGCCTTCCCTGCCTCACTGCTCCATCCTCTCACTCAGCAGACTTGCCTTTCAACCTCTTAACCTCGTTGTCACCAGCCCTTTCATGTCCTGGCTGAATGGACGGGGCCTAGCAGTGACCAGTCAAGGCCATGGCCCCTCGGGTGGGGCTGTAGGCCAACCAAGGCTGCCACGCTCTTGGGCCCCAAGGAGAGTGTTGAGGACCATCTGGCGCAGGGGTCTGGAGCTTGACACTATTGACCTTTGGGGAGGCTAAGTCTTCACTTCTGGGGCAGTCCTGTGCTTTGGGGGCTGTTCAGCAGCATGTCTGGCCTCTATCCACTAGGTGCCCGTAGCAGCCCCCCAAGTCATGACAAAGGTGTCTACAGGCGTTGCCATATGTCCCTTGGGGTCAGAATCGCCTCCCCCCACCCCTCAGCCCTTGCTGAGAACCGCTGGTCTGGAGGCCCATCCTTCCCAGCCCGGATGCGGAAAGATGAATGGTGTTCTTTTTGTGTGTGGATATGGATTCGTTTTGGTTTTCTCTAATTTAGTCACAGGAGAGAGAAGAGCTGCTCTAAAAGGGCAGAGCTGTGTCAACTCAAAGGTGGGCGGGGCCGGAGGAAAGGGGCAGCATGGGGGGTGCGGGCTCTTTAAAAGGAGGAACCGAAAGCCCTAGGCAGCTGCAGCCCAGTCTAGAGACCTTCCCCACCGAGGTCCCGGACAGTGCCAGCCTTGGGGACAGGTGCCCGAGACGCTCCGGCTCCCCAGAGCTTCCTGGAGGGAGCCCTCGCTGGCTTCGGGACTCCAGGGTGCGTTTTCAGCTGCGGCTTCGTGGTGAGACGCTGTCGTGGGTCACTGAGTGGAAGAGCAGGTTGCAGAGGTCCCGAGAGGGTGTGATCCCCATTTGGGAAAAATAATACACACAGGGGGCAGGGTGTGGCGGGTACCTGCCGCAAGATGTTCATGTGGTTACTGACAGAGGCTGGGATTTCAGGTTTTCACTTACTTGCTGCTTTGTTTTCTACCTTGAACATAGTAGTTACAGGCAGCAAGGGGAAAAAAAAGTCGCTCAAAAAAGTAGAGAAAAGGCAAACACTTGGGCAAAGGCACGTCAAACCCAAATTGCCAGAAACACTGCTGGGGTCGCAAAGAGGCAGTGGGAGGGCAGGCCTGCCGACCTCCAGCTTGGCTCCCGCGGTGGGGGGTTGGGGGGTGGGGGCGTTCGTAATACTGTCCGGGGAGGGGGCTAGAGAGGGAGCCTGCAAATCAGGAGTCGGGGCGCCGGGCTGGACCGGGTCCTGGGGAGGCAGACCCTGCACGACAGGGTCTATCAGGCTCCGGGGCCGGGGAGTGGGGGGACACACGCGTGTGGCCACGTGGCTGCGGCCAGGCCTCTAGGACGCGGAGTGTGAGATGTGCCGCGTGGGCCCCGGAGCCCCGATGGCCCAGGGGCAGGGAGTGGAGGCGGAAGGAGGAAAGGACGCAGCGCTGAAGCAGTCTCCCGGGTAAGATGAGCCCGAGCAGCGGTCACCGTGTCCCGAGATGACGGTCGCAGCTCCGCCACCCCGCCCTGCGCGGGCCGGGCCGGGCCTGGCCGCCGGGAGGGCGGAGCCCCGCGCCGTCGCCCCGCGTCGTCGTCCCCTTGCCCGGCCCGGCCCTGACCGCGACAGGCGCTGCCGCGGGGCCCGGGCTCGGCCGCCCTCTGCTGGGAGAAGCGTGAAGTGCAGCCTCAGGTCGGGCCCCACCGTCCCATCCAGCCGGAAATCTTCGCTGCTGAGTCTTTGAGAACACAAACGTGGAAAGACTGGGAAAGGGGCTCACCGTGGGAGTGTAGACTGATCTTGGAAGGAAGGGCCCTCGTGGTGCATCAGGAGGGAGCGGGAGAGGCTGACCTCCGCGTCCCACCGGGTCCCTGAGATGGGGACACGTGCTCAGCGTCTACCGCGTGCAGAGTGCTGGGTGCATGGAGGCTGTGGGCCCAACTCCTCCAGGAGGGATGGCCAGGTAAACCGTAAGGCCGTGTGCAGCCCAGTGGGATGGGGGTCAGTAGTGCAGGTGGCTTCAGAGCCGGCTCTGGGATGCATGTGGGTGTGGAGCATACAAAGGCCTTGTATCAGTTTGGCTTTGAACAAAGCAAATTGCGTCTCCCAGAGAAATTTATTCTGGAGGCCAGAAGTCCAAAACCCAGGGCTCAGGAGGGTCACTCCACTCCTTCTGAAGGCTCCAGGGGAGAATCTGTCCCCGGCGTTTCTCTTAAGTTCTGGGGTTTCCTGAAATCCTTGGTGTCCCTTGACTTGTAGACATATCACTCCAACCCCTGCCTCCCCTGTCTGGTCACTTGACTGTCTTCCCCCATGTGCCTGTGCCTCTTCTCCTCTTCTTATGAGGACACCAGTCAGATCTGATTATGTCTACAGAGTCCCTGTTTCCAAATAAAGTCACCTTCAGGGTACTGGGGTTAGGACTTCAACATATCTTGGTGGGGTGTGTGTGTGTGTGTGTGTACATGATTCAACCCATATCAGTCATGTTGGGTGGGCAGGAAAGTCCAGAGGGGAGCTTGGGCTTCACTCCAGAGGCAGAGAGAATATGGAGAGATCCTGATGATCTAATCTGATCTGAGAGGCGCCAGGCAGGCAGGAGCCAGGATGGAGACAGGCTTCAGGAGGTGGGGGCTGTGATTCTGGAGAGGGAGTCGGGCATTTCCACTTCCCCTCCTGGGAATTGGACTTGAGGACTGTTTGGGGGTTTAGATCAACCCACATACAGTAGGCAATGTTTTCTTATTCTCAAAAATTTTTAAAAAGCTCCATCATTTTTTTTTCTAGTTAGAAGAGTAATCCATGGTCACTGAAAAAAAAGAAAATCAGTGCAGAAGAGTGTAAAGAATATTTTCACAATCACAGGAACCTCAGCACCCAGTGATAACTGCATGTAAATAGATGCATATGTATGTAAATAGTTGTGAGGACGCTGTTCACGGTGAGAATCATGCCACAGAGCCAACCTTTCTGGAGCTGTGACTTTTGCCAGCACTTTATAAATTTAGTTTTGTAGATTCTTTTTAAGAAGGCTATTCTTAGCTCAAAATTTGACCCACAATTAGGATCAGTGTTGCCTCTGCAAGTGGCAGTTGCTTTGCTCACGTGGCCCAGAAGATGAGGAACGTCCCAGCTCCCTGGGTGAGCCCAGGGAGGCATGGGGCTGGCCCCAGGGAGGAGAAGGAAACCCAGCCAGGGTGAAGAACCAGGGTCATCACCAGAAGAACCAGCCTGTGGCTGAGGGAGGGGTGGTTCTTGCACACTTCAAGTGCAAAGGGCTTAGAGAAGATGGGAATAGTCTCAGCTAGCTAAGGTTCAGTGCACGGCCGCAAGAGGACCTGGCTTGGAGTGGGGGGACCTGGACTGGCCCTGGCTTCCTCCTGGTGGCTGTCTTCTCAAGAGGCAGGTGTTCACACCCCTGGTCCCGAGAATTGGCGAGGGGTGGCTAGCGGGATGCTGGGTGTCATCTGGTTGTCCACACGTGAGTGCAAGCAAGGCCCTTGCAGTGCAGGGTGGGGCCAGGGCTGAGGGGAGAGCAAGGGTCACCCTGGGTCAGGCCACGGTCTCTCCCTCCAGGCCATCCTCCGCTGTCAAAAGAGCCTTCCTTCTCCTCCCCCCTCCCAAGCAAATTGGCAGTGCTTAAAGGAAGGGCTCTCTAATCACCGTGGTGTCCCCCCAGCACCTACAGGCATGTAATGATTGTGTTTCAAATGAATGAATGAATAAATGATTGAAAGGAAATGCCAGTTTCATAATGTCACAAGCTCAGAAAACTCCATGGACTTCCCATTGCTTAGAGGTAAAACCCCAGCTTCTCACGGGTCAGCCAAGGCCTTCTACAAACAGACGCCCTTCCCTCTCGGCCAGGCCTCCTACAAGCTGGCCTTCCCAGGTCCTCTGCACCCAGCTCTGCAGGCCATTCTCTCGGTCTGCAGGGAAGGACTCTGGTCAAGCTGATGCTTACTGTCGCCTTGTCTCCCTCCCTGGGAAACAGCTTAGGGACTGAGTCGGGTTAGACACACTCAAGTGCCCACTGCTCATTTCTGAGCGACTCCCAGGCGGGGGTCTGTGCGTTTCTGGTGTTCGTGGGTCCATCCCAGGGCAGGGAGTGGAGGTGCTCATTCCTCCCCGGCTGCCTGGACGAGAGGAAGCGTCCTAGCTGGGAAAGTGAATCAGCGGTGAGGAGAGAGGGCAAGGTGCAGAGTGGGCCTTGGAGAGTGACAGCCCGGGTGACAGGGGTATGTCTCACTTGGGTGAACGCAGAATCAGGAAGGGAGGAACCGTGGCTTTCACAGACGCCTAAGAAGGTTGTTTAACAAAGATGCTTTCCTGTGACACCTTTTGTCCCGAGCGCCGTCATCAGAGGTGGCCACTAACAGGGCCGCGGTTCTCAGACTGTGGTCCCTGAACCAGCAGCATCAGCAACCCTGGGAACTTGGTGAAAAGGCAGGTTCTCAGCCCCGCCCCAGACCATTGACTTGAAGCCGTGGGCGGGGGCCAGCACCTGCGGTTCCTCAGGTGATCCGGGTGATTCTCATTCGCGCTGATCGAGGTTTGAGAACCACCGTCTCTGCAGGGCACTGAGGTTGCAGAAGCCCTCCTTCCCCACTGGGGTGAACCTGTAGGCCCTGCTCGCCCTCACCTGGGGCGTGGAGCCTCCCTCCGTCCCCCCTCAGATGCCCAGGGGTCTGCGCGCTCAGGGGTGCGCTAGGGCGGAGGGGGCCCCTTCGTCGGCTCCGCAGCAGGGGTGGCCCCTGACGCCCAGGCCCGTGGCCCTCCACCCGCTGGGTGGCCGTGAAAGGTGCGCTGGCTCTGGAGGAGGCTCCCGGCGGCGGGGTGACGGGGTGTGCACGCGAGTCGGTGCTACCCACCGCGCCCGCAGCACGGGCTGGAGGTCTCGGGACTGGCTGCCGCGTCGAGCCTTTAACCCTCCCAACAACGGACGTGGCAGTGCTTGTACCCATTTTAGAGGTGGAGACAGCGGGCCTGCGTGGGTCCTTTGCCCGAAGTCATCCCAGCTGTAAGTGGGGGCTGGGTTTGGGGTGGAGGCCTGGAGGCTGGAGGAGCCTCGGAGGGTGGGGCTGGGTGGGGGAGGAGCAGGAAGTGAAGGGACTCAGATCGCCCCTCCCCCACCAGCCGCCCGGAGAAACCCCTTCTGGGGGGGACGGCCTGCTTAGCTGGGTGCTGTGTGATTGTGAAGAAAGGTTTAAAGGTTTATAATGGGGGTTGTCATTAAGGAGTCTTAGCTGCGGAGAAAACGTTTATGGGCGCATCACAGTGCTTGAGGAGACTCTTGTTAATTGACCGTGAACAAGGATGAGGTTCAGGACCTGACTACCCAGGCCAGGAGGGATGCTCCCAGCTGCGGCAGAGCTCATGGCGTCACCCCGGAGCCCAGAACACGGGCCTGCGAAGAGCAGACTACCCCTGAGAACAAGTCCCATCGTCATCAGAGAGAAGAGAGAGGTGGCTGGCAGACTGCTGGCACCACATAAGAAGAGGTAACAGAACTGAGCAGGACACACGGCATCGCAGAATCCTTGTCCGCAGGTCCTTGTTCCGAGAGAGAGAAAAAGTGAAGGCTGGAGCTGGTTTGCCTGCCGATATGCTGCTCGCTGAGCCTCCGCTGGAGAGGTGGGACTGCTCCGGGGCAGGTCCAGGTGCAGAGCACCCAGAGAAACACGGAGAGTCCTCGAACGCCCCAGGACTGGGAACCCCCGCCTTGACCTTCTGCCAGCCAAGAGGTTGGGGGGACTTCCCCCAGGTTGGACTAAATGTTCCTCTACTATAGGATCTTGCTTCTCCAGGTGTCGGTGGAGGAGAAGGAGGATCTGGAAGACAAGGAGCTGGAGAAAGTGTAGGTGAGTCACAAGACAGGCCAAGAGGGAATGAAACAGAGAGGGACATGGAGAGGAGGGGGCAGCTCAGGGGGAGCGCGGGGGCCCCACGGCAGTAACGCTGCTACTGAACTGCAGGCACTTTGTGTTTAGCAGATGCACCTGAAGTTTCCAGGTGCTTTTAGGAATGTTCTCTGGGGCAGACCAGGCACATGCGGGCACTCAGAGCTCCCCGCCTCCACTTAGCTCAGGGATGCTGCCTCTGTCTGCCCTGTCACTGACCACCACTGGATGTGACCACTGACCAGAGGGGGTGGCGTAGCTCTTAGGCTGCCAGAGCAGCTACTATGAGCAAGTGATTTAGAAGTTTGGAGCCGCAGAGAATAAAGTCATTGCACCTTGTTAGGACAGTTCAGGGCCCCTCAGACTGTCAGCCTGTCGTGTATTTGAGAGCTGCTGTTTTTGATTTCAGTTCTTAAAGCCCAGGCACGGAGTGTGGCATCACACATTGATGCAGGAAGCGATGATATTAAGTCGCCAGCCCGAACTTTTCTAATAACTCCCGCGCCTCCGGGCACACACAACCCAGGAAAACCAGCTGACCTGCAGGTTTGTCGTGCTGGGTAATTAACGTGTGGTGGCACTCAGCTCAAAATGATTTGGCGACTAGCAAAAAAGTCATATGTACTGCCGAAGCTTACAGCAAAGGCACAAATTGGGTAGATTAGGTAGAATTATTGGACATCTTTCCAGGGTATATTAGGTTCACAGCACAGGGAAGTGAATGGTGGGTTGGTTTCTTCAATGAACAGTGCTGCGCCCGGTGACCGAGCCCAAGGTATTCTTTGCCTTTCCTGCTCTCAGAATTCTCAGAACTTCAACTCAGGGGCTCTGGTTACAAAATAAAATTCTCCACCCCACAGAGGAGGAAAGAGCCTTATTTCTAGGTGGCATTGCCAACAAATGGGAGGAGAGTGAGGTTTCTAAAGTGAAGTGCAAAGTGGTAGGGATTTGTTTGTTTGAGATTGTTTGTTTTCAGGGAGAATGCTCCCCAGGTGTACCTCTGGGTGCCTGACCATGTGCTACACAGTGAGACTTGGCCAGACACAAGGTCACCTTGAGTAATACTTGTTCTTCCGGTTCTTCTCTGTTCCTTCCTGCTGGGCAACTCAGAGCTGGTGAATGCATCAGGATCTGGCTTTAAATTTTTAATTTCTGGGCTATCTAGTCATAGCACTGGGAGTTAGAAACCCCAGCTGGGGCCTAGGACTCACTTCAGAAACTAATTTTTCATCATTCTGATGTGCTTTTATTTTCTTGTGTGTTGGTGACTGAGAAGACAAGTGTCAGTTTCTCCAAGAGTTGGACACGTGGGCCTGGAAATGTGGACCCTCTTCCGAGAAAGGAAGCCCTGCCTCCCCCTTTCTTCTCTCCCTCCTTCATCTGGTCCTCCCTCTGCCTTCCCTGCCCCTTCATTTCCTCCCTTCTTTCTTTCTCTCCATCCCTCCCTCTTCCCTCCCATCTCCTTCCTTCTTTTCCTTTCTCCTTCTTTCTCTCACTTTCTTTCTCGCTCACTTCCACCTTCCCTCCCTTCCTGAACCTGAAGGATAAATGCCTGGTTCCCTGTCAGGGATGTAGGTGTTCCTTTAAGGGCTCACCTGACCCTGTGTTTTAACCCAGCCCTTCCCTCCCTGGCTCCTTCATTAATGCTTGAAATATTGAGACGTGAAAGCAAATGCACCCCTGTGAAGAACCTGGAGTCCACCCCCAACTCATTAGTAAACGTATCAGAGTCGTCAAATTTGGACAGTTCCCATGGGAATATCTTTGCGAGAGATTCTTTCGAAGGCACAGGGAACACTGGGATTTATTGACTGGGAGCCCCATCCTGCAGGTTGAAGGGCCATCCACCTCCAGCTCTGGATGAGCCTGAATAAGGCACAGGGATCCACCTCCCTGCGTTCTCGGCCGCCATAGTGGAGCCTGTCTCATCACTTACCATGTCAAAGAAAAGTCTCCCTTTAAACAGGGAGTTGGAAGACTTGATAAAGTGCTGTTTCCACAGATATTTTACTACAGTCATTCGTAATAAGAATCTATGAAAAGAGAATCAGGGCTGGCATAAGAGCAAGCTCAGAGGAAAGGGTTTCCTCAATCATTCTTATTTTCTGACAAAGTCTTATTTTAGCTTTGCATGAGATTTACTACTAGAATTTTCTTAGTTTTTTAACCCCTATCCCAACTGAAGGATCTCTAAGTAGCTATGGCCACTGTGGACTGAAAGGAGGTGGAAAGATATAGGCAAAGGTGGTGGCAGTGGTGGGCCGCTACAGGTAAGCGCCCAGGTTGTCCAGGTGGGGATGGCTACCCTTTGGGCTTCACTCAGAGCAGGAAGCAGAGGGAAACAGAGCCTACAACAAGGACAGTTGGAGAAGACAACCAGCAGTAGTAAAATAAAAATAAACACGCTCCCATCACCCAGGTTGGCAGAGCAAAGGGATTCTGCAGAGTTTGGCACAACCCTGTAGAGAATGTCAAATCCAAGCTTTTATACTCAGTTCTGTCCACTTGTTCTTTTCAGACAGCAGGCCCTCGTGCTGGAGTTCCAGGCAGCCCCCTGGATGTGTCCTGTGGTGGTTTCTGTCGGCTGCAGACCTAGACTCCCACTCTAAGCCCAGGGCATCAGAGGCAGCATGCAGATGAATTTTTGGAGCATTTTCAGGTAAGCAGGTAGAAGGTGTTCTATAAATGTTCCAAGCTCTCCTTGGTTTGCCTGATTTGGATTCTTAGGAGAGTACGTTAAGAATGGCTTTTACCATTCTGTCATGAAGAACGTTTATACAGAACCTTTTTTTTTTTATACTGTGGTTTTGTTTTCTTTTTTAGTAAGTGATCTTGCCTCACCGAAGTCAAAAGGCCTCACCTAGCTTATGTAAGAAATATATATTAGTGGAGTCCTGAATCACTCCACTAATACTTGGGCAGAAAAGTTGAACTGTGTGTGCTTCTTGGTAACTGTGCTACTGTAATTTTCTCCAAAACTGAGGTATCTGCCATCAGACAAAATGTAACAGCCTCACTCATTGTTGCAGGTTAATGTCACTGCTTGCGGGAGATGCTTCCTCTCCTCTTGGAGACTCACGAAAGCACAGCCTTTGATAATTAATCCTGATAACACCAACACAGAGACCCAAATCCTTGACATAGTACTCAGTGACTCAGCAGAAAGGAAAAACATCTCACTTGCATGTGATAAAATTCTATAAAAATGTGTATTTTTATTAATTTTCATGAGAAATTTAACTATTTGGAGAAATTTTATATTTTCCCTGGCTGATTTCCATTTGTACTTCAATGTTTGTTTTAAAGAAGATACATGAAAATGAGGTGAAAATATACAGTGTTCTCCATGACCCAAACCTGGGAGAGAGTAAATTTTGCCCCAAGTGAAATTGCTGAATTCAGTGGATTTTAATTACTTTTGTCCCCATGGGCTTCCCCCCCCCCTTCATTTCTTATATGTTCCCTTGTAGGTTGCAAGGATTAATTTGCAAGCTGAGTCCCACACTATCCATGAAACTAAGCAGAATGTATGACAGGTGAGGTGCCTAGGTGCCACCTTTTTTTTTTTTTTTAACTTATTTTTGGCTGCGTTTGGTTTTTGTTGCTGTGTGTAGGCTTTCTCTAGTTGAGGTGAGTGGGGGCTACACTTTGTTGTGGTGCTCGGGCTTATTGCAGTGGCTTCTCGTGGAACATGGGCTGCAGTGCGTGGGCTTCAGCAGTTGCAGCACGTGGGCTCAATAGCTGTGGCTTGTGGGCTCTAGAGTGCAGGCTCAGTAGTTGTGGTGCACAGGCTTAGCTACTCCGAGGCATGTGGGATCTTCCTGGACCGGGGATTGAACTGTGTTCCCTGCACTGGCAGATGGATTCTTAACCACTGCACCACCAGGGAAGTCCAGGTGCCACCTTTTGAGCAGCTGAGGCAGGTTTTTTCCAGCAGCAGCCTATGTCATCATGATGGAATGAGGGGCACCTGTGGTCATGCCATGGCTCTGCAGGCCCTGGGCAGCAGCTCCCTTTCTTTCCTGTCATTAGAATCCTTGTTTGTTGTAGAGACAGGCCGCTGGGCATCTTGTGAGGCAGGTCCCATGCCTTATTTTTCATTCCCAGTTTGTTCAGAAACCATATTTTCTTGACTCTGAAAACAACAGCAGCCCACAGACACATTTTTACAGGGCAGCAAGAACTTACCAGAATACATGCTTTTTTGTTTTTTTGAACGAATCCCAAAGCTTTGGAAGTTACCCCTCCCTCCCCACCACGTTTTCTCTATATGCTCCATACTGTTCTAATAGCTCTTGTGGTGGCTGAGATTCTAAATGTAAAGCTTAATGCTCAACCAGTGTAAGCAGCATTCTTACGGGAGCCGCCTTAATGTTGGCTTACACAGGAAATGGAAATGGCTTGTGTTATCCATCCTTTAAAAAATTTCTAGTGCTCAGCCTCCATGAAATGGATTGCTTATGGGGAGATAATGTCTGTTCTATTCCTTTTTAAGTCTGTGAAAAATGTCATCCTGGTTAATAGGGTGATTAAAACTCTTTATGCTCCAGGAGATAAATGTGATTATGTTTGTCATACTCTACCCAAGATAAAGACAGCAAAGAAGGCAAACTTGAAATTCCATAACATTTCCTCTCTTCCATATCCAGGAACATTCAGAACTCAGTACACAGATGGTACTTCACATAAAGAATAACATTATCTGTTAAACATTTTTCCTTTCCATTAACCAATTTAACAATATGCCTCTGGTATAAAAGGAACAGACAAATGACTACATCTTCTGATATCTGAGTTCTGACTGTAGGAAAAAACCACTTTAGTCATATTGCTTGTTTTTCTTCTAACTTTCATCTTTGTTACTTCATTTTTGCTTTTAAAATGCAGCTGGAGCCTATGCTTGTTGCCTGTTCTAGGGAATCTGTCCCCATCAACCTTTCCTCAGCAGGTGATTCACCATCATTCTTATGGGAGTCCCCCACCATCCCGCAAGGACAACAGATGCACATGGAACGTGTTTTGTAAACATGAGGCATGTCACACAAGCGTTCACTCCTTTCGGCCTCCCACGCCAGGCCCTGTGGGACCAGCACACACCCACCACCCACCTAGACTCAGACTCATAATAGAGACAAAGACCTGCTCAGTTTTGCTCCCGCCTTTCCTTCCTTCATTTCATTCAAAAGCAGAGAGTTAGTTAAAAATGAAAGGTGGGTGAAGCGTTTCTGCTACTCCACATACCCTGATAAATTTCAGTCCTCTTCTTTTAGTCTCGGATTTTGAACAGGTTACATGTGAATCCCAGGTGATGATTACACCCGTTCAATTAATTAGCACAGAAATTTTAACAGGGTAACATGGTCCAGAAAAAACGTTCTATCATGCACTTGACATTTCATTTAAAATTTTTTTCTTAAAATTAAAAGGTTTCATTATAACATAAGTTTCAAATGTACTTTATTAAACTGATTGCTAATTAGGGCCTAAGCAATTACAAAGAAAATACACAATGATATTCAACCAGAGGGTATTTTTCTAGACATACTGACAATATTAAAAGTACTTTTCTTAAAAAATTTTTTTAATTTACCTGAGACTCAATACTCAGGTATCTTTCTGGTTAAAAATATTTGTTAAGATAGGTGATAACTGGACTATTTTTGTATTGACAACAGATAAAACTATAAACTGTCTGTCAGTGTTTAGGGACCCAGAACCAACTTGTCAAAAAAGTACATTCTACACCCATGATGTCATTATTATTTTCTCATGATTATCCTTTCAGGTTATCATAATCTGTCACTGGCTTCTTGTCTAAGAATTTACAGGACCTTAAGGTGAGGCTGTCAGGTAAATAACTAGCACATACAAATGAAAGACTGTGTTCAGGACAACAGAGCCACGTGCACTGCCTGATGGACAGGATTCACCTATGAACCCGTCACACAGGAGCAAGTCCTCCAAGTTCTGACACCACATACTGACAAGAATGGCTGTTGAAACTTACTTAATCAGACACACTGGGGGACTACTGCTGTTAGGAGTCTGTTTATAAAGATTTTCCCATTATACGTTATAATTTTTTTTTTCAGGTAAAAAAACTTGGTTTCAACTATTATAGTCATAAAAGTATTTCTCCTGGGATTTCCTCCACATAGAGAATGTATCCATATAATTATTTTTATTTTTATTTATTTATTTTTTAAGCTCTTTATTGGGAAATAATTGCTTTATACTCTTGTACCAGCTTTTGAGGTACACCGAAGTGAATCAGCTGTATTTATACACGTAATTATTTTTAAATAGTCTTCCTAAATTTGGGAGAACTTTGCCTCCCTCCAACTCATCCCCCCCACCCCATATGAACGTAACCAAATCAGTCGTAAAGTACAGCACACAGAAATGACTGTCGGCTCCTATGAGGACACTGAATGCCATCCATCCCATAGGTTCAGTCAATAATCTGCATGTGTTCCCTTTGCTGCTGTGGCATCTCCAAAGCCAGCCTTTCCTATAACAATCGTTCAGGACTTCATCCACCACGCTCGTCTCATTTAGATTTCAATGCTTCCTCCCACTCAACAGCCGATTCAGAGTTCTTGGGAATTGCTGGAAATATTGATTGCATTTTACTTCGGAAGTCTTTCATCTGAAAGATGAAAAAAATCAGTCATCAAATGTTAAAAGATGGGGAAAAGAGCCAAAGCAATTAGAGACGGACCCCGTTGCTGACTGACTGATATGTTATTGCTGTGGGTACTAAGCAAAGGAAGACCAACAAAAGGTAAAGACTGTCCTCACTGCCTTGAAAGACAATGAGACATACTTCTTTTCTTCTTCCAAGTATAAATCTATTGGACCTTAAATAACATAAAACTCCACTCTAAATCTGAAGGGCAACATGCTCTAAATCATCAACCCTATTTCCTACCAGAAGAACGGTATGTGTTGTTGGCCTTCATATATAAAGATACAGATGAGAATGGGATTTCTATCTAAATAAGTGAATATACTGAGGCCATTCAAATTAGAAGAATTTTGGCACCAGACGGAAGGAGTGAGAAGAAACTTAGTAGGGGCTAATTAAAGAAGGAATCAATGAATGGTAGACAGAGTAGAATGTTTTTATGTGCCTGACAGAGTTGAAAAATCTCTGTAGAGGTTTTCCCAGCAGAGGGTGATTTGCAGTCCGAGAGTCAGAGCAGGAGGTTGGAAGATCCTGACATGCCGTATCAGCTCCACCTAAGTGCATACCACTCTGAGGGAGGGGACACTGATTTAGGGAGGCGGACAGTCTTTACCTTAGATAATACTAGCTCCACACTGTTTGATTCATTCTTTTCACCTAGGTGGTCCTGTCCTGAAGATAGTATTTCAGAAGCACTACAACACAGCATTGCAGTGTTTTCTCATCAGCCATATCCCAACCATTATTTCTCAAGGATACAGATCTCCTCAGATTTGTGAAGCTCCCTGGACTCACAGCAGCAGTAAGTCATTTCTTGGAGTGATTACTTTGAGAGTTGGCTAGTATTTTTTTTTTTTTTTTATGTTGATGCTTATTTCAATTTGAAGCTGAATCCTTATACTGTTTCCAAATTCAGGTGGTACATCCTATTTGGGACTTGTAAGTTCCTAGGCATTTACTCCAGTCATTGTAGCACCGCTGTTAGCACACTCTGATATCAGATAGACCTCTCTGTTCAAAGCCCAACTCCACTACTTGAGAAATCTGCTTACTCTCTCTGAGGGGTAGTTTCCATGTGTGCAGAATGGAGATAATTACCTGCTTACAGAGTTGTGAGGATTACGTGAGATAACGTACCTAAAGCACAGCACCTGGTAGTGCTCAATATTTATTAGCTGTTGTCACTACAGCATCATCAAAATATGTAGTATGTTCCAAGAATAAACCTCACATGGATACAAATATGGTATGTGTGTCAAACGCATTAATTTATAATTTTGGTTTAAATATTCTGATACTGGAAGACATATAAGGCTTCCCATCACATGTAGTCTGTAGGAGGTCCATTGCCAACCATCTCAACATTTGGGTCCCAGACACCAATCTTGAAGACATACACACACATCCACAGCATGTGTGTCTCTCCCTAACCCCCCCCCCCCTTCCGTGCAGCTCTCTAGTCTGTACTGTGATAAACCCTTCGTGAAAGGTTTTCAACTAAAGGCAGTACTGTATCCCTGGGGAGGAACTGAAAATGTAGTTCTAAATAACAGTTCTCAAATAGAGACTCCTGACAGTTTGGCGGTCACAATCACAGGGGATTAATGTTTGCACTGGGTGGGCGTGGGGTGGCGGGTGCTAAATGTCTAAGATGGCCCACAACAAGAACTGCTTTGTCCAAAATACCGAGCGTGCCCCTCCTGAAGACTCGTGCATAGACTTTTCTCAGCGGACAGACATCTCTGGCCAGGCTATGCTACAGGCTGCTTGGTTCTTTCCCTTCACCTTTCTGGTTGAACATCTGTTACAACTGAGCCTAAGGACAGTTTTCCAGTGGGATATCAGACAGCCAGGACATGAACAGAATCATTTACTGTCCCATCTTCTCAGGGATATGGAACAAGGTCAGTGGCTGAAAAGGCAGAAGCTGGGACACTTGGATGATGCCTGGGTAGGAGAGTGCAGAGTGGCTGCTCTACCTCAGCATGGGAGGTTGTGTTCCCATTTCCTCCTCCTGGCCCCATGTTTTTTCTTTCCACTAATTTCCCCAGTATTGCTTACTTGTTCTCAGGGTCATAAGTGAGTAATTGAACCAATGGAACGAATCATATCTGAAAATTAGCCAACTAGGAAGAGACAGGCTTCAGAGCAAGGAGAAGGAAGGGAGACAAGTAAGATAAAGAACACCACTGAGCCTGCTTTAATTTTACAGTTATGGGCAAGTTCAGCCAACATGGCAGAGTAGAAAGACCCTGAGCTCACCTCCTCTCACGAGCACACCAAAATCACAACTAAGTGCAAAACAACCATGGATGAAAAGACCAGAACCTACCAGAAAAGGTCTTCTACAACAAAAGATGTAAAGAAGGAACCAAAACGAGATGGATAGGAATGGTGGATATAGTTAAGTCCCATATCCCCAGGTGGGTGACCCACAGACTGGAGAATAATTACATTGCATAGGTTCTCCCATAGAAGTGAAGAGTTCTGAGCCCCATGTCAGGCTCCCTAGCCTGGGGGTTCTGCACCAGGAAGACAAGCCCCCGGAGAATTTGGCTTTGAAGGTCAGTGGGGCTTAATTTCAGGAGTCCCAGAGGACTAGGGAAATAGAGACTTTACTTGTAAAGGGTGCACATAAAATCTCACATGCTCCAGGATTCAGGAGGCAACTGCAGCTCACCCTGGGGACACAGACACTAGTGGCAGCCATTCTTGGGAGCTCCTTCTATCACTTGGATACTGGTGCTGATGGGGTCCACTGTGGAATCCTCCCTCTGGCTTATCAGCGCCAAGACCTGACCCAGGGCTGTGATGCCTCAGGCCAAGCAACTAACTGGGTTGTGGACACAGCCCCACCAATCAGCAGACAGGCTATCTTAAGACCTCCTGAACCCAGTTGCCTTTAGACAAGGCCCTGTCCACCAGAGGGTCCAGGACCCAGCTCCACCCACCAGTGGGCAGGCACCACCCCCAGAATGCCCTGGCCCTGCCCTCCAGAAAGCCTGTTCTAGCCCCTGGACCAGCCTCATCCACCAGGGGGCAGACACTATAGATGCAAGAAAACCACAATCCTGCAGCCTGCAGACTCAGCCTACCACCAGCAGGCCAACATAAGCTTTGGGACACCCTGGACCCTGTACCCAACTGTGTCAGGAACCATCCCCTCCCACCCCCCCAACCAGTGATCTGACACCAGCTTTGAGACCCTTGGGCCCTGTAACCAGACTCCAGCACTAACCCCAGGACCTGGCGTCATCCATCAATGGGCTGAACAACAGCCCCAGAATCTTCTGGCCCCTGACTCCACATACCAGCACTAGCCAGCACTAGCCCCAGGGCCCCCTGACCTTCTGCAGTCAGTTGCCTCAGGACCTGGCCCTGTCAACCAGCAGTTGGCTGCTTCCACACAAGGCAGGGTCTGGTAACCAGCTGAACTGGGGGCCAACCAAACCTACCAGACCACCCACACAGTCAGCCTGTCACAAGAGAAGGACCAACCGTAGGGGAAAATCCTAGAGCGTATAGCTTGGGTGACCAAAGGGTAATGCGTTGCTGGGATGCTTCTCCAAGGTCGGGACACATAACTAACCTGCCAAATACATTAAAACAAAACAAAACAAAAAACAGGCAGAATGAGGCGACAGAGTAACATGTTCCAAAAAAAGGAACAAGATAAAATCCCAGAAGAAGAATGAAGTGAAGTGGAGATAGGCAGTCTACCTGAGAAAGTGACCAGGGTAGTGACTGTAAAGAGGAACAAAGAACTTGGGAGATGAATGGATGCACAGAGCAAGAAGCAGAAGTTTTTAATGAAGAGAAAATAAAGAACAACCAGAGATGAAGAATACAATAACTGAAATGAAAAATATACTAGAAGGAATCAACAGTCAACTAAATGATACATAGGGATAGATCAGTGAGCTAAAAGACAGAATAGTGGAAATGACTGATGATGAACAGAAAAAAGAATAAAAAGAAATGAAGACAGTTTAAGAGACCTCTAGGATAACACCAAGCACACTAATATTCACATTATAGGGGTCCCTGAGGGGAAGAGGAAGAGAAAGAGAAAGGGGCTGAAAACATATTTGAAGACATAAGAGCTAAGAACTTCCCTAACCTGGGAAAGGAAACAGCCATAAAAGTCCAGAAAGTGCAGAGAGTCCCATAAAGGATTAACCCAAAGAGGAACACACCAAGACACATAATTAAAATGGCAAAAATTAAAGGTAAAGAGAGAATATTAATAGCAAGGGAAAAGCAACAAATAACATACAAGGGAATTCCCATGAGGCTATCAGCTGACTTTTCAACAGGTACTGCAGAAAGGAGTGACACCATATATTTAAAGTGATGAAAGGGAAAAACCTACAACCAAGAATACCCATTAAGACTCTTTTGCAGATTTGATAGATCAAAAGCTTTTCAGACAAACAGAAGCTAAAAGAGTTCAGCACCAAGAAACCACCTTTACAAGGATGTTAAAGGAACTTCTCTAAGCAAAAAAGAAAATGCCACAACTAGAAACATGAAAATTACAAAATGAAAAGCTCAATGGTAAAGGAAACATACAGTGAAGGCAGGAAATCATCCACACACAAAGCTAGTAGGAAGGTTAAAAAATAAAAGCAGTAAAATCATCTATATTCACAATAAGCAGTTAAGAGATACACAAAAAATTCAGATGTAAAATATGATATCAAAAACAGTAATTGTGAGGGGAGGAGGACAGAAATGCAAGGTTATTAAAATCCATTTGAAATTAAGGGGTCAGCAACTTATATATATATTTATATGTATATATTATAAATTTATATACACACACATACACACAAAACTATATATTTATCAGTATATAAAAACCTTATGGTGGGACTTCCCTGATGGTCCAGTGGGTAAGACTCTGCACTCCCAGTGAAGGGGCTCCAGGTTCAATCCCTGGTCGAGGAATCTGAAACCTGCATGCTGCATCTAAGAAGTCCACATGCCGCAACTAAAAAAAAAAAAAGATCTCGCATGCTGCAACTAAGACCCGGCGCAACCAAAATAAGTAAATAAAGAAGTAAATATTTACAAGGCCACAGTGATCAAGACAGTATGGTCCTGGCACAAAAATTGAAAGGAAGATCAATGGAATAGAATAGAGAACTCAGAAGTAAGCCCAAACACATATGGGCACCTTATCTTTGACAAAGGAGGCATGAATATACAATGGAAAAAAGACAGCCTCTTCAATAAGTGGTGCTGGGAAAATTGAACAGCTACATGTAAAAGAATGAAATTAGAACACTTCCTAACACCATACACAAAAATAAACTCCAAATGGATTAAAGACCTACATGTAAGGCCAGATACTATCAAACTCCTAGAGGAAAACATAGGCAGAACACTCTATGATATACATCAAAGCAAGATCCTTTTTGACCCACCTCCTAGAATAATGGAAATAAAATCAAGAATAAACAAATGGGACACCATGAAACTTAAAAGCTTTTGCACAGCAAAAGAAACCATAAACAAGACTAGAAGGCATCCCTCAGAATGGGAAAAAATAATTGCCTACGAAACAACGGACAAAGGATTAACCTCCAAAATATACAAGCAGCTCAGGCAGCTTCATACCAAAAAAGCAAATAACCCAATCCACAAATGGGCGGAAGACCTAAATAGACATTTCTCCAAAGACATACAGATGGCCAACAAACACATGAAAAGATGCTCAACATCACTAATCATCAGAGAAATGCAAGTCAAAGCCACAATGAGGTATCACCTCACACTGGTCAGAATGGCCATCAAAACAAAATCTGGAAACAACAAATGTTGGAGAGGGTGTGGAGAAAAGGGAACTCTCCTGCACTGCTGGTGGGAATGTAAGTTGGTACAGCCACTATGGAAAACAATTTGGAGGTCCCTTAAAAAACTACAAATAGAACTACCATATGATCCAGTAATCCCACTACTGGGCATATACCCAAAGAAAACCATAATCCCAAAAGAAACATGTACCATAATGTCTATTGCAGCACTATTTACAATAGCCAGGACATGGAAGCAACCTAAATGCCCATCAACAAATGAATGGATAAAGCAGATGTGGCATATATATACAATGGAATATTACTCAGCTATAAAAAGGGATGAGATGGAGCTATGTAATGAGATGGATAGACCCAGAGTCTGTCATACAGAGTGAAGTAAGTCAGAAAGAGAAATACAAATATTGTATGCTTACTCACATATACGGAATCTAAAAATGGTACTGATGAACTCAGTGACAAGACAAGAACAAGGATGCAGATGCAGAGAATGGACTGGAGAACTCGAGGTTTGGGGGGGTGGGGGGTGAAGGGGAAGCTGAGATGAAGTGAGAGAGTAGCACAGACATATATATACTACCAACTGTAAAACAGATAGCCTGTGGGAAGTTGCTGTATAACAAAGGGAGTTCCACTCGAGGATGGATGATGCCTTAGAGGACTGGGATGGGGAGGGTGGGGGGGAGTTGAGGGAGGGAGGGAATATGGGGATATGTGTATAAAAACAGATGATTGAACTTGGTGTACCCCCAAAAAAATAATAAGTAAATAAATAAATTAAAAAAAAAAAAACCAACCAGAAAAAAAAAAAGTAAATATTAACAAAAAAACCTTCATGGTAACCACAAACCAAATACCTGTAATAGATATACACATACACAAAAAGGAATCCAAACATAACACTAAAGACAGTCATCAAGTCACAAGAGAACAAAAGAAGGAAAAAAAAAGCCTTCAAAAACAACCTCCAAATAACAAAATGTCAATAAGAACATACATATCAATAATTACCTTAAATGGAAATGTTCCAATAAAAAAAACAGAATGGCTGAATGGATACAAAAACAAGACCCATGTACATGCTGCCTACAAGAGATCTGAAGACACATAAAGACTGAAAGTCAGGGGATGAAAAAAGAAATCAAAATAGAAAATAGAAATCAAATCAAAGAAATCAAAATGCAAAAAGAAATCAAAAGAAAGCCAAGGTAGCAATACTTATACCAGACAAAATAGACTTTAAAATAAAGGCTGTTATAAGAGACAAAGAAGGACACTACATAATGATGAACAAATCAATCCAAGAAGAAGATATAACAACTGTAAATATATATGCACCCAACATAGGTGCTCTTAAAGACATAAAGCAAATATTAATGGACATAAAGGGAGAAATTGACAGTAACACAATAATAGTAGTGAATTTAACACCCCACTTACATCAGTAAACAGATCATCTAGACAGAAAATGAATAAGGAAACACTAGCCTTAAATGACACATTAGACCAGATAGACTTAATTGATATATATACAGAACATTCCATCCAAAAGCAGCAGAATACACATTCTTTTCCAGTGCATATGGAACAAGATAAATCTATCTCCAGGATAGATCATGCTTCCACAAAACAAATCCTGGTAAGTTTAAGAAAACTGAAATCAGATCAACCATCTTTTTGGACATGAACACTATGAGACTAGAAATCAACTACAAGAAAAATAAAACTGCAGGAAACAAAAACACATGGAGGCTAAACAATATGCTACTAAACAACCGATGGATCACTGAAGAAATAAAGGAAATTAAAAAATACCTAGACACAAACGAATATGAAAACACGATGATTCAAAACCTATGGGACACAGCAAATGCAGTTCTAAGAGGGATGTTTATAGTGATATAGCTTACCTTAGGAAACAAGAAAAATATCAATAACCTAACCTTACACCAAAAGGAACTAGAGAAAGAACAAAGAAAACCCAAAGTTAGTAGGAAATAAATCATAAAGATCACAGCAGAAATAAATGAAATAGAGCTCCCCCCCAAACCCCTCCCCAACTCAACCAAAAGATCATTGAAAATAAAAGCTGGTTCTTTGAAAAGATAAACAAAATTGATAAACCTTTAGTCAGACTCATCAAGAAAAAGGTGAGGACCCAAATCAATAAAATCAGATATAGAAAAGTTACAACTGACACCACAGAAATACAAAGGATCATAAGAGATTACTATAAGCAACTATATGACAATAAAATGGACAACTCAGAAGAAATGGCAAATTCTTAGAAATGTATAATCTCCCAAGACTGAGCCAGGAAGAAATTGAAAATATGAACAAATTACCAGTAATGAAATTGAATCAGTAATTTTAAAAGGCCCAATAAAAGCTGGCTTCACAGGTGAATTCTACCAAACATATAGAGGAGTTAACACCTATTCTCAAACTATTCAGAAAAAATTGCAGAGGTACACTTCCAAATTAATTCTGTGAGGCCAGCATCACCCTGATACTGAAACCAGACAAAGATATCACAAAAAAAGAAAATTACAGGCCAATATCACTGATTAATATAGATGCAAAAATCTTCAACAAAATATTAGCAAAAATTCCTCAAGAAAACTGAATCCAACAATACATTAAAAGGCTCATACACCATGATCAAGTGGGATTTATCTCAGGGATGCAAGGATTTTTCAATATCCACAAATCAATGTGATATACCACATTAACAAATTGAAGAATAAAAACCATATGATCATCTCAATAGATGCAGAAAAAGCTTTTAACAAAACTCAACATCTATTTATAATAAAAACTCTCCAGAAAGTGGGTATAGAGAGGACATCCCTCATAATAAAGGCCATATATGACAAACCCACAGCAGACCCACAGGTGAAAAGCTGAAAGTTTCCTCTAAGATCAGAAACAAGACAAGGATGTCCACTCTCACCACTTTTATTCAACATAGTATTGGAATTGCACAGCAATCAAAGAGGAAAAAGAAATAAAAAGAATTCAAATTGGAAAGGAAGAAGTAAAACTGTCACTGTTTATAGATGTGGACATGATACTATACATAGAAAGTCCTAAAGATGCCACCAGAAAACTACTAGAGCTCATTAGTAAATTCAGTAAAGTTGCAGGATACAAAATTAATATACAGAAATCTGTTGCATTTCTATACACTAACAATGAACTATCAGAGAAATTATGGAAACAATCCCATTTACCACTGCATCAAAAAGAGTAAAATACCAATGAATAAACCTACCTAAGGAGATAAAAGACTTGTACTTGGAAAACTGTGACAGTGATGAAAGAAACTGAAGACAACACAGATGGAAAGATATACCATGTTCATGGATAGGAAGAGTTAATATTGTTAAAAATGACCATACTACAGAAGGCAATCTACAGATCAATGCAATCCCTACAAGATACCAATGACATTTTTCACAGAACTTGAACAAATAAGTTTAAAATTTGTATGGAAACACAAAAGGATCCCCGATAGCCAAAGCAATCTTGAGAAAGAAGAACAGAGCTGGAGGAATCACACGCCCTGTCTTCAGACTATAATACAAAACTACAGTAATTAAAACAGTATGGTACTGACAAAAAACAAACACACAGATCAATAAAACAGAATAGAGAGCCCATACACACACAGTAATACTAATCAGTCATAAAAAGGAACGACATTTTGCCATTTGTAACAACGTGGATGGACCTAGAGAGTATTATGCTAAGTGAAATAAGTCTGACAGAGAAAGACAAATATTGTATGATATCACTTATATGTGGAATCTAAAAAATACAAACTAGTAAATATAACAAAAAAGAAAACAGACTCAGATATAGAGAACAAACCAGTGGTTACCACTGGGGAGAGGGAAGTGGGGAGGAGAAATATAAGGGTAGGGGATTAAGAGGTACAAACTATTATGTATAAAATAAGCTGCAAGGATATACTGTATAACATAGGGTATATGGCTACTATTTTGTAACTATAAATGGAGTATAACATTTAAAAATTATGAATCACTATGTTGTACACCTGTTACTTACATAATATTATACATCAACTATACTTCAATGAAAAGTTTTTTTTAAAATAAATTTATTTATTTATTTATTTATTTATTTATTTATTGGCTGCGTTGGGGCTTCTTTGCTGCTCATGGGCTTTCTCCAGTTGTGGAGCAGGGGCTACTCTTCATTGTGGTGCATGGGCTTCTCATTGTGGTGGCTTCTCTTGCTGCAGAGCAGGAGCTCTAGGAAAGTGGGCTTCAGTAGTTGTGGCATGTGGGCTCAATAGTTGTGGCTCACGGGCTCTAGAGCACAGGCTCAGTAGTTGTGGTGCACGGGCTTAGCTGCTCTGAGGCATGTGGGATTTCCCAGCCCAGGGATCAAACCTGTGCCCCTGCATTGGCAGGTGGATTCTTAACCACTGTGCCACGAGGGAAGCCCCCAATGAAAAGTTTTTTTTTCTAATTTTATAGCTGTGGAAATGGAAACCTAGAGTCTATACTTACACCCTACTTACAAACAGGGCCTCAAGTTGCTTTCAACAATAGGGCTCATAGAAAGTTTTTAAGCTTGAACTATTTATACTGTATGGATAGTAAATGAAAACCTTCAGTTTTTTCCATCTGTTTCAACTGCTGATATGCAGATCAGAGGTGGTGGTCTTATCAGTGATACTCTAGCACAGGCCAATAAAACATTCCCCTGGTTAAAAATATGCTTGACAAAAGATTTAGGGATTGAGTACATTTTAAGTAAAAATGGTTATAAAATAAATGTACTGAATTCCACAATATTTACAGCTATTGCCACAGAACCATCCCCCTACCCAAACACCCCCCTAAAATTTGGTGAAGATGGGGCATGCTGGGAACTTGAGTCTCCATCTGGCAACTCAGTTTTACTCTGAAGCATTTTCCAAACTCTGGGATCTCCTTCTTGCAGTCCTCCTCTTCCTCCTTTCCTCTCTGACCAGGGAGAATTTTTCCATGGTTATGGATCACAAGCCTAACCTTCTAAACAGGGCCACTGTGTACTACACAACTGCAGGGGCTGTTCTCCACAAAGACTAAGACACAAATGGCACTTTCTAGGCAATGAGCCCACTGCTCCAAGAACTTCATCCTTAATTCCCAATGTTCGTGTCCAACAGTGCTAGGTTGTAATACTATCAGAAAGTACCTCTCTAAGGCAGCAGTTCTCAAAGGGTGTTATGACAGTTGAAAAATGTATTACAAGTAATTTGTCACTAATATGGACATTCTGATTGACTTTTTAGATATCAGAATAGATTCAAGACCATGTCTCTAATAATGTTACTACTTTCATTCACACTGCAACAGCTTTTTGAAGGGCGATTTAACCAGTATGCCAGGAGTGAAACATGGGATGTTGCTATACACATTTACCATGCATGTCTTGGCAAGGAAAAAAACAACATGAAAACTTTGGGTCTACTATATAGTGTGCTGAAAAATTACTTAAAAGCTGCGGCTATGTCCCCAATGTAATTAATTTGAGAAAACCCTCACACCATCTATTCTAATAAATAGACAGCTATTGGAATTAAAAGCTCCAAATTTTAAAATGTCTTTGCCATTGACTAGCTCATTTTAGCTTCAGTTTTCTCACTTGCAGGTACAGGTCTGCTGCCAGCCTCAGTGCTGAAGTTAGAATAAGGAAAGCTTTATAGGACCAACTGATGAGAAAACCTTCAGATATGCCAATAATTACAGTGCCAACGGTAATTTTGAAGAACCTGGAAATTCAGCTTCTTTATAAAACAGAATAAGATTATAAATGTTCCCTGAACAGGAATAATAATGTCTGCCATTTGAGATCATCTATGTGCCAGACACGATACCAAGCAGTAGGCTTTTATTTAGTCTTTACAATTCTTTTTGGCAGAAATGAGGACCACCACTTTACATATGAGAAACCGAGGTCAGAGAGGTTAACCTACCCATGGTGATCTGGTTTATGAGTACAACTGCCTGACTGATATCCAGGCTCTTTCCCCACAACCATTCTGGTTCTGTGACCTGGAAAGACAGGGCACCTCTACAACCTCTATTCATGTGCCAGCTTTCACTAAAAATGACTTTAAAAGCCCATAATATATACCTCTTGCAATGGTGACCATGTTATTGAGAATGCTGTGGCAGATTATTACCAATGTTCACTGATAACCAGCACTCATCTGCTTCTGGATACAAGGTGGTTATACTTCTCTACCCTCTTGAGGTTAGGTAACCATCTGACAATTCTAATGAAATATGAGTAAAAGAAATGTGTCACTTTCAAGGTGAAACATATAATTACAAGAGTTCGATTCTCCAGGGCTCTCTTCCCTTTCCATAGCAATCATGGAAACCTGTGTTGCTGCAGTGGTGCCTCAAGATCAAAGAAACTTGAGGTATGAAGCCAGCCTGTGGAGGGCAGCTTCCCTAGAGAGTTGCATAAACCCAGTGAATTTTAGGAGTGAAATAAACCTTTGTTATTTTAAGCTACACAGTTGGAGATTACTTTTTACTGTAGTATAACCCAGCCTATCCCGACTGACCTAGCTGGTGAAGAGAATTACAGAGCATATTTAAGGCAGGCTCTGATCTCCTTCAATATTATATTAAATTTGGCTGAAACATGGCTGAATAAAAACTCAAGGGCTGGACAAAGGGGAAAAGAAACTTGGTGCAATTAAGCTTAAAAAAGGTTTTAGAACCACTTGGAACAACCAAACCACCACTCTTCCCACCTTCAGGGAGCTTGGCACATCGATTAATCCAGTTACATGACAGAGCTTCCTGGGTAATCAGAACATTCTGACATTTTCAGTGAAATAGTATGGTTTAATGAAATAATATGGGAGCTCTGATCAGCATGGTTAAGTAAAGGGTTAGTTTTTTGGGGTAGATCACTGTCCTATGTACACTTGATAAAACTGAACTAAGCAGGACTGGCTTAGAGAGCACATGCTGGTACATTTCTACTTTGATTAGGCCTGTTGATATCCACATAAATCCTGAGATATGTTTGAACATACCATATAATTTATTTAATATTCAAATGTATTAGAAAGGCTAAAATCTCATGTTCTAAGTAATTAGTACCATTATTTGGGTAAAGGTCAGACAAGCATCTTTACTTTCTCCTAAACTTTCACTGTATCACATCCATACAGCCTAGAATCTGTAGTAAAGTCAATTGATTTAGGAATAAAAAGTGAACATATAACTTTCTGAGAAATACAATCCCTAAAGTACACATTAAAATGGTCAATTTTTATGACAATGATTAACAACAGGGCACATCAAAAGCAAAAGCCTTCTGTTAATGTGAAGTAAACTGAGCAACTGGGATGACCCTGAAATGTCTTAGAGCCAGGGCACACTCTGCAGCTAAGACTCAACCCAATAAGAACAATTTATAACATGCTTCTTGATTTAATGTGCTAACAGGTCAGGTTCACAGTTCTAAAATTATTTCAGTCAGGCTTTATTTTTAGTAACTGTACCACCTCTGACTGTCAGGCCTCTTTCTAAAAGCTTTATAATTTACTGCATTAAATACTTTATAATAGCTACAAACCAAATCACTATTATTTTCATATTTTACCTAATGATCCTGCTTCACTGGTACACATACATGAGCATATGTGCGCGCGCGCGCGCGCACACACACACACACACACACACACACACACACACACACACAAGCACACAAAGGACCTGCCTGCAGCTCCCATCTTATGATGTCTTTTTAAAAGCCTGGCTAATAGGTTGTCACAGGGGAATGAAGACAGCTGATGGCTCCATTACAGAAAGTGCTTCTGTGTATATGTTTATTTTCACATTGTATAGGAAGTTTTACAACTTTAAAAAAATAGTATATAAATGAACATAGGTTTAAGCTACCCAGAACAAAAGAATGAACATGTACTTAATGAAAAGAATCAGAATTTCTGTAACAAACAACTGCATCCTACTTCTTTCAGAACAACTGGCAACGACATATATATACACACATAGAAGGCAAGGACTGGTACATCAGTAGTACGAAAACACCTTCTTTGATTCAGTCACTTAGGAATTAAGAGAAAAAAAAGTATAATCCAGCATCTGGATGCTAAATAAAGGGGAGGGGGAGTGCTAAATAAACAGGGGGGGTCACTCTACCCCTTCCCCTGTTACCAACTTTTAGGAATTCAAGTTTATTCAAAAACTGGACATATACAACTCCGTAACTACTATCTTTTTTTCAATGACTTCAGAATGATAGCTTTAAACAACTTTAAAACTTGAGCTCCTTTTGAATTTCCCAAAGTGTTTTTGCACTCTTCTGCAGATGAGCCTCTTCTTCAGGGGCCAACTTTATTTTTATAAGGTCGGTAATACCACTCTCTCCCAGGATACACGGAACACTGAGGAATACTTCTTCATTTATTCCATAGAGACCCTTAATTCTGGTGGAAACTGGATGCACTCTCCTAAGATTCTTCAAAATACTTTCTGTTAAGTCAGCTACAGACAGGCCAATGGCCCAAGAAGTATAACCTTTCATTTTAATAATTTCATAGGCACTAGCAACCACATCTCTGTGAACATCTTTCCACTGCTCAGGATCTTTATCCGTTCCTATATCTAAGTTCAGATCCTTCAGAGGGACACCAGCGATGTTCACTCCACTCCACACAGGAACACTTGAGTCTCCATGCTCTCCAAGGATCCACCCATGACAGCTTTCAGAATGGATACCAAGCCTCTGCCCGATCAGGAATCGGAAACGGGCAGTGTCCAGATTACAACCACTTCCTATAATACGGTTCTGGGGAAATTCACTCAACTTCCAGGCTACGTAGGTTAAGATATCTACTGGATTGGAAACAACAATCAGTTTGCAGCGAGGGCTGTACTGAACAATACTGGAAATCATTAACTTGAAGATGGTCACATTTCGCTGGACTAAATTAAGGCGTGTTTCTCCTTTTTCCTGGCGTGCACCTGCTGTGATAATCACGAGGTTGGAGTTTGCAGTGACAAGGTAATCTTTGCTGGAAACAATGTTTGGCATTTTCACGAAGGAGCTGCCATGCTGAAGATCCATTGTCTCACCCTTCAGTCTGCCTTCATCAACATCCACCAACGCAAGTTCATCACTTAAGCCTTTTAAGAGGATGCTGATAGCACAGGCCATGCCAACCGATCCAGTTCCCACAATGGAGATCTTACTGCAACGAACAGGCTCCTCTGAAGTGAAATTCTTCATAAGCTCACACTTGACCGTCGCCATCTTGGACGCGGGGGCGATGGGCCAGGCGCCCCTGACCCCTGCCGCCGGGCGGGGGCTAAGCGCCATTCCCGGGCACAGGAAATTTGCTCTCACAGCGCCCACTCTCTGGCTGGCCCGCAGGGCTCCGATAGCCCAGCTCATGGCTACTCACTCAAGACGTGAAGGAAGCGAACGAAAGAAACCGACAGGCAGCCTTAGAAGCTTCAAAGAAAAGACCTGTGACGGTTGACCGTTTCCTCAGCCCGCTAATGCGGCTGCGCGGAGCCGGGTCCTTTGGACGCCCATCGGCTTGCTACTGCGGCCGCGCATGGCGGGCACAGCGCGCGTGGCCCCGAAAGGGCCCCCTGAAAGTACTTCCTGTCCTGATGTGGGGGAGGAAGCGTTTCTCTGGCAAATGAACTCTGGAGTTAAAGTTTTATAATCACGAATTCTCTCCAATACTTAGCATGTATAATGGGGCAACCCAGATCCTTGGGATTACTGATTTTCTGTTTTTACTACATATACCAAGTCAAAATATTTCCATTAAGTACAGACGAAAATAAGCTTAAATTTTCTTAACTGTTTTCCTTCCAGGAATAGTCATGTGCGTATCCTTTGTCTCCCAATGGCCTCCTGCACCATTTCCCTGCATCTGTTGGAAAACTGGGGCTCCTGTTTCCCGCTGTATCCAGTTCGAGAACCTTCTATCTGGAAAGGCTTGCACTGCCTTTATGCCAGAGGACCGCAACTGTGGGGAAGTCGCAGGATCCGGACAAGGGGAAGGAGCTGACTGTGACCTAGTCAAACAGGAAGAACTCATAGGGAGAGGCTGCTACGTCTCTCTCCTGACAAAGGAAGGCTCCCGATTCAGAGTACCGGTCAAAGGCAACTTCTCAAGTAGAAAGATGATGATGTAGCCTAATATTAAAATGAAGGTGTATCTTAAATGCCCTTAAAACAGCAAATTTTGACCAACGCACAAACCAGATTATTGATTAAAGTAGTAAAATATTAATTAGCCAGTACAATATGGCATCAGTAGATCTTACTTTCCTCTGCATTTCTCTGGTCAGTCTCGTGAACTTCCTTTTAAATTTTTAAGGAAATAAAAGCTTTACATCTGATGAAATGTGTAAATAAAAGTCAAAAAAAAAAATGGTACTCTCTCCTCTCTTACATGAACACAACTTTGACCATGTAATGATGTCTCAAAGCTTTCCTGTCCCTCCAAGAAAGCAATAGGCTCTCCCCTAATGGAGCTCTTGGTACACACAGCCTCCTCACTGGTCAGAAAAAAAAATTGTGTGTAAATGTATAGGTGTGTGTTTGTGTATATGTATACATATATATATTCCATTTTAGAATACCAAATCTTGATGAAATGAATATTTTATGTTCAGGACTTGAAAAGCTATTCTTATTCTTCCTGCCACTGAACTGCAGTCCAGAGAGGAACAATAAGCAAAGGAGTTGGTGAAGGGTGAGAAAAGTGTGGTGGAGTTCCTCCAATCCTGTTTCAGTGCAACCTGCTGGCACCCTGTTTAGATGGTACAGTACAAGCTCATGACACACAAAATGGTAAAAGCACCACATACATGAGTTCTCTCCACCCTGGTGGTCAGATTTATGGTAACCATTTGTCAAAAAGTAGAATCCTTTAAATGATCTTTATTTAATGGTGGCTGACATCTTAGAGGAATCCTCTTAAAAGATGAACTTTTGATAGCTATTGTTTCTTTTGTCCCAGTAACAGCTTGAAATGTTTTAACCTGATGCCTGTTCCCACCTTCTTCCTACAATGAATGATTCCTTTGACCAGTCAAGTCATTTTCCTTATAAGTGTTCTTGAGGATGAAATTCAAGGACATAAAGACTCAATTAGATGGCTTCTTTCTAAAGTAATTTTCTTTCTAGAGTTTGAACCTCTTCAGAAATACAATCACTGTGACAGCTGCCTCTTCAGTTTTCCCCCTTAGCCACAACTAAATCAATTTTGAGAAAAATAACACTCTCTAAAATAAAAATATCTCAAACAAAGCAGCTTTTTATTTAAATGAGTCTTGAGATAAGAAGAACTAAAAAAGATGAAGAGATGACCTAGGTCTACCCAAATATGTGGAAAGCCAACTATAGCTAGCCAGCTGCCTAATGACCTTCTATCTTAGGTGGCTCATTATTCCTTTAGAATGGAAAATCTAACTCAAATTATCTATTCAAAATTCAGTATAATATTATAGCTGATGGCAGGATTATGCCCTAATACTTTTGGTTACACTGCTTAGGAGGGAGGAAGCAGGAAATAAAGATGACCAGCAAGCGTCCAGCCCAAGAATGGTTGTAAACTAAGTCACTCTATTCCTTCTACCTGGACTCTCACCTCCAGCTCCCCATGCCCTTTTCCTGTCTAGTTCAGTTCAAATATTCCATCCTCTCCTAAGTCTTCTACAACTTCCCAAGGAGAAATGACTTTAAAAAATCCACCACGAGTGTATCGTGTACCTCTCTCCATCACATGATTTAATGCACACAATTAAAAGTAATTACTTAGGAATTTGTCACTCCAAAGGCATCACCTTTTATTTAACAGCATATCCCTATCCTCAGGAACAGAGCTTGGTACATAAATAGGGATTCAGTAAATGTTCGTGGTAGAAAATAATGAGGAAATAACTGCAGAAGTGAGTCAGGTAACGCTAGAGGGCTAAAGGTGAGTGAGATGGAAGGCAGGGCTGGAGCATCCACCTGGGGCTGGAGTTCTGAATAAAGGGGTAAAGAAAATGGTGCCTGTTTGTGGTTTCTTAGCAAGGTTGATGCATAAATTTCAGATAAAGCTATGAATAAACTAAAAGATTTCTTAATTACTTTCAAAGCTAATGCCTACCTTTACCAACTTAGAACATACAAATTAAAAAAAAAAGAAAAACTCTACAGTGCTAGAAACAGTAAAATAAATATGCAACGGCAGAAGGAATATTTTTATCCTTCAAAGTTATTTAAAATACTTTGTCCTATGGAAAGCTTTCTTAAAAAAATTCGTGCACAAAGCCCTTGATTTGGAAAAAAATAAAAAAAGAAGATGCAATGAAAGCAGTGTTAATATAAGCTATAAACTCACCAGCATGCAAGTAGAGCATTATATAAACAATTATTTTAAGTCTTGCAATTTGAAAACAATAAAATGCAAATTGTTTTTTTTTTTTAACTAGTGGGCTGTGATTCTACTGCTCATAAATACTAAAATCTATCTAACTTTGTAATCCTCGTGTGGGGGTCTTTACAAACAGCAGTACCTCAAAGTCTTTTCTTTTGTCAACAATACTGGGACTGCTGGGGGAAGGACAAAAGCAGGGCCACAAAGCTTTGTCTCCTGAGTAGAATAAAGGTAGAATGTCAATTCAAAAACCAACTGTGGCACTTCCTATTTATGGTATTCAAATACTGTAACATGAATTGCCAAGCTCTTCTAATAAGTTACCCAAATTTCACTTTTGTTCTTTAAAGGCATCATCTTACACATAATTTTTAATGCAATGTAAAAAAGCTGCTTTATTAATCATTAAAAAGGAAAAAAAGGAATTATTTTAATGTGGCACAAAACAGGAAAAAGAAATTAAAATTCATTAGTATATGTTTAAACATCCTAAATCGTATCTAAAAATTGAGAACGTTTAATTTTATCACTATAGGCTCTAACTGCATAGGTGCTGTTTTACTAATTCAGCTTATTTATTCTCTACAATTGAATTAATAGAAAAAATACTGTAGTCCTCAGTTACAATATCTTTACTCATCTGAAAAAAAAAAAGACACAAAGACTATCTTTGTGTATGGAAGTTACTTTCAACTTGAGGTAGAAACTTAAGTTACCATTATAAACTCCAAACTGCCAAAACAGGTTAACTCCACGTTGTAAAGGTTAAAAATGTGCCTCCAGTCTCCATCTAGGCAACAAAGAGGGTCAGCAGCAGCTGAGAACAGTGAAGAGAGGAAGGGATATTCCAGGTGGGGGATTAGCAAGGACAAGGCTCTGTGGCCAGAAAAAACATGGCCTTTCAGCATGGCTAGACCTCTGACCGTGACAAAGCCTGATTAGAGGAACAGCTAGACTCTCACCCGCAGCACTCCTGACATTCTGAACCAGATCATTCTTTGTGGGCCTGTCCTATGCGCTGTAGGATGTTTGGCAGCATCCCTGGCCTCTATCCATTAGATGCAAGTAGCTTCCAGGAGTTATGAGAGCCAAAAGTACCTCCAGAGACGGCCAAATCTCTTTCTGGGGTGGAGGTGGGCAGGTGGGACACAGCAAAACTGCCACACACACCTCCCCAACCCCCAGTTGAGAACCAATGAGTTAAAGAATAATCAGGGGACAGATCACACAGGGACTTATAAACCACTTCAAGGAACCTGGAATGTATTCTCAAGGGAAGAGGGAGCCACTGAAATGACAGAAGCAGTGTGATCGGATTTCATCCAACAGACGTGCACTAATACCTCCTCTGTGCTGGGTGCTGTTCAGGTGCTGAAGATGCAACAATGAACAGAGTAAGTGAGGCCGCCACTCTCTTAGAATTTATATTCTCTTAGCAAAGACAGACAAAATTTTTAAATGGTCAATATAACTTCATTTTACAACAAGTATTGTGAAAGAAAGAAAACAGGATAACATCAGAGAGGAACTGAGTGGTGGGAGTGTATTTTAATTAGATGGTATGGGAAAGCTTCTCTGAGGAGGTGAAATAAATTTGGGTTGAAACCCTGAATGGCAATGCAGAGCCAGCCATGCAAAGACCCAGGGAAGGAGTTTCCTGGGCAAAGCTAGAAAGGCCCTTTGCAGAAATAAGGCTGAAGGAACAAGGAGGCCCAGGGCCTAGCAGGGCCAGGTGGGTGTGGGGGGTGGGAGGGGTGATTGTGGTGGCTCAAGATGAGGTCAGCAAGGGAGGTGGGGCTACATCCTGTGAGACTTCCTCAACAGAGATGCTGAGGGTTTTTAAATAAAGGAGTGCCATGATTCGACTTATATTTAAAAAAATACCTGTGTGAAAAAAAAATTCTAGGGGAAGTAAAGGAGAGGCTGAGATACTAGACAAGAAACTATTTCAATACATCAGGCAAAAGATGAATGGAGGTGGAGAGAGATGAAAGAGCCAGGCTCTGTTTATCAGCAGAGCCAACAAGCAGGACTTACAGTTTAGATAAAGGGAATGATGGAAAATGAGAAAAATCTAAGATGATCCCCTGCTGGGTTTTTGGCCTGAACGACTGGGGGCATGGGAGTGGCACTCACTGAAATGGGAGAGACTAATGCAGGGGCAAGTTGGGGAGGAGGTGAGGAAACCAAGAGTTCTGGTTAGGATGTGGGGCTGTGACATGCCTACGAGATACAAGAGATGGACCATGTGCAGTTTCAAGGCAAATCTGAAGGTCAGTCTGCAGTATATATTTGAACATTATCAGATTGTGCAGATTGTTTTTAATGCCAGGGACTAGGTGAGAGCACCAAGGACTGAGGACAGATGAAGAACAGAAGAGTCCAAGTATGAAGCCACTGGACACTCCAAAGCTTCAAAGTCTGCCGGGGAGGAGCCAGCAAAGGAGATGCACAGAAAGAGCCAGTGAGATGGAAGGGGCAAAAGCCAAGAAACAGCGTTTCATGGAGGGGAGGATGCTCACTTGTGTCAAATGTTGCTGAGAGGTCAAGTAACAGAAGGAAAAAGACAGGACCTGGACCTGGCAGCAAGGAGAGCACTGACAACCCGACACCAGCAGTTTCAGGGGTGCTGGGAAAGAAGCTGGACTGAGGAGAAAAAGGAGAGGAAGTGGAGACAGTGATCACAGGCAACTCTTTCAGGAAATCTTGTCTATGACGGGAAGCAGGCAAATGGGCTGGTAGCTGAAGGAGGATGAGGAAGACCAAGAGAAGACTTCAGAGGTGGGGGAAACTACACACGTCTCTCCACACTGCAGCAGAGGCCAAACTGACCATCAGCAAAGGCTGAGGATAATTACGGAGCGAGGTCCTTGGGTAGACGGGGGTGGGAGGCGGCTGAATGCAGCATGGATGTTTCACCAATGGTGACATAAAGAAAGGCAGAGTGAGTGGTACAGCTGCAGGCGGAGGTGTGGGGAAGATGAAGGCCAGCACGTTCTTGCAGTCGTGTGGAGAAAGGACTGTGGAGGGGCAAGGTGGGAGGCAGGGAGAAGGGACATTAGCTGTGATGAGAATTTTGGGCAGGAAGGTGCCCCCAGCTACAGTGGCTGTGGGGGTGGAGGAGCAGCAAGACTCACTGACAGATCAGACACAGAGGTGAGAAAGAGTGTGGTCATGAGTCAAATCCAGCTTTTCTCTCCAGGCAGCACTGCTAGGTGATGGATGCTGCTGCCAGTCACTGCGAGGGCCCCAGGAGTACACTGGGGAGTGAAATGGGGGATAAATGACAGTTCAAGTGGAAACACACGACACCGGCAGGACATCCAAGCATCAGTGTCCAGTCAAATGGGCCCATGAGCTAGGAGCAATCCTGGCAGGTGTCTGCATGGGGATGAAGCCACTGGAATGGATAGAACCGTGGAGAAAATACAAGGTCAAAGAAGGAACCTGAAGTAAACAGGATGGTGGGAAGTGAAAAACAAGAGCCAAAGTAGGATCAGGAAAAAGTACAAAAAGAATAAGAACTATGAAAGCCCAGAATCTATTAGCACAGAAGCAAATAATAACTGATATATCTGAGTCATCAAGAAAAAGTGAAATTATGTTCAGCACAATTTGCCTTGTGGAAAGATATACAGCACATTAAAAAAAAATTGGTTTTCTCCTTAAAACTGTTAGAAGTATTTTAGTCAGGAAAATTCAAGAGAACATTTCATATTCTGATGTACTGATGAATTAATAATATATAAATATATCAGCATATGCATTTTTTCAGTTTTAGATATTTGTAAGTAACCAACCAGTAATAGGTACCTTTAAAAACAAAGCTTAAGGGAAAAGCATGTGCTATGAGGTCTTCACAATGTTTTGGTTAGAGATATCTGCTCACGTGAGTCCAATTTTCCATGCTCAGTATAAGAAAATAAGGACAAAGGAAACACAAGTGAAATCAAGGCCACCTTTCCTCCAGTGGAGTAAGACTGGGAACATTCTTGAGGTGATGAAGCCTGATTTGTGTCAGGCCTGGAACAAGAAGGCTTTTATGGCAAAGCTTATCTTTCCTGGTAATTGTTGCACATTCTTACTTCACAAAATGCTTAAAACCCTATTTTATTTATAAAAGGAAACTGGTGGGACAGTTTGGGTTCCCCCCAACCCTTGGCTAAAAAAAAAAGAAAGAAAAAAAGGAAAAGTACATCAGTCATTATCTCCCATTTTAAACTGAGCAAGCCCCTTCGATTCGGTCTCTCTGTCACCAAATTGCTGCTCCATATTCACACAGAGCGCCTCTCACCACCGGATGCCAAGCCCATGAGAGCTGCAATGGAATGGGAAATAAGGACTATAGAGATGTACTTGTCACCTCAGACCTGAATCTAACTGATGCACAGTGCCACTTCTGATTAATTTTAAAATGATTCCAGGAAAAACATTCCTCAATGCTTAAGCTGTTTGAAGGCCCGAGAGCTTGACAGAGCTATCTCTGCAAGATCGTGATGACTGAGTTCTGGGTGGTCTAGGAAGTACCATCAGGAACAGGAAGCAAGGCCACTCTGGCTGCTGACGCACGGTAATCAGAATAAGAAACTGAAGCTTTCTTCCTGGGGGCAGAACTGGTAGAAATCTTTGGAAGCACTGAAATTAGATTAGGCGCAGACACAGAAGGGAAATGTTTCAGCCACTTTTCAGACTTCCCCTGCAGAGCACTCAGAAGTGGCTACCATTAAACAATTTGCCAGGAGATTTGGATTTGTTTTTAATCTTTGACCTAAACCAATGAAAAGTATAGAGCATGAAGTCTACTTCCTTCTTAGATATCTTAGAAGTTAAAAACTTTTAAGATTTTCCATAGTTTTATTTTATACATGGGGTTCAAGCATTCATCCTACAATGCTGCTTTCATTTGAAATAAGTAAACACAATGTAAGAATAAATGTACTTAATACAAGATACACCAGAATGTTGGTAAAACTGAAATCAGCAAAAAAGTCAAAAGAGATTTGACTGTAATTAGCAAAAGCCCTCAAGCTGGTCACAAAGTAATTAAGAAGTGAGCCTAAATATTAATATAAAAGTATGCCTAGCAACAGCTACAAAAAAGAGCTGGAGAAAATGAATTTTATTAGTTTGCATCCAATATTGTCCCAGAGATAAGGTATAATATTACTTCTTTTAAAAGATATTTCTTAGAATACATACAGATAGCCAACAGGCACAGGAAAAGATGCTCAACACTGCTAATTATTAGAGAAATGAAAATCAAAACTACAACGAGGTACCACCTCACACTGATCAGAATGGCCATCATTAAAATGTCTACAAATAAAACAAATGCTGGAGAGGGTGTGGAGAATAGGGAACCCTCCCACACTGTTGGTGGGAATGTAAATTCATGTGGCCACTATGGAGAACAGTATGGAGGTTCCATAAAAAACTAAAAATAGAGTTGCCATATGATCCAGCAATCCCACTCCTGGGAACACATCAGGACAAAACTATAATTCAAAAAGATCCATGCACCCCTATGTTCATAGCAGTACTATTTACAGTAGCCAAGACATGGAAACAACCTAAATGTCCATCAACAGATGAATGGATAAAGATGTGGTATATACGTACAATGGAATATTATTCAGCCATAAAAAGAATGAAATAATGCCATCTGTAGCAACACAGATGGACCTAGAGCAAAGTAAGTCAGAAAGAGAAAGACAAATACCACATATCACTTATATATGGAATCTAAAATGTGACACAAATGAACTTATCTACAAAACAAACAGAATCAGACACAGAGAACAGACGTAGCTGCGGGGGTGGGGGGTGGGGTGGGATGGGCAGGGGAGGGTTGGGAATTTGGGACTAGCAGATGCAAACTATTATATAGAGAATGGATAAACAACAAGGTCCTATTGTATAGCACAGGAAGCTATATTCAATATCCTGTAATAAACCATAATAGAAAAGAATTAAAAGAAAAAAAAGATCTTTCTTTGAATAGGGAAGTCAAATGACAAATTTTAGAGAAATATTTAAAATATGTATGTTTTAACATGTTTTACTTTTAATTTTTTAAAGAAAAAGAAGTCTGGGCTTTTGAGAAAAAAGCAACCTATATTAGATGAGGAGGCAAGACTGTGGCTGGAGAGTATTCGTGACTCCAATCACAGATTATTTCCATAAAAGCCTTTACAGCAGCAAGGTCTTTAAAGAGAAGCAGTAAAGGAAGAAATTTTCCATCCATCAGATTGGCAAAAATTTCAAAGCAATAAAAGCTACTAATGGCAAGGGTGCTAGGAAACTTGTATATATTGTTGATATCTTCTAAACTGTATAAACTTTCCTGGAGGGCCATTTATAACAGATACCAGAAACATTTTAAAAATGCATTTTGATTCAACAATAACATCTGTCTTTAGAACACATTTCTTAACAAAGAACAGTACAAAAAGATGTATGCCTATAGAGGTTCACTATGGTGCTTGATAGTGAAAAATTATAATCTAAACGCTTTTGGCTAGAGACTGATTAAGTAAATTATAGCATACAATTGAGTACCACATAGCCATTAAAAGTGAGGAGATTTATATATTCTACTGTGCAAAGATGTTATGACTATTCAGTGAAAAAAAGTTCCAGAATAGTACAGTAAAACAACATTTATATACAATTATATGAGCATGCCTATAGGTCTAAAAGGATGTTTCTACTATAAGTGATTACAACTCAGGGAGATTTTCTGGTGATTTTTGTTTTTGAACTTTTCTACACTGATTTTTTTCTTTTTAAACAATGAATACATATTTTTTACAAAAAACAAAGCCATCTTTGTTTAAAAAAAGACACGTCCTAAATATATTTTTTCTTTAAAAATAAACACCAATATATGTAAATAAAAACAAATACCTCTTATCCCATGCTAAAAAACAAAACAAAACAAAACAACCCTCCACTTGTAAGTTAATTTTAAAATTTAAATCTCTGGACAATTTAAATTATTTCACAATAACTGAGAATGTTTCCATTCATAGTTTTATTACTATCAATGTTTATAGCTCCTGTGAAGACAACTGTAAATGACATGTAAATTTAACTGCACCAGATATCATGAATATATTCTATACAAACCACAGTAAACATCTGTAGTGGGTGATTCTGACCAGTATTTTGAGACAATCTCACTTCAAACAAATGTAGAACACGAATCCACTAGATATAAAAAGCTATAACAATTCCAATCATATCTATCAGGAATTTTTTGTACACCTTATGTTTTTCCTTTAAAGGGAAGAAAAGAAAAAAAAGACAGTCTAACCATAAATATGCTCAACCTCTCGATCAATACCTACTATAAATAATAAAAGGTAAAAAAGTTAACATGTAAATAACTGTAGGTGGCATGGCTTTTGACAACCGAGAGTTTACCAGTTAGTATCACTTTACTTTCTGCCTGAAGAGCATTTATCTCCACTATTCTCTAAACTTAAAACATCTTCTCTAATAAACTAATCACATCACCATGGTGTGCACTCACATGGCCTGAAAGTGTCAGTCTCCCAGGATCATTTGCACAGCTGCATTAGGGAACCATGAATCCACAGTAAATGTTCATTCTTTTCACAGTTCAGTTCCTGTGATAAAATTAATGCCGCCTCAATCATAATCACGTGATAAAATACCATAATTCAAAGTAACTGATGAACTCATTCTGAGCAATCAGGCCATGCCCACAGCTGGTCAGCAGGGTGGACCTGGTGCGGCAATGCCAGGCTGGACCTGCACTGATTCCTATACAAAAGCAGGAAGGATCCCATTTTAAATCCTGGGCAGCCTGATCTACTTCAATCAGCTGACAAGATAGCTTCCACTAGCTCTCCTTTTTTGGAACCTCTGATTAAAAGATCTACCATTGTGTAAATTAAAAATTTTTATTTATATCTGATGTATTAAACATGTTCCATGTGAATGAAATTCCACACTAATTATGAATAAACAAAGAGTAAATCCAAAATATTCCTAATAAACTGAAGAGCTTTGTTTTAAGCATTTTCAACATGCTCCCTTTCAGGCCAGGAGATGTAGCTGTGAATTAAAACAGGGAATGCAAGCTGCTCTCGGTCAGCCACTAGATGGCACCCTTTTTAATAGAACTGGTTTACATTGGAGATTTAAGCAACTATTTGACACTGGAATTGATTCTGATTTACATGTATTTTTCTAGAATGATCATCTCAATGACTTACTAAGTGCACAGACCAGGACCATTTTTTCTCAACATTTTTTGACTAAAACTTTTCCTTCCTCATAGAAACATGACATTTCCTAATAAGTGGTAGTAAATAGGGATAAAAGTTCATCACTGGAATCAGGGCAACAGTTATCATCAAAACTCTCTAACTGCATAACTGAAATATACTACACTGCTCTCCACAAGCCTCAGGGCAGGGTCATATAATAGGAATTTCCTTGGAAAGTCACCCATGATGCTTAAAAACCTAAGCCTTACATACTAACAGTCCACTGGGGAGCCCTGTCTTAGGTCAGTGCCAGGCTCAGAGAAGGCCCACAAATGTCTATTTTTTTTTAATTAATTAATTTATTTATCGGCTGTGTTGGGTCTTCGCTGCTGCATGCAGGCTTTCTCTAGTTGTGGCGAGCAGGGGCTTCTCTTGTTGTGGAGCACGGGCTCTAGGCACGTGGGCTTCAGTAGTTGCAGCACACGGGCTCAACAGCTGTGGCTCACGGGCTCTAAAGCACAGGCTTAATAGTTGTGCTGCATGGGCTTAGTTGCTCCGCGGCATGTGGGATCTTCCTGGAGCAGGGAAGGAACCCGTGTCCCTGCATTGGCAGGCAGATTCTTAACCACTGCACCACCTAGGAAGCCCCCACAAATGTCTTTTGAATAAACAAATTAATAAACACCACTGCTATCAAAAGATGTGTCCTAAAAAATTATCAGTGGGTTCATTTTTCTGTGAGACTTCTCGACGTGGAAATCAAACTGACGTGCCTAGTGACTTATATGTAGGGAGAAGATATGTGCATTCTCTTGTTTTGGTTAAAGACATGAAGATGCAATATAAAAGGATTCCAAGTCTCCATACACTCAACAGTGCCAATCAGAAAAGAATCCCCACCCCCCAAATATTTTATTTAGGTAATAATCCTCTTATCAGTGACATAAAACAAAAAAGTTCATATTCTAGAAACTAAAATAGCACAGTCTAGCCCATAAAGCCCAAGTTTTCAAGCATATAATTTAATTTAAATAACCAAATTTTGTTGGTCTATGAAAATTTGGATTGATTCATTATGACTATTCTAAATCAAAGACTTCATATTTTCAAACACCTTAAAACTTTACTACTCCATTTATGACCTACATTACTAAACTCTAGAAACATTACCTATCAATTCCATGCACTCAATGTGAAGTGATAATAGACTGTCATTTTTATAGAAACTAAATACTTAATAACTTTATTATTATTTGCATGGCCCCCCAAGCAGATTTCATAAGTAGTCAAGGAAGTTTCGTGGACTCCTAGGCAGTTGTGCTTTATAGTCAGCATAAATTAATAAAAATAAAATCTTGGACTATTTTTTAGAAAGTAGTATTATTGTTAAAGGAATACATATTTAAGAATTACACAGAAAAGTAAAATAAAAAATTCACCCGCATGCCCATAAACAATTCACATATTATCACCAGACATATTTCCTCCCAATCTTTTCCATTTGCCTTCAAATAACTGCTCTCATATAATATGAGGAAAGAATGGCTGGTCCTATACCAGACTGAGGTCAATTATGATGTTGGGAGATGAGGTCCACATTGAAGATACCCAGTAAAACCTGTCAAGTTATCAAGATTGTGTGGATCACACCACAATCAAAACCAAATTCACTACCTCTCTTCCCCTTGCCCTGGCCCCTTCTACCTACTCCTTTAATTCCCATCTTAGCTAAAGGAGGTAAAACTGGAAACAAACTAGGTTCTGCAGACCATCAGACCTGGCTTCAAATCTTGACTCTGCCAACTACACGCTGTGTGATCTTGGGCAAGTGCCTTACCCCGAGTCCCTATTTCCTCATTTATAAAATGGGGGATATTAATACCTGCTTCATAGTTATTGCGAGGATTAAATAATCTTCTATGTCTAAAATGTCTGCTACCATGTAGGAAATGGAAGAAGAGATTTTATATTGGTCAAAAACAAAATTGAGGTAACAATAAAAATCATCAAAACTCTTCAGTTACGGGTTTTCTCACTTTTTCAAGTAACCCCTACTTTATTGTTACAAACTATGACTAGCAGGCAGTTACTTTAAAAATAAAGATTAGTCAGACTAAGAAAAAAAGCAACATCTGTTTGTCTATCAGTTTATTTTGAGTGAAAAGTACAATAATGCCTATATAGTTATGATTAAACTAAATGTGAAAAATTCAATAATAATAATACCTACAACTCCAGCAATGGCCCCCTCCCTTGCATTAATTCCCCCCTCCACTGAATCACTCCTTTTAACAGATATGCTGTTAATTCTCCCAACTTAAAAAGAAAAAAAACTGTCTGGATTCCATTCACCCTTGTAGCTACGAACCCATTTCTTTCTTCCCCTTTACAGCAAAACTCAAGCCTTGCCCGTACACACTGCCTCCAATCTCTCTCCTCCATGCTCCTTCGGATCCACTCCACTCAGGCTTTACCCACCAATGACCACCACATCTCAGCGAACTACCAGTTCTCATCTTACGTGACTTATACCCCGCATCCACCTTCTTGAAACATTTTCTTCACCTGGCGTCCAAGTCACCATTCTTCTCGTTTCCCCTGCCTCTTCAGTAGGGAAACCTTCTCCTCATTCCTCAGCCTCTAAGCCTTAGGAATGCCCAAGAGCTCCTTCCTCAGACCTCTTCTCTTTTCTCTCTACATTCACTACCCATGTGAGCACATCTGATCTCATGGTTTTAAATACTATCCACATAGTGATGAGTCTCAATTTTAGATCTTCACCTTGACCTCCCCCTGAATTCCAAACTTCTATATCTAACTGCTAACTTGACTCTCCACTTGGCTATCTAAAAGCTACCTCAAACTCACAAGTCCCAGATTGAGCCCCTGACATGATCCCCTAATATCTGCTCCTCTCAGGTCTGTCCCATCCATTTTCCAGTCATTCTGACCAAAAGCCTGGAGACATCCTTGACTTGACTTTTCCTCTCACCTCCCACATTCGATTTATAACAAGTCCTTGTTGCCCCTACCTTCAAAATATATTCAGAACCTCTTTTCTTCAACTCTACTGCTGCCACCCATTCTAAGCCACCACCAATTCTCACCTGTCACAAAGATCCACAGAGCTTCCTACCAGTAGTTCAAATAAAAAGAAGCCAAATATTCCAAATATACAGTTTTTAGCTTGGGGTCTAAATTACACACACACACAGGCACTAGGATATTTTTTTCCAATAACGTGCACACACATTAATAATTTAAATAATAATTTTAAAATGCTTTAACTATTTCACAATGATGTTTATATACATGGATGTCAAACAGCAAAGAAAGTTGTTCCAAATTAAATAATTTTACTGAACAAGTAGCTCCTGCCAATTTATATAGAACAAACATTTGCTATGAATTAGTAATTAATTATATTCGGAGTTCCCACCACCTTTAAATATTTAAATTATTTATATGATTTACTAGTAATGAGAAGCTACCTAGTTATTAGTAAGAATTTAGTCAATTCTGTCATCACTTCACAAGACAGTGAATAAACTATATGCAAATTTGAAAATTTGGAAGATTTAGACCGCACAAAGTAGAATACACATTCCAGATACCAATTACAGGGCTGTAGTTACTTACACTGTGAACTCCTAAAGCTTTCCAGACTGCGAAGCTGATCACACCAACCCCACACCAGGCATACAGTGAGCCCCACCCCAGGGCTCGCAAGGCAAGGGAAGACCCGCTCTGTGGTAAGGCAGCTGTGGCCACACTTCCCTGCAATGAAGACAGAAAGGTTCAGGGAAAAATCATCACTCTGAAAGAATAAATACTTGGAGAGTGTTTGAAATTAATGACTCTCTGTGTCAGCACTATGATATTGGGAAGCCAGACCAACCCAAGTTCAAATAGCAGCTTTGCTACTTAATAACTGCATGACAAGTCAAAACTTCTCTGACAAATACTTGAGTCTGCAAGGCACTGTGCTAGGTACACAGAGCTACTTCTGACAAAACACTTCAAACCTGGGAGGGGGGAACACAGACACCTAAAACTTAATTATGATTGAAATAGAAAGGGCAATGAGAGAACTGCATATACATACAGGGCACTATGTGCCCAGAGAAGGAGGATACCTGATCTACTTGAAGGAAGGGGAAGTTTTAAGGAGAGCTTCCTGGAAGAGGTGAGCTAAATCTAAACTTGAGAAAAGACTTGTGATGTAATTCATTATGAGGACTTTTAAATATTTATGCAAAATGGCTGGCACATAGTAGAAATTCAGTTCCAAGCAACTATTAATGAGAAACTAGAAAATAAAGAGTAACCCTCCTCCCAAGTTTCAAGATATAATATTAAGGTAAAAATCTATAACTATATTAATTGGACAACTTGCAGACTATAGCATAACGAACCTGCCTAGAAAAGAATAAGAATGTGATGAGCACTGCAAAAAGGAATAACTGAGGGAGATCCCTGGTTGCCTAGTGGTTAGGATTCCAGGCTTTCACTGCTGTGGCCCGTGATACTGGGAAACTGAGATCCTGTGCACCGCCAAAGGAAAAAAAGAAATATCCTCCCCATCATGAAAAGCACTGCAGTGGGGGGAGGGGGAGGTGTGCTGTAAAAAGATACTGGGAGGAATGTAGTACTAGATTTCTAAAGTCTCTTTCAATTACATGAGCTGGTAATTTAAAATGTAAGTTGACAGTGTATTTTTATGTAAAATTTTAAACTTTGAAATAAAAAACAAAGATACTCCTCCACTGCACTGGTCATACACTCACTGGAGGACAATATCTAGCATTAGCGTCTACAGATTTAGAAGGAGCCCATGATAACAACACAACATTAAAGGTCTGACAAACATGAAACATGAAAGGAGCTAACAAATTAAGTTTTTGTAAAGTATGGTGATATCCTATGGATGTGGTGAGCTTTTTCCATATCTATTGTTTTATGAATAAAACTGCACAAGTGGTATTCACATGCTAAATGCTTTTTACTAATGACACATGATTAAATTAAACTGATCAGAAGGACCAAAGCCACATTTTTCCTTATACTGTTAAATGACCATTAATCTTATTTTAAATGAGATTTATTTTTAAATAAGATTGCAGGACTGAAATCTCCCAGGGATCCTATATTTCCAAATACTATATCATAGTCAATAATTTTATATATGTATATACACATAATTATATATATATATACTGCTCCTTTACTATATGACAAGCACTGTTCAAAGCATTTTGCATGTATTAATTCATTAAGCATTTTACTTAACCCCACTGTGTGAGACAGGTACTATTATCCTCATTTTATTAAAGACCAACTAAGGCAGAGAGAAATTAAATAACTTGTCCAAGGTTTCACAGCTTATAAAAGCTAGAGCACTTCAGCAGTCTCGCTTTACAGACTAAATGAAATTTGCCATTCAGTCATTTATCACTTCTGATTTTAAATAAAACACCATACAAAATGTAAATTAAAGTATCTTTTTAAGCGAAAACAAATTATGGTGTAAATTAGAATAAAAACCATCATTACTTAGGATAATTCAAATATTTACACTACTGAAAGTAGAAAAAGCAGTGACAATACTTACGGGCCTACTTGAAATTTAAACTATGGGGCATTCACTTATTCCCATTGTTTGACCTGAATATGAAATGTAATTTATCTTTTAAAAATTTTTAAAAGGAAACTGTAGAATATAGGAAATATTAAGAATTTATTATCTTTCCCTGTGAGCCTGTCTACTAAAACACATTAAATATCAACAAAAATAGCCAAAAACAATAAAAAATTTAACTTCCTCAAAATTTGAATCTTATTTTTTTCTGATTATGTCATTGTGGAAAATTTGGTATGTATGAAAAAGCATAAGAATGAATGAAGGGAATTCCCTGGTGGCACACTGGTTAAGAATCCGCCTGCCAATGCAGGGGACATGGGTTCGAGCTCTGCTCCAGGAGGAAGCTACATGCCATGCGCAGCAACTAAGCCAGTGAGCCACAACTACTAAGCCTGCACTCTAGGGCCCACGGGCCACAACTACTGAAGCCTGCGTGCCTAGAACCCGTGTTCCGCAATAAGAGAAGCCACCTCAATGAGAAGCCTGGGCACCACAACAAAGAGTAGACTCTGCTAGCAGCATTTAGAGGAAGTCCAAGTGCAGCAGCAAAGACCCAATGCAGCCATAAATAAATAAATAAATAAATAAATAAATAAATAAATAAATAAATAAATAAATAAAGCAAGCCTTAAAAAAAAAAAGAATGAATGAATGAAAAAAACCTCCATTTTATTATCCAGTAAACCACGGTAAAAGCATTTTGACATATTCTCCCTCTTCTTGATTGTCTGTGGACATTTTAAAAACAACACAATTAAAATGTTTTTAATCTTCAACTTTCATCCTCTCATAGCGTCAAGAACTCAAATATTTTTACTGGTTACACTGCATTGATTTATCATATTTACTTAGCCATTTGTTATTAATGTATACTAGTTTCACTTTTTATACTAATTTTTTATATTAAAAACTTCTTTTATATTAAAAACACTTATCTGCATTTCTGATTAAGTACTTGGGGAAAATTCCTCAAATTAGAATTACTAAGTGGAGAAGCATGACTATTTTATAAGCTGACAGGCACTACAAAGTGTTTTTCAAAAGGTTGTACTAAGTTACAACGCTGTTTTATGAGGACCATTTCAAGTTAGTCTGCATTAGATGGTCTCAGTAAAAATAAACACACAAAAAAGAAATCTTTGAAATTTACATAAGACTATTTATAACTGACATTTCTATTGTTACTAAGAATATCTGTCCAAGTTACTATGAGCCAATGTTTACACCTTTTGAATTGCATATTCATATTATTTGTCCATTTAAAGTTTTCTGCTTTGTATATTCTTCCTATTTTAATGTTCTCTGAAGCCCCTATACCTATCATATGTGCCATCACATTTCCCTAGTTTGGTTTACGTTTATTCTTTTATTTTAGCTTTTTGTTTGTTTTAGGTCAAAGATGCATTTTAATGCTTTTAACATTACTAAAACTTCCCTCATCCAAGTCACAGTCATTTCTCCTTCCTTCTAGTTGTATTGTTTTGTTTATATTTTTTTACCCCTAATTTTTTATTTCAGCTGGTACTTATTTTAGTTTTAATAGAAGCTGATAACTAAAGGGAGTTTACTTCCCCAATAGCTTAGCAACTGCCCCAACCATTCTATAGGTTAATCCTTCTCCCAATTTAGTTGAGAAGATTACAGATAGAGAAGTTTGTTTCTATTTTCATGCTATGAATTGATTTTATGCCAGAATCACACAGATTTAATCACAGAATCATAAAGTCTTAATATCCAGAAAGTACATCATACTCATTACTTTTTAATCAAAATTTCTATACTGTTTTTACCTATTAATTCTTCCAGAAAAAACCTAGGACGTTTGTCAAGAGTTCTCCAACTCCCATTCATTGGCATTTTCATTAAAATGACATCAAACATTAGCTAACTGGCAAGAGACAGCAAATTTATAACATCCCGTCTTTCAACTGGAAATACATTTCCATTTACTCGTCTTTTTCTTTTTAGAATAATTTTCTTTATATTGCTCAACCCATTACTTAATAAAGGTTTTCTTTCAACGCATGCATTTGTGATTGGGAACATTATTCATAGTACATGGAAACACTTTGTTTATCTGTATCCCCATGCCTAGACCTAGCAATCTTATCTAACGACACACTTTTTGTAGATATATCCTGGTCCCAACCAGATTTTCAAGAGATTTTTCTTTAGCCATTTTCTATTATGAAAACAATATACTACTCTCTAGTCTTATTCCTTTTTCTCATGTTGCTATAATTTCAGCAACAGATCTCACACAAATGTACTAATTTCTAATTGGCTTGCACTTTCATCCAGAAGCAGTATCATTAACAAAATATTACTACACCAGGGTCAGTTTAAGTGCTTTTGGCTTAAACTTTATCTTAGAAACTTAAATGAAAAATCCCTTATTTCCCTAAGAAAAACAGAAATGATATATGTATTATAGATATACATAAAATTTTAAAAGTCTACATAAACCTACATTTGTTTTGCTAAGTAAAAAAGGTAACTGTATAAAAATAACCCTTAACAACACAGCAATACTCCCAATAAAATCTTAGGTTTGCCAAACTTTCAGATTAAAAAAAAAAAAAAAAGGAACATGCTGTATTTGTATATCAGTCTCAGAAACTGATTGTGAGAGGAAATGAGTTATTATCAGTTACTGTCTACATACTTCCAAAAGTGAATTTTAGTGGAAATGATGTTAAAAAATTGATCTGTTCTTATTATTAAGTTTTTAAAAGTATAGTCACAAGCTTTATCTGCTGGAGTTATACATCACATGACCTTCATACATCCTGCTAAGAATTTTCAAAATGAACAGACTGACACTGACTGCAGGAAAAGACTGACTTGCCAACAAATAATGTTGCTTTAAAAGAGCTTTAGATATAACCACATATGCTAGTCACATATGTATAAATGAAAGCTACATTTTTCTTCACTACCACATTGTTTACTTTTTTCATTTAAATTAAAATGAAGGCATGTGCATATGGAAGTTGATTTAACAAATCACAATGCAGTTATGATACTTAATATCCAAAATAAAACAGAAAAATTATTTTCTATTATTTTGTATTTATAATACCTCTTTTGCTTAAAGACATGGGTGCCCCTTATCTTCTATCTATTCTTAACACAAATTAATCTGTTATTCACAGGTGCAGGACCTATCAAGAACAAATTGTTTAGTTTGTCAGAAAGTCAACTGCTTACCTAAGAATAAGGTTCATGTTTTTAGGGCTTTTTTTTTTTTTTTTTTTCAGCTTAATCCTGGGATGAATTTGATATAAATCAAACTAATATTTAAAAAGAATATTCTCCTACAGAACATTCTTATAGGACACATTTTGCTATATTCTTTACATCATAGAAATAGCTGTGCTGTTGGAACATAAGCAATATATATTTTTTAAAGATTTATTTTTATAATTTCTCAGAAGTTGTACCTGTATCAGAAAGATGACTCACCCTTACAGTCTGTTCATTACCTAAATGGGTCTTGAAATAACTCAGTTATGTGAAGGATATTTAACCTCCAAAACAGAGGTTCTCAAACTTCCTGGTCTCAGGATCCATTTATACATGGATCCCAAAGATTTCTGATTATGTGAATTAAAATAATCTTACAAAATAAAATATTTAGTGCAAAGAGAGGCAATGTTTTACACTTTTGTTAATCTTTTAAATGTCTGGTTTAATAAAAGACAAATGGACTTTCATATATATGCATCTATATTCAATCTGTTGCAATATGTTTTTTGGTTGAAGTGTATGAATGAAATCTATCCTCATACAACTACGTGGTTGGAAAAGGAAGGAGTATTTTAATAGCTTCCCTTCTTTGATACTATACCCAAACTCAACAAAGTTTCTTAAAAAATTATCTGCAATATGGAAAATCATAGCAATGAGTTTTGTACTTTATCACGTTAAAATCCATCCGTCGATTTTGCATTCTGAATGGAACTCTTGATTTTGCAAGATAACAGTTATCTTTCCACTGTTGACATCATTTATTAAATATTTAAAAATTACATCATTAATATCCCTATCAATCTCTTTAGAAAAGTCTTTAAGTGTTTGAGCAGCACAATGGCAGACACAAGTTTTCTAAAATCGAATTTTTACGTAAAAGCTGGGGTTTTATCAATGGCAACAAATGCTAACAACTGCTCACTTCAAGAGAGATTCATTTTGTTCATTTTGCAGAAAATGTCTACCAAATAACTACTTCTGAATAACTATAGTTTGTCAGTTGCTCTTTCAAGTGAAAATAATATGCCATGAAAAAAAGTGGCTAGTTCATTCAGTGTGTAACTCAATCACACAACTGCTTTTTCTTGAGAAAAACTACTTTGGTATAAAGCAGAAGTGTTTTATGTGTACTTCCCATTTCTTCACGCAGAATATTAAAGAGATTATGTTCAAGGGTCAAGATATTAAAAATAAATAATTGTACTGCTTCATCGAGGATACACTTATGCAATGATGGCTTTAACCACAGGTGCACAGGAAGGAAGAATCCAACGCCTGCTAGTATAATTTGGGGCCACCGCCTCGACAACAGCAAGGCACCAACAGTTTTATCCTCTATTGTTTCTGTACCATTAGTGCAGGTGTCTTAGCAGCATTATGAAAATAATTGACTTTACAGACCCCCAAAGGGTCTCAAAGATCCCCAGGGTTCTTTGGACCACAGTTTGAAAACCACTGTGTTAGATCATAAAGGCCATGTGTGATATCAAGTCTTAAAACCACAAAATAGAATATAAAGCTATGAACATGTTAAGTGCTTTTTTTTTTCCTGAGAGAGACTAGCTTTCATCAGATTCTCAAAAAGATCTGTGACCCAAAGGTTATCATGTTAACCTGGATTTAGAAATCAACCAAAACTCCACTATTAAAGCACCACTATAAGTCAGGTTTCACTGATTTCTGCCACAAGATATATATTTCTGCTCTGAAAATATTCCATGACATAGAGGGAAAATGACCATGAAGTTCATAACAGTGATTTGGGAAACTCCATATGCACCCTGAGTATTCTGAGGGGAACCCAAATGAACTTTAAATGTGGTCTCTTGCAATTCTTAAGGCTTAAATATGATTATTAGATTATTAAAGATAAATGCAAATCAAAAGGAATTCAACTGGTTTATGATTTTTGACATAACACTGTTCTTCCAAAGCAAAATCAAATTGTAATTACAGGACTTCCTAGGTGGTGCAGTGGTTAAGAATCTGCCTGCCAATGCAGGGGACATGGCTTCAATCTCCGCTCCAGGGAGATCCCACATGCCGTGGAGTAACTAAGCCCATGTGCCACAACTACTGAGCCTGCATGATGCAACTATTGAGCCCGTGTGCCACAACTACTGAAGCCTGCGTACCTAGAACCTGTGCTCCACAAGAGAAGCCACCACAACGAGGAGCCTGCACAACACAATGAAGACTAGCCCCTCACTCGCCGCACCCAGAGAAAGCTTGTGTGCAGCATTAAAGACCCAAAGCAAATATTAAAAATTTTAAAAAAATTATCAAAAAAAATTATAATTACATTGTTATTTGTGTGATTATTTGTTTAACACAAGAACTAGCTTTTTGAGGGGTACACATGTTTTGTTCATTGTTGTATATCTCTTGCACCTAGCTAGCACAGTGCCTGCAAATAAAACATTCCAAATAAACATCTGTTGAAGCAATAAATTAACAGATAAATAAACCACATGAGGCAGGTATGGCAGAGAGAAGACGATACAGAAGAACCACCACAATGGGAAGAAAATTTCTCATCAGCTGGGGAAATGACTTACATTTGTCCATGACAGCATGACTGCTCAATCTTGCTCATGGAATAAGGACTTTCTGCCCGGAGGAGGTTATAGTCATTTAACCAAAATGTATCGAGCATCTACTGTGTGCCAGGCAACTTTCTAGGGAGTGGAGTTGCTGCACTGTACAAGCATGGTTTCTGGGTTCAAGGAGCTGACCTATGTTTTTCATCTATATTAAGATGCACTGTGGGGACTTCCCTGGTGGCACAGTGGTTAAGAATCCGCCTGACAATGCAGGGGACACCAGTTCAATCCCTGGTTCGGGAAGATCCCACATGCCGAAGAGCAAATAAGCCCATGTGCCACAATTACCAAGCCTGCGCTCTAGAGCCCACGAGCCACAACTGCTGAGCCCAAGTGCTGCAACTACTGAAGCCCGTGCTCCTAGAGCCTGTGCTCCACAACAAGAGAAGCCACTGCACCAAGAAGCCCATGCACCACATCAAAGAGTAGCCTCTGCTCTTGGCAACTAGAGAAAGCCTGCGCACAGCAACAAAGACCCAACACAGCCAAAATAAAAAAAATAAAAAAAAAAAACTCAGCCTTTGCAATCTCTAAAGTGCCTAGGGAACATTTAAAACAAACAAACAAACAAAAGATGCACTGTATTTCATCATCCTAACATCTCTGAGACAAAAACTCCTCTTGCAATGCTGTCTCAAGAATTTAATTGGCATCTTTTTATCTTTTTTTTAGTGGTACATACAATACTGGGGCCTCTTACAACTGAGAATGATTTACCTAAATTTAGATTTAATGTCATGTTGTGAATAGGAAATGTACAGGATGAGCTTTCAAAGTCTTACTCTGCTACAAATTTAAAAAGCACATAATGGGTTTCCTAGGTGGGGAAGTGGTTAACAATCTGCCTGCCAATGCAGGGGATGAGGGTTCAATCCCTGCTCCAAGAAGATCCCATATGCCGTGGAGCAACTAAGCTCATGTGCCACAACTATCGAGCCTGTGCTTTAGAGCTCATGAGCCACAACTATTGAGCTCATGTGCCACAATTACTGGAGCTCACACATCTAGAGCCTGTGCTCCTCAACAAGAGAAGCAAGGGCAGTGAGGAGCCCGCCCACCAAAACGAAGGGTAGCCACCCCCTCACCGCAACTAAAGAAAGCCCTGCGCGCAGCAACAAAGACCCACCACAGCCAATAAAATTAATTAATTTTTAAAAAGGCAATGTGAGACTAAATTAATAAATCATCTATTATAAAAATTGATACAAAAAGTAAAAAGCACATAATTACTTCCTTTTAAATGAAAATAGACAGTTGATTAATTGTACACTTCTTGAATCTATGAGGTGCGTGTTGGTTTACTTCTTAAAGTAATATGAAAGGCCATCAACACTCTCTTTACTTTTCCTATTCAAAAGAGCTGCCATTGATCTGGAAACAAGAATAGTGCTATGAATGAATTTCCGTGTCACAAACCTTATTGAACCATTCAGGACTTTTCTTTTTAGCCAATGATAATGTTGTAAAAAATCCAGCTAGCATTCCGGCTGCAGCAACAGTACCAAGGAAAATTCCACCTGCCAAGAGTTTGGGGGGTAGGGCATGGAGGGTGGGGAGAGAAAAAAAAAAAAAACTGATGTTAAAAAGACGGACACAAGTAAGTTTCAGATACTATTTAAAAATCACTTTTGAAATTCGAGAAAGGATGGCTAAGCAGCTCTTGGCGAAGTTAAATGACAGCAGCTGTGAAACCTGCATGACCTCACGATCTCTGGCTCCTGAGGCCATTCTAAGGTATCAGTCCCAAGTGCAGAGAACAGGCGCAGGGTCCCTTCCCCTCTTCCCGGGACAACGGTGTGAAGTTTCTCCCGGGAAGGAAAAACAGACAGTGAGAGTTAGAAAAGGGAGAACACGAGAGAAACCGCAAAGTGAATGGGTGGAATGCAGCACTTAGAGAACAGCTCGCGGGACCACCCCACGAGCTAAACTCAGGGCCCCAAGGAAGGTCTCCCTGGGTGGGGTGGGAATGCCCGCTACAGCGCAGGCTAGGGCCCCGGGTGAGCTTACCCCGACACCCACACCTTACCACACCACACCTTTAACCAGGAAAAGCCGGTCGTCGGTGGACGCCGTAGCCTCCCGCCGAGAGGACGGCTCTGCAGTCACACCGGCCTCTGTCTCCATGCTCCCAAGCCTCCACTACTACATCCGGCGCCAACTGGGCCCGGGTGGAAGCGAGGGGGAGGCAGAGGAAAAAGGTTCCGCTGCCACCTCCCTCTGTGTAACCTGAATAGCAGTCCGGTAAACGACCTCTGCCCCCCACCAAACCCCCTTTCCTCCCCCGCGCGCCGACCGGGCAGATGCTGTGGCTGCACTCTCGGGGGGTGAAGGAGGGGGAATCTTCCAAGGCTGTTAACCAGGAAGGATAATTTGCCTGCTCCAAGGTGATGATCGCTGCACTTTAATACTGTGTGTACTAGAAACTGCTCAGCTCTGACTCTAGGAGGCAGTGAGGGGTCGCAGATTGCTAGCCCAGCCTGGTTAGAGAACCCGCAGCTCATTTTCCAGATCATCCTCACACTATGTCTGGGGATTTAGCCGGCGTTAACACTTCAGGATACTGAAAAGTTGGCCTCAGTCTTTTCTCTGTACTTTGCTGGCAAATTTCGTAATAGTTGTCACTTTAGGTGTAAATGCCAGGTTTTATCCCTGGAAGACTGCCAGCCTATCAGCCGTGTGGTGATGCGCTTCCTACCCCACGGTTTGATTGATCGGCCAACCCGAGGGGACTGGGTGGCCAGCATGCTGAACTGAAGTGAGTGGCACAACCCCAGCGGGGAGAGCAGAGGACCACCCTAAGGAGCTGCTAACACGGGACTTCAAGGCTGCCCTAGGGCCGCTCGACGCTGGCGGCCAGCAGACAGAACCGGTCTTCACAGACTGGGAGGCTGATTTGCAAACGGTGGTGGATTCAGTAAATGGCCATTGAGAGGAGGAGGCTGGTAGTCATAGAAAACCCTTTCAGCCTCTCAAACACAGACACATGACGTCATCTTTTAAAATTAAGCAATCTGTCATTCTTGTTTATTCTGAATGACAACAACTAAAGCCAAGAACTTCTTGAGGGTGGGGATGGAAATCTGTATTCATTTTTATATGCCCCAGCTCTCAAGGTATTACCTGGTCATGTGTAATAAATAAATTTGGGTGAATAAGTAAATGAACACATCAGTTACAATGCAATTAGTAGCCCAAACCTAGGCTCAGGTCCTTGATCACTTCTCAGCTATGTGAACTTGATTGGGTTATTAGACTCACTTATCTCAGTTTCCTCACCTGCAAAATAAAGAAATTGATAGTACTCACCTCATAGTGTTGCTGTAAGAATGAAATGAAGCAATGTAGGTAGAGTTAGCACAGTGCTTGGCACAAACACAGTGCACCTTAGCTCTAGTTATTATCCCCTTTGAATCCAGTAGCTGTTTTGCAGTATTGCCTATAGAGATTTTTTAAAAATTATAGATGCCCAGGGCCTACCACTGGAGGTGACGGCTCTGAAGGGCCAGGCAGAGCAGTTTAAAAGCTCCACGGGGCTTCTGATAATGAGCCAGGTTGAGCACTACTGCTCTGTTCAAATTTCTGAGTGGGAGGAATCACAAAGAATTTAACTTTGGATACTTTGGAAGCACAGTGTGAGAACCTGAAAGAGCCCTTTAATGTGGAAAATGCTGTTTTAATTTGTTGAAGGTCCCGAGACTTATCCTTTCCCCTATACACAATGGTGACCATAGCAGCTAACATTTATTGAGTGCTTTCTGTGTGTCTGGCATTGCCCTAAGTGCTTCAAATAAATTATCACATTTAATCTTCTCCATCATGGACAAAAAAAAAAAATGTTGCCAGCCATTCCTGTAAACAATGTTGCCCTCCATCAAGCCATCAGCCACTGCAGCCATCCCAGTGGTGTGCCCTGAGGGGAATTCAGGATGTAGAAACACAGGTTACTGGCCCTAGTTAGTTAAGGTGGGTATCAAAGGAATAATTTCAATGATCCCAGATGCTTGCATCTTCCCATACATAGAAAAGCACTAAAGTCATTAACTTGAGATGTCTGGGTTTTGTAATTAGCAGTAATCTTTTGATGTTTGACTGCATGTTTGTTTGTTTTTCAGCAATAACTCCTAAATATACCGCCTCCTCCCTTATCTCTTTCAAACAGTTCCTCAGAGTTATCTGAGAGGCTGAGTCCCAGGCTATAGTCCTCAGTAAGGTCCTCAAATAAAACAGAATTCAACTTTTAGGTATGTGTTTTCAATAACACCATAAACTCTGAAAAACTAACGTGCTCAATGCACTGAGCTGTTAAGTAGCAGAGCCAGGATATAAAAGCAGCTCCATCAAGTCCTTATGCACCCCTGAGGGGTCCTCAAGCTTGAGCTTGATAACTGGAATCACCTGGAAGAGCTTGTTGACCACAGATTGCTGGTCCTCAGTTCCAGAGTTTTTGATTCAATAGGGCCAGGGTGGATTTTAAGAATGTCTAACAAGTTCCCAGGTGATGCTGATACTATTGGTTCCACTTGGAGACCTTCTCTCTGCCTTATTTACAGTTTACACTTTTAAAACCCATATACACAGATCAATTAGCCATCCTGAAATCAAATTAGTAAATTAAAATACTTCCAACAAACAAAAGTCCAGGACTGTTTTAGCATTTGGAATTCTGTTCTCTCAAGACTGTTTAGAGAGAAAAAGTGCTGGCTTCTCAACTCTCCCTTCTTTGCTATTCCCCCCAAAAAGCACAGAAATGTTTTTATTTTAAGGATTATATTACTATTTACTGTTAGAAGAGAGAGAAACTTCTTTAAATTCAGGATAGTTACAGTGTCCTGGACTCTGGAGCCTGTCTCCATTTTGAGACAGTAACTATAAACCCTGTTGGATACCTGTCTTTTTATTCCTGAGGATGTGCTTCACAAATTTCTACCTCCTTTCCAACTCCCAAAAGTAAAGGACAGGACTTCCCTGTGGTGCAGTGGTTAAGAATCTGCCTGCCAATACAGGGGACAGGGGTTTGAGACCTGGTCTGGGAAGATCCCACATGCCAAGGAGCAGCTAAGCCCGTGTGCCACAACTACTGAGCCTGTGTGTGCAACTACTGAAGCACACCCACCTAGAGCCCGTGCTCTGCAACAAGAAAAGCCACTGCTATGAGAAGCCCGAGCACTGCAATGAAGAGTAGCCCCCACTCTCCACAACTAGAGGAAGCCCACGCACAGCTATGAAGACCCAACACAGCCAAAAATAAGTAAATTAATTAATTAAAACAAAAAAGTAAAGGACAACTTTCCTCCTTCCTACATGAAAGCTCACTTTCCCAGTAAACAGAAGGCAGAGAGGCGGTTAAAGCAAACCAAAGGGTAATCTTTGCCTTAGAGAGCACTTTGCATTTTGAGGATCCTTGTCAGATACATACCTTGGAGAGGAGGGGCTGAGAGCTACTTGGACAAGGCGAGCTTGTGGGGGGATTACAACACCATCCCTCACTGGCCCCAGCCTCCTGTGCCTTGTTCTCTCTCAGGTCCTGGGTGATGGTGATTCCAAGGCCTGGGAAACACGCCTGGTGCAAGCACAGAGAGTCCCTAGCCCAGAGATTAGAACCACATTCCAGACATCTCAAGTTAGAATGCTTAAAGAAAACATATTTTAAAGACAATGTCACTCGTATTTCTACAGTGCACACAATTAGGTATTTCAGGTGCAATCTAAGTAACTGGTCTGTTCTAGGAACCCTGAAATCTCACCTAGACTGTTTTCTATGGAAATGCATGATACAAGCTCCAAACAGGAGACATTTGGAGTGTCTTTGCAAGACAGTGACACTAGTTCTGAAACAGCTAGGCAGAGCATTTCCAAATGGAAACCAGTGATCAGAAAGTTCCTAAGTGGTGCACCATGCAATGCAAGCAGGACTGCCTTTTCAAAGGAAGTGTGAGTCCCTTTTAGAAAAATGTAATAGAACTGTCTTGCAAGCAAAAGAGGCAGCTGGGAAAGCAAGTTCATCTGAGACAGCCTCTGTTGCTATTTTGGTGTTTGTTTTAGTCAGCTCAAAGGCCATACCAGTGATGCCTCTGACCACATTCTTATTTCAAACCTTTTGGCCCCTGTAGATTCTATTTCAAATTCTGACAGCTAGAAACCTGTTAGTATTGCAGTTCCCAGAATCTGGGTAGCCCTAGCTGTAGCTAGTTCTAAACACGGATGGGCTTTCCCCACCAACTATTTTTTTAAAAAATATTTCTTGGTTGATTCAATTTCTCCCTGTTTAAAGTATGAGGTTGAATTCTTTTTAAAATCTGATAAGGATCACATAGGATCCTTGGTAGGATCATTCTTCTCACTGCTTCTTGGTGTAAGGTAGCTGTCAAATATGCAGTGCAGAGATCTTTAAAAATTATCACCTAATCAAGTGTGTGCATAGAAGAAAAGATCCACTGAATCTTACACTGATTTATTAACAGAGGTTACCTTGAGGGGAGGGGGAGGGGAGACTTTCTAATTGTATTTCTTCTACTTTCTTCCTTAATAAGTAAAATAATGACGAAAGCAGCATTTTTACATATTTCTATAACATTTGAATAATTTCTAACAAGGTACTCGTTATCTTCATGAAAAGGGGAAAAAAGGAAAGAAAACAAGTACTTTAAAATATATCACCTTATTTAAAAGATGGATTTTTCTGTTTAAGTAGAAATATTCTGTAGGATTCCAGAGTAACTCACCAGACTCTCCAGCAGGATATCCAGTGACAACACTCTTGGAAATCGAGGAGGGAAGAGTGAGAAGCGTGTGTCAGAAGGAGAGACTCCGGGCTGGCTGAGAACCCTGGATGGTATTTGCATCCCCCAGGGGACCACCAGGGTCTCTTGAACGCTTCCCAATATCTGCTCTGGATTCCCAAAGTGATAGCTATTTCGAAGTGCACGGCAATCAATATCATGCAATATAAATGCTAAGTATGGTAATAATTCCTCTTCAGTGAGCCAAAACTAGACTTCCAAAGCTTGAGTCTCGTTACTCACTTCCAGCATCTCACTCCTTATCTCTTAGAACTGTAGTCTATAACTGTCCCAGGTTGAATAATATGTCTATCTCCATCACAGTAAATGAAATTTGCCATTTTAGGTTCTTTCATTTTTTCTTTATTATAGAGAGTCTTTTTTATCTTTTTCTATGCTATCAGTTGAGTTGTTATTGCTAATGATAGACCAGAAATCGTTTTGAAAACTGTTATATTTCATCAACCACTAGATATTTTCTTATGAAAGAGTGAGGCACATAATTTCCTCTATGTTCCTTGACTTTCTTATGAGGATCAAATATGATCACATTTGTTCAAGTATTTTGTAAATTGTCAAGTATTCTGGCAACATAAAGCACGATTATTTTTAGTCCTGTGTGTGTATCCCAGTCATAGAAAACCCTTTAACATTGCCAAAAGTAAAATATCTTTCCATTTATGCCAGTATTATCATTTTGCCAGTATTTCATATACAGCCCCATGTTTCATTCACACTTACTAAGATCCGTGATACCAACCACTAGTGTCATTAGTGCTTATTATGTGTATCATGTTTATTTTTATTAATTATCCCCTCTTATTCTGATGTATTAAAGACCATAAACTGCCAAATGACTGAAAAACAGGTTCTCACATGTGTGATAAAAGAGTGACTACATGAACTAGAACAAGAAAACTTTCTTGACAAAATACTATGTTTAGATTGACTTTAGTTTTCATTTATCAGCAAGTATTAACTGAACACCTATTATGGTCTTGGCCCTAGATTTAGCGTGGTGAAGTCAAGAGGCAAAGTCCTTGGTTTGTTGGAGCTTATAGTTTCATGGCCCTCGATTTTCTAAGTAAGTGAGAATTTCTTCAAGGCATTTTTCAGTTTCAACCGTTGTGGTTGATATTCTTTCCAACCTGTATTTCTTCTACTTTCTGCCTTAAAAAGTAAGATATGGGCAGAAGCAACATTTTCTTCTCTTGGTTTTGAAATCTGCACTGCTTGAGGTCACCCCTCTGAATATTAACTATGATTGCCCAGGGAGCTGTCGTGAGCCCAGGAGATTGGTCAGCATCTGTGCTGAGCTGTGGGATCTCGGAATTCAGAGCCGGGCACGTGGGAAGGGGCTGGTTCCCAGAAGTGGGCTCAGCAACTGCGACCCCAACAAATGACTCAGAAGCAGGTAGGCTTGTTCTGGGGGACGAAGCACATGCCTAAGGGGTCACAGCGAGAGAGAGCTTCACTCCAGGTGGTCTAGCTGGGAGATGAAGTGGGAGGATTTCTAAATCATCAACATGGCATCATGAAATCCAAGGCAGGGGAAAGAGTTCAGAACTTCAGGCAGGAAGGCTGGCATTAGCAAGAAATTTGTCCATGGATAATAGGTCCTGACCTTGGGCAGCACTGAAGACCCAGAGATGGTAATTGGTCATTGCAAGGCACAAACCCAGTTAAAATAGCAAGGGCACCAAAAAGAGACCATGGTCAGGAGCCCTGCTATCAGATGACAAGTGCTGTGATAGAGTCAGTTGGACTCCATGCTGAGTCAGCAAAATGAGTTGAGATGCCCAAGGTCCATAAACAGAGCCTGATCAGGTCAAGATGAAGGCTGTCTTCAGCCCTACAGGCCTGGAGGGCTGGAGGAGAGGGAGGGAAGCAGACAGGACCCCTACCTTATTTGCTCGACTAGTTCATTTGCACAAGGTCCTCCATCTGCGGGGGACAGGTGGAACTGGAATCCAGTCTGCAGTCTGCTCGCCAAGACTGGTTCCCTAGTGCAGAGACGCAAATGCCCCCAGGAAGGGGCAGTTTTTCTCATTCACAAAAAGATATCACATGGGTCAGTACTGGCTTTGGAAACATATTTGGAAACTTGATTTTCAGAAGGTGGAAACCAATTTAAAATATCCCAACTGATAGGAGTATATCTCTTACCTTAAGTGTATTTAAGCAGAAAAAAAATCTTGAGAAAGATTTCAAAGTATCCAGGACTAGAGTCTCATAAACACTTGTATGACTAAATAAGTGCTAAAATGCATATATATTCAAAGTGCCTTTGGAATTCAGAGAATAAGTCAGAAAAATGTTGCTTCCAAAGAGTGCTAGCATGCTCAAACTACTTGCATTTACACAATTTGAAAAAATATACACGTGGCCTTTGGGTGACTTTTTATAATTTTGACTCACCAACTGTTGTGCTCTCTATTTAAAAGAAGTGTCTGTGGTTACTTCTCACTGGGCCGTATACTTTCATTTTAGTGACATATTTTACTGAAATTTGATCCTTTTGATTTACTCTCTCATATAAAAGTAATAACCTCTTAGAATGGGATTATATATAGCATGATCAAATATTTCACTATATAGTAAATTACATGTAATTTAAAAGAGAGTGTTTTATTTAGGTCAGCCGTACAGGGCCCGATGCCCTTTTAGAAACATTCAGAGCATTTGATGGATTCATTGCTGAGTGCGCTATAAATAAATACAACCTCAAATTCCAGACAATGAAAATGTGCTAGGGGGTACATCAAAGCTACCACCATTAATGACGCCTCTTTCAAGGTGAGAGAAAGAGCCTGGACAAGTTGTCTGGAGGCCAGGGTCAAGTTCCCAGCCCTGCCAGGCATGGGGCATGATTGTCTCTACGTCTTTTAATACGGGCTTCATTGTCCTCCTCTGTAAAGTGAGGGAAGGAGTGAATAGGCCAGCACTCTTCAAAGTATGTTTCACGGTGTGTCAGTTCCAAGAGCTGTTAGGTGCTACCTAGGAAAGAGGGGGGGAGGGGCTTATGTTCTAATAAGTTTGTCAAAAAAGATAGAACAGGTTGCTTCGCTTCAGGGCTTCCCAGAGTCTTCAAAAGAAGGACACATTAAGCAATGATTCTGTAGGAAATCTGACCATGGAACCCTTCATTTAGGATCATCCTGTATACTTTATAGTTTGAGAAAGTCTGAACTAGTTGGTCACTAGGATTGTTTCTACCATCTCCTCCTCCTCCACCCCCGACTCTATGATTCTAGCTAGGTTTGGAGAAATGAGGCTATTCCGTTTAGGGGCCAGAGAGCAATGCCTCCCTTTCTTACAGCTCAAGGTCAAACCTAAAATTTAATGTCTCCACCTTGCAGTTAATCTGAACCCAAAGGGTGGTTGGGTTAGTGAAGCCCAGATTTCACTCAGGGGTCAAAGTTTTAATTCTACTTGAGCCAAAAATAACATCTCACTTTCCCACGTCAAATTTAGAGCTATTCTTCATATTCTAAGAGAGAAGAAAGAGAGCTATTTATTGGGGGTAAGGGAGGGAAGCCAAAAGGGTCATGAATAATCTACTCATTCCAATCAATTAGGAAAAAAAATGCAGTCCCCAAAGCACATTCTGAATTAGTATAGTTGAGAAACCAAAAATAGACTGACTTACAGTAGAATTAGATTTACTATTTCAAGCCCTGCTATATATTTATCCTTATTTGGTTGCTTTTCACAGAGTTGCATGACTATGGAAATAGGAGTGACCTTAAGAGGTCATGTAGCAGATCATCTTGTATCCAGGAAGGATTTCACTCAAATTCTCCTAATTATAGATTCAGCAGCAGGTTCATCTTGGCTCCTGATTGTAGAGTAACTAGTTGGCTTTGGCACGTTCTACATTATACATAATTTCTCTTAAAGGAATGCTGTGTGCTTCAGGCATGTGAGTAGCACGTACGGGAGAAATCCAATTGTGTGTTGTATGCCAATTACAGCCTCAGCTTCTGGGGAAAATGACCACAGGAGTTCCACCTGCAGAGATTTCTATGTTTCATGTCACACGATCACGTGACCCAGTTACCCTGGCCAAAGCAAAATGGCCCAGGACCACCACAAGGCTCAAAGACCGTCATCTGTAGGCCAGCAGCTCTGCCCAACAGGAGTCTCATTCATTGCGTGGTTCCCTGGATCTGCAACACATATTAAAGCACATGATTTGACTACTCCCTCTCTCCTGAAACTGCTGCTCTCTCTCCTCAAGTCCTCAAGCTATCCTTCAAGGTCTCCTATTCAGCTCCCCTGCCTCTGGCAGCCACATTGTCACTAGAGTGACCTTTCATGGTGCTGTCACTAGCCCTGTGGCTTCTTTGCTAGAATTGGAAAATGTACCCCTCTCTAACACAAAGTTGTTTTCCATTAGTAGATCATTGAATAGCTGCACACCTGTGCCACATGCTTTCCCACTCACACGCGTTCTGGAAGCCAAGGTCCATGCAGTGGCCCTGAGCTGAGTGGCGCGCTATACTTCCTATTATTACTGGCAGTGAGCTTTCATACCCCCAACTCCACCTCAAGCCCGTCGTGAATTTCACTCCAGGAGTCATATCTTATTCCAGGGCCTGGCTTTCTCCCTGTTCCACTACAGCACTGCATCCATAACCCACCCACATCATTGATGGTCGAACAGAACCATTATTTACTGTAAACTTACTTCAGTAGACTTTTCACAAAGTTCCTTTTCCAATAACTTTATCAACAAGGTTGGTTGTATTTGAAGCTTGTGAGCACCTATGCCCAAAGAGTATTGATTTATGTCGCACCTGGAAGGAAACACCTGAGGCTACTCTGCAGCTCTCTGTCCTCAGCTCTGGCCATTTCAACCTATCTGTAGGTAACTTGGACCTAGATCTAGAAGGCATGTCTAGTAAATTTTACCTTAGGCACAAAAATGGAAGGTTTAATGATTTAATGAATGAGAGAAATGTCTCAAAATTGCTTAGGCAGAGTAGAACAAATGTCAAAAACAAGAAACCAAATTTTTCAGAAAATACAGAAGTACAGGATGGGAGTTTGGGCTTAAAGAATTTCCTGTGAAAAAGACATGCCATTTAGTTGGCAATGATGCTGAAAAAGTGCAGGTTGCGTGCCTGCCTGTGAGGGGTCTGCCTGTTCAGCCCTGGCACACCTGGTCCATCTCTGAAGGAGCAGCCTCAGAGAACTGGCAGGTGTAGGGGATGGTGACTAAAATGGATGGAAATCTTCACCATGTCATCTGAGAAAAAATCATTGAGAGAAAGTGCTAAAGGAGGAGATCGAATCTCCCAGAAAACACAGGGAAAAGGTAGACTAGGTAGATTTCACCACTATAGATAAGAACATTCTGAAAATTTGTAATGTCCCTGAAATGGAATCAAGAACCTTGAATTATATTGTTTCCTATCCCTAGGACTTTCCGAGCAGAAGTCAGGTTAATATCTGATGGAGATGAACTAGAAGAAATTCCTGCCCTTGTGACAGGTTAGAACTTCTAAGAAGCTTATGTCACAGGATATAGGCCAACTCAGCTCTGCAATCTCTGAAACTTGGTTTAGTCAGCAGAGCAAGAGCAGATTTATCTCTTGGGGAAGAATGACATTAATCAGGCTCATGAGTCCGAATACCAGTTTAACAGTATGTAATCAGAGATATGGTAAGAACCATAACAGGAAGCCAGATAACAATTGGGAGGTTATGTGTGTTTCTACCCCCTCGGTAGGCTCTGGGTGACACCCCTCCCCCCCACTTCAGGCTCTGGCAGATCAAGGACACAAATGACAAGTAAGGAAAACTTTTAGAATGAATCAAGGAGTCAGTAAGGTGGCCAACTGTATCATCAATCTTATAAATATCTTTAGCTTTGCTGCATATTAGTTATAACTGATTAAAGTACAAAACAGAGAAAAAAGACCCCACTCTGTGTTGATCACAAAACTTTACTGACACACGAGAGAAAACTTGAATATACCATATCTCTGGTTCAGAAAACTTACCTGTACAAGTTGTCAATTCTCAACTTATAAATTTAATGTGATTCCTGTTGAAATCCAAACAGGATCATTTAAAAAACTTGACAAAATGATTCGAAATTCATCTGAATAATAAACATTCAAGAAAGGTCAAGAAATTTTTGAAAAAGCAGTATCATGAATGGGGACTTGCCCTGAAATGTTCAAATGCATGGTAAGTTACTTTAGTTAAAGTACTAACCATAACAGGAATAGCTAACTAGATCCATGGAACAGAATAGAAGTGTATCTAATAGCTTAGTAAACAATTAAGATCGGGGAGGGTGGGGGGGACTCGAGGGAGGGTGGGGGGCGGACTCGAGGGAGGGAGGGAATTCGGGGATATGTGTATAAAAACAGATGATTGAACTTGGTGTACCCCCCCAAAAATTATAAATAAATAAATAAAATTAAAAAAAACAAACAAAAAACAAACAATTAAGATATTTCAAATCAGTGGAAAAAGTCCAAAAATGGTTTTGGGACAACTGCCTTGTTATCTGCAAAAAAGGTTTAATTTCTATCTCATGTTACAATGAAACCATAAACATAAATGAAATAAAATACAGATGACTATCTACTGGAATACATCTTTGAGCTGGAAAATTTTCTAAGCATGGACCCAAAGAAATAAATATAGACCAATTTCACCATATATGTCTTAAAACTGTTCTATGGTAGACACTGCAAATTTCTCACTTAATCCCATCTCCGCTTCACCCTTGTCTGCCCCTCACTTGCTTCTGGGAATAGCCATGTGACCCGTTCTGTCCAATGTGCATAAGTAAAAGTTAGCTAGTATTATCTCTTCCTCCTCTGCCTGGAACAGAGGCCAGATGGCTAGTGCTGCAGCAGCCATTTGGTGACCATAAGATGACACACAAGAGAGGGCAGAGATGTGAGCCCTCACACTGTCAACCCTTTGAACAAGTTCCAACAACTTCCTCTCTATGAGGTGCTTGTTATATGAGATAATAAGTCCTCTTTGTTTAAGCCAATGAAGTTGGTTTCTCTGCTATTTAAAATTCATTCCTGAGTCTGAGCTAAGGCAAAATACCATATTTCAATAAAAGGCAAATAAACGGGGAAAAATATTTGCAATATATGTCATAAAAGTTAATATTCCTATTGATGTAAAGAACTCTATAATAAATAGATAGATGGATGAAAAAATGGGAAAGAATATGAATAGGAATATAAAGTTCAAATGTCTAATAACTGCATAAAAAAAATTTCAGCTTCACTAGTACTCAGAAAAATATAAGTTAAAATAATAACCTAATGACATCATCTATAAAAATTGGCAAACACTGGAACAATTATAATATTTTCTGGAAAGCAATCTGGCAAAATATATCAAATGTCTTGGAGTGTCCGTGCCCTTTGGGAATCTGTGCAGAGAAGTGGTTAAAGAAGTCCAAAGATTTGCTACAAGGCTGTATCCTGCAGTTCTGCTGGTAATTGCTGGCATCCAAAATAAGGAAAACTTTCCTTTCTGCAAACCTTGCCTCTATCAGCTTTTGAGCGGTGAGCAGCTGGACCCCACTTTCGGTTATGCTTTCAGGCCAGCTAAAGACAAGCCTTACAGTTCTAATGGTCCTTCTGCTTTTAAGGTGACTGCATTTCTCTGTTCTGATCCAGTCCAAGTGACTTAAAGTTGAACTCTCTGAAAGTAATCTTATTTCCCCGATTTCCAAACTTCTGGGGGAAGATACAGGTATGCTTCATGGTAGCCCCTAAATATTGGCTGAGAGGCAGATGTTGGATTCCTATAGAAAGATAATTAGGACTTTGCCTTACAGTGGGAAAGCAAATGAGGAATAACAAAATGATCTTTTGATAACTTGATTCTGTGATCTCCTGTGCTGACTTCTAATTTCCCATTTAGCATATTTCTTAATACATCAAGCCATGAGCAAAGATTGTATTTCCTTTACTGTATTTCTCAATCTCGTTTCCAAGCAATACTAAAAATGCCTATTTCCCTTAAGGCAATTATCATCATGACCTTGCAAAAGCTGCATGTGCCAGCTGGAAATTCTTCAGAATTTCTTTTTTAATGATGGAAAATATTTTATTAAACTAAGAGCATGACTGATAGGGAAGTAGGTTGCATGGGAAAATATTGAAATGTGTTATAATTACATCTATCAACCAGGGTCCTAGAAGGAGAGAGAAAACCTCTCAGGTGGTTCAACAGAAGATTCCTTAATGAAGGGACTCTACAGAGGAGTGAGAAGGGTTGAGAGGTTGAGACACCAGAAACGAAAACAGTGGGAAGCTGTTATAGACCCTGGGCCTGAAGGGAAATGGGGGGCCTAGTGAGATTTGGACTCAGGCAGGAGGCGCTCACCCTGGCAGAAGGATGAGATGTCATGGAGGGATGTTGCCACTTGCTGAGCCAGGCACCAAAGCATGAAAGGTACAGGGAAAAATTGCCCTGCTTCCTGCCTCCAGAGTCCTCCGATGGCTCCCACTGCCAAATCCTTTCAGAAACCAGCTGAAAGTGACCCCACGAGAGCCCTTCGGAGCATGGAGAAAGGCAAGGAGGGAGAGGAATGGATCTGAGGGCACAAGTGGAGAATGACCATCTCCCTCCCTAAAGGGATGTTTTGTTCTTTGAAAGGAGATAACACATGAGGACCACTTTGGCGATGCTTAGCTCTGCATCCTCAAGTTTCATCTAGATATGTTTTCAAGAACGTATCATTTTCAAGAGATACTAAGAGAAAAAGAAAATCAAGCCTACTGGAGTCTCAGAGAAACATAGTCTGATGGACTGAATGTTTGTGCCCTCCCCTCCCAAATTCGTAGGTTGGAACCCTAATCTCCCAGTGTGATGCTATTTGGAGGTGAGGCCTTTAGGAGGAAATTAGATTTGGATGAGATCAGGAGGATGGGACCCTCAGGATGGAGCTAGTGCTCTTGTAAGAAGAGGAAGAGACCGAAGCTTGCGCTCACTCTCCACCACATGAGGACACAGTGAGAGGGTGGCCGTCTGCAAGCCAGGAAGTGACCCCGCATCCGAACCTGACCCTGCTGGCACCTTGATCTCAAAATTCCAAGTCCCCAGAATTATGAGAAATAAATTTCTGTCGTTCAGCTGTGGTATTCTATCACAGCAGCCCGAGCTGACTAAGACACATACCTAAAATTAAAAGTGCATCTATTGAAGACAGTAGTAGGTGTTTAACCAAGCACATGCTTGGTGCCAGGCACTGCCATGTGCTTTACCTGAATTCGACATGAGGGAAACCGTTGTCCAAGGAATTCTTCCTCTCTTGCCCCAGATCACATAGCCAGCCAGAGTGGAAGCTTCTATCCCTGGAGGGCAGGCTGTTGGAACCAGTGCAGGTGCTGCCAAAAACCAGCGGGCCCCACGGTGCTAATGCCCAGGCGCAGGGGCAGGTGTCAGGGTCCTCAGCCACAGGAGGGCTGTGTGGATCACAGAGACCACTGGGGGGCCCATGGTTGGCTTGTTATCATCTGGTTTCTCTCTCTGGGGTGATGGTAGGCACATGGTGGGTCTTGCCCATCACTCTCTCCACGTTCCCTGGCACACAATAGCTGTTCAATAATGTTTATAAAGCGAATACGTGACTGACACCTGATAGAATCGATGTTTGTAACTTACATCCTTTCATCCAAACACCTTGTGCTCCCTTTCATCATGGGCAAGCCTAGCTAAGTGTTTTTAGAGCGGTGGTTTTGGAAAAGGATTTGAGCAGGGAGAAAGGTTGTTGCTTCTGGTCTGGATTCCTGAGGTCAGTGGCCCACTAGATGGCTCTGCCAGGGTGCTGTGCAGCGGGGCCGGCGTCATTAGCACGATGACAGAACCAGATGGCAGCACCACACGTGCAGGACCAACCAGACATCATTTAAATGTCTGTAAGAGCTGAGGCCTGGCCATAAGGAAGATCAAAAGAATTCAAATTCTGACAGGCAGTGAGAGGTTAGAGAAGGTTAACTGAAACCTTAATGGGGATGCAGGTTTCCATTACACCCCATCAGGCAGTAATGTTGAAAGAAGATTCGGAATATTAGGTCCTGCTGCTAGGACCAGGGCTTCAAGGTTAACACCCTCTGGAAGGTGAGGACTTGAAGTATCTGACTACAAAAGCTCACAGGTCCACCACTGCTGCAGATAGGATTGTCTGGGGTAAATGTGGGCTCTGACAAATGCAGGCTCCTCCAGGACACACTGCCTGGCTAATAAGTGATTCCAACACCTTGAGAAGAAACCCAGGTTTGGGGGGATGATGAAATCATTCCCTCAGTGGGTGAACTGTATTTCTAGCCCTAGGAAAGTTTAGAATTAGGCATGGAGTTGTCGAAGTAAATCAAACCAACATATTGATACTTTTGTGTAGCTCAGGAATACATGCAAAATCATTGAGGAACTCTGGGTGTGCTTGGGTTTCACTATTTGTAATGAGGGAATTGGATGAATGAGCACAAAGACAGACTAGCCTTGTGATTTCAATTTTAAATGTGTAATTAAGTAATTGATTTTAGACTTACGATTTAAATTAAGTACAAAGATTTGATTAAATTTATAAACAATATTGGAATGTTTAAGTGAACTGAAAATCGCAGTATTTACAGGTTTAATTTATTAGATTTATTAAAGTTGTCTAAGTACTTGGAAAGGCTTTGCTGCTTAGGATAGGCATTTGAAGTAGTTCAAAAAAAAACTGAATACATTAAATTTATAACTGCAGTTTTACATATTTGAGGGAATTTAATTAACCAAGATGTAAATGGGAGTGATTTTTTTAAAGGAGTTTAGTCTGTGTGACTTGATATAATTGGTCATTAATGAAAGAAAAAGTGAAATTAATTATTCTTGTTTTACTAGATGTATAAATAGACTAAGAGTTATAATTTGAACTTGGAGGTGCAAGGAAAACTCAGTTTGAAAATCTGGCATAGCTTCCTTCTTTCCAGTTCCCTAACATCTTTGCCCAAGAGGCTCTGAGGTCCCTGAGGCTTTATAAGATCTGTGGTGGGGCTCTCCATGAGGTCTTAGTGACAGGCAGTGATATATGCCACCACCTCTCTAGAATGGATCAGGGACTTACACTGCTTACAAGGTCAAAAGGAGATCTGGCTCTGCCTCTGGGCAGGTGCACTTAAGAAAGCCACACATATTCTTCCTAAAAAGAAATATCCTCAGAAACAGGGGCCAGCATTGGATAAAACCAGACTACACCTGAGAGATCCCAGGATACCTCAGCCTACCAAACTTGCCCACTTTATGCTTTTGCCCAGATCAGAACTCTGGCCCTAGAGTAATATTAGCTATTGCTATTTGTCCAGACACCATGATCACTTAACTCAGAGGTCTCTAGTTCATATGGTAGCTGTTCTAAAGGAATTATAATTTGTATTTTAAAGACAATGAGCATTTCTCAGCTTTTAATCATGCATAGATCTGGGGCCTGACATGACATAACAGAAGGTACACTCACCTGTATCTCTCCTACCTTCTTTACATCTCTATCTTTTTTATGTTTCTATTTCTTTCTTTTTCTTTTCACACTACACTCTTCTGTTGCCCTGTCTTCTATCCTTTTTTAGTTTATTTTATCTTAATATACTTATAAGCAGTATTATTGGTCTGCTCTGTCTCCTTGCTTTATGCTCCAGATGACACACTGCTTTGGTAGTCATTTTTAGGTTTTGTCTATATCTTAGTTCTTAGTATGATTGTCTGATTTCATTCTGAGAATCTTCAGTCTGTCTGGTGGTACTCTAGCTCTTTATTATATTTGATCCTAGCTTTCAACATCTCCCTGGATTTGTGTTTGTGTGTGTGTGGTGTTATTTGTTTGTTTGTTTGTTTTTGCTTTTATTTCTGTTTTCTTCTGTTTTGGTTTTGAATTCCTGTTGGTTTTCTCTTTGAATGTCTGAGAGTATACTGGGGTTCTTCTGGCAGGTCTTTCTAGTGCCTTATGTTCTATTGGATTCAGTATTTGTGTGTCTTATACATGTATGCGTTTCCTTGACTTAGTATTTGTTTGACTCAACACTCTGCCATTAGTCTGGGGCTTGGACAGTCTTCTCTGAACCCCTTTATTGCCAGGACAAGCAACCTCTGAAGTTTGAACTACCATGAGAAAAAGAAACACCATGCAAGCAAAGGAGCAGGAAAAAAACCCACAAGACCAAATAAATGAAGAGGAAATAGGAAAAATGCCTGAAAAAGAACTCAGAGTAATGATAGTAAAAATGATACAAAATCTCGATAACAAAATACAGAGAATACAAGAAACAGTTAATAAGGACTCAGAAGAACTAAAGAACAAACAGAGCAATGGACAACAAAATAACTGAAATTAAAAATACTCTAGATGGTATAAACAGCAGAATAACTGAGGCAGAAGAACGAATAAGTGAGTTGGAAGATAGAATGAGGGAAATAAATGCCACAGAGCAGGGAAGAGAAAAAAGAATAAAAAGAATGGAAGACAGTCTCAGAGACCTTGGTGACAACATTAAGCACACCAACATTTGAATCATAGGCATCCCAGAAGAAGAAAAAAAGAAAGGGTCTGAGAAAATATTTGAAGAGGTTATAGTGGAAAACTTCCCCAAAATGGGAAAGGAAATAATTAACCAAGTCCAAGAAGTACAGAGAGTCCCATACAGAATAAACCCAAGGAGAAATACACTGAGGCACATATTAATCAAACTAACGAAAATTAAACACAGTGAAAAAATATTAAAAGCAGCAAGAGAAAAGCAACAAATAACATATAAGGGAAAACCCATAAGGATAACAGCTGACCTTTCCGCAGAAGCTCTGCAGGCCAGAAAGGAATGGCAGGATATACTGAAAGTCCTGAAAGAGAAAAACCTACAGTCAAGAATACTCTACCCAGCAAGAATCTCATTCAGATTTGACGGAGAAATCGAAAGCTTTACAGACAAGCAAAAGTTAAGAGAATTCAGCACCACCAAACCAGCCTTACAACAATTGCTAAAGGAATTTTTCTAAGTAGGAAACACAAAAGAAGGAAAACACCTATAAAGACAATGAGCATTACTCAGCTTTTAATAATGCATAGATCTGGGGCCCGACATGACATAACAGAAGGTACAATCATCTGGCTGGCAGTAATTAGAAATGGAGTGACATATTTTGAGCCAAGGAATTAAACAGCCCCCAAAGGGAAGAGTCGGTACTGTAAGAATGACACACCAGCTATATCTCAGTCATCCACTGGAATCTCCAGCTACCCTTACACTTGGATACATAAACTACAAGCAGCATCTCCAAATACACACCACAAGTCAGAGAAGGACTAGTGTGACATCAATGTGATAGGTATCCAGTAAGAACCTATTGAGATGCTTGGACACACAGGGGTTACACCTGGTCTCTCAGAGCTGGTTATCCACATAGTGATTTTACTTAAGTTGAGCAAAGGTAAAACCTAAATTATGTGGATTCTAATTAAATGGGCAGGGACTAAGTAAAAGATGCTTTCCTCCATGGACAGTATAATTTATTTTTGACCCAAAATTGGAGTGGTATAATTGATATGCATTTGAACAGACTCTCCAAAACTCACTCATATCCTTTCGAAGCACCACCTTGCTATAACAGATATGGAACACGTCTGTAATTTTCGAAGGCAATCTAAGGATTTCCAGTTGTTAGCTTAATTTCTTAAAAATGTACTTAACAGTAAAATATATATATATGTGTGTGTGTGTGTGTGTGTGTGTGTGTATCAATAAGGCCATCTTTTTCATCTACCAATTAGATGCACTTTCCTGGAGTAGGACGTGAGATGGGGGCCATCCTTCCCACGCTGGTTGCCGCTGCTGACAAGCAAAGTTGTGCACAGAGGACTGAGTTTATTCTGAAATGTCCAGTCACTAGTGTTACGAGTTTTGAGCACTTTTGTGAGATGGATGGCTGGTTTCTGGATATCTGGATTGCAGCTGTGGTGGGGTGTTTTTGAACTCAACACTTCCTTGATGGTCTCCTGCAGTTCACCTGCCTGATTGTGGCAGAGGTAGAACTCCCCAGGAGACCTATTTTGCTGGTCTTGCTTTGGGAGTCATTCCTGGAGGTCAGCCTGAAGAAGGCTCCGCCAGCCTCTCAATAATTCTTAAAGCCTGAATTCCCTGTATTGAATCTCTTTCTGCTTAAGATAACTGGAGTGGTATCTGCCTCCCGGCTCTGAACTCTGACACAATGGGAAGGAGAAAAGGAGCCAATTGAAGGAAAATCCAAAGGAAGTACTGATAGGACTAGACACTGTGACACGGAGACAAGGCAATGAGAGGTGCCTAAGGAGGTACTTGGAAATGAGCAGCACCGTGAACACATGGGGAGGTGAGGTTTGTTCAATTTTAGACTCTGCATTTGCCACGTTAATCGGTCATGTAAGGGCAGATGGCTATGGAAGGACTGAAGAGTGACAGGGACTGGGGACAGATATTTAAGACATCAGCAAAAATCTAGTAACTAAAAGTACGTGGGGTTAGATAAATTCCTTGAAGAAAACATTGTGGAGAAAAGAACTGAGAATCATTCTTTAATATTTTATATTTTTATGCTTTTAAAATAGGGAATTCCCTGGGACTTCCTAGGAGGTGCAGTGGTTAAGAATCCACCTGCCAATGCAGGGAACACAGGTTCAATCCCTGCTCTAGGAAGATCTCACATGCCATGGAGCAACTAAGCCTGTGCACCACAACTATTGAGCCTGAGCTCTAGAGCCCGTGAGCCACAACTATTGGGTCTGTGTGTCGCAACTACTGAAGCCCGTTCACCTAGAGCCTGTGCTCCGCAACAAGAGAAGCCACTGCAAAGAGGAGCCCTCACACCACAATGAAGAGTAGCCCCTGCTCGCTGCTACTAGAGAAAGCCCATGTGCAGCAATGAAGACCCAATGTAGCCAATTAATTAATTAATTAAAATGATAATAACAATAATAAAGATGAAATAAGACATTTCTAGGGAAAAAAAATAGGGAATTCCCTGGCAGTCCAGTGGTTAGGACTTGGCGCTTTCACTGCTGGGGTGTGGGTCTGATCCCTGGTCAGGGAACTGTGATCCCACAAGCCACATGATGTGGCAAAATAAAAAAAAAAATGTTTGTTTAAAATAAAAGTATAACAAAGTAAAGGGCACACATCTTTGATACTCAATTCAATGAATTTTTACAGAGTAAACTCAACTGAATAGATACACATATAAAACATTACTGTTACCCAGAAACCTCCCTCATGCTTCCTGCCAGCCAAAAACCTTTCCAAAGGTAACCATTACTCTGATTGCTCTCACTGCAGATTTTTTCCCAGTTTCTGAATTTTATAAATGAAGTCATGCAGTATGTATTCTTCTGTATCTGCGCTTGGGTTTGTTTTTTTTTTTAAACTTAGCATCGTATTTGTGAGGTTCATCCATGCTGAGCATTTACCAATAATTTGCTCATTTTTACTGCTGTATAATATTCCATTGCATGCCTATCCCACAATATATTTATGTATTCTACTCTTGATGGGTATTTGTGTTATTTTTAACTTGGGCCATAATAATGAATAGTGTTACAAAGAACATTCTTCTTGCACGTGTCTTTTGATGTGTTTCTGCTGGGAGTATAACTAGGAGTGTAAATTTTGGGGAATAGGGTATGTGTTTAATAGAGTCTGCCAAACGATTTTCCAGAGTGGTTTCTTCAGTTAACTTTTGCTGCATCACAAACCACCTGGAAAGGTGCTGACTTAAAACAATGACTTGTTGTTCTTTGGGTCCTCATAGCGGACTGAACTTATCTGGGATGGTTTGTTTGTGCCCTGTGAGTGTCGGCTGGACCCAGTCCTACATTAGCAATCAGCTGGTGGCTGGCAGCCTCATCCGCTTCTCTGGCAGTCGGCTGGTTGCAGGAGAGATGGAGCTAAGTGAACAACGAGTTGCTCGTCGTCTGGCAAGCCAGCCTGGGCGCATTTACTTAGGGATGGTAGCAGAGTTGCCAAGAGCAGTAAAGGAGAGCAAACTCCAACATACCAGCTCTTTTCAAGCCTGTTCTGGTATCACATTTGCTAATGTCCCATTGGCCAAAGCCTGTCACATGGCCAAGCCCCGGTTCAAGGAATCTCCATAGACCTTTTGGAGGAAGAAACTGCAAAATCAGTTGCAAATCCTATGTGTCAATTGCAAATGCACACACAGATGGAAAGAATTTGCAGCCATTTAAAAATCTGCCACAGTATTTGTTCCAATTTTACGTTCCTACCAGCAATGATGAGAGGTCAGTTTCTTATGTCCTCACCAATACTTGGTATTACCAATCCTTTTCATTTTAGCCATTCTGCTGGGTGAGTGGTGGCATTTTATTGTGTTTTTAATTTTCACTTTCCTGGTGACAAATGCTATCAAATACCGTTCATGTGCTGATTAAATATTTGAATGTACTTTTTTTGGAAGAGGCTTCTCAAGGCTTTTGTCCATTTTTAATTGAATTTTTTGCCATCTCAATTATTTATAGGACACACACACATTTATATTCATTGTTTATGTATTCTCACAGCTTGTTGCTTGCCTTTTCATTATTTTAACGATACTTCTGATAAACTGAAGTTCTTAATTTTAATAAAGTCCAATTTTCATCTTCTACTTTACATTTAGTGTTTTTTGTGTCTTATTTAAGAACTCTTTGCCTACCCAGGCGATGAAGATATTGTTATCTTCTAGAAGCTGTACTATTTTACCTTTCACAGTTTGATCTATGATCCATCTGGAATTGATTTTGAGGTGTAGGTAGATGATTAAGGTTAATGTTTTCCCATATCAGTCCACCACTATTTATTGAAAAGACTACCTTTTTTTCCTGAAGTCTCTGGTATATTCCGATGACTTCTATTTTCCTTCACCAATAGCACAGTTATTGAATTTAGCTTTCTAATAAATCTTGATATCTGGTAGTGGAAGTCTTCCAAGTGTTTTTTCTTCATCAAGATTGTTTTCACTTCTCTTGGCCCTTTGCATTTCCATATAAATTTAAAAATCAATTTGTCAATTTCCAACTTGTCAGTGACCTACAGGCGTTTGGCGGGGGTTGGGAGATTGCATTGAATCTATTGATTGTTTTAGATAGAATTAAGCCTTAAAAATTTGGTTCTTCTAATCTTTGAACTTGGTATATTCTTTCATTTATTTAGGTCTGTTTAAAATTCTCTCAGGAATGTTTTGTAATGTTCAGTGAAGAGACCTTGTGCATTTGATTCATTCCTATGTATTTCGTTCTTTTTGCAGTTATTGTAAATGGTACTGACTTTTAAATTGCATTTTTAAATTTTTTGCTGTCATAAAGAGAGTGTTTGCCTCAGAGCTGTTTTATTGTTGCCTCTTTGAGGGTAATATGTCTTTTTTTCTCTATTTACTATTAGGATTTTTTCCTCTTTAACTCTGGTTTTCAGCAATCTTACTATGACATGCCTAACTGCAGTTTGGTTTTGTATTTTCTTGCTTAGAGATTGTAGAACTTCTTGAATCTGTGGCTTGATGTCTTTTGTCAGTTTAGGGAAATAGTTTCTGCCCCGTTCTTTCTCCTCTCCTGGAATTTTAATTATACGTATGTTAGAATTTCCCACTGTGTCCCATATATCTATTTCACTCTTTTCATGTCTTTTTTTCTTCTCTGTGCTTCAAATTGGATTTTTGAACTGACCTATCTTCCAGTTTGCTAATTCTCTCTTCTGCTTTTAATCCATAATTAAATCCAGTTTTTTAATTTTCAATTCAGTTTATTGTATTTTTCAGTTCTTGAACTGCCATTTAATACTTTTTTAATAGACCCCAGTTCTTGGTGATATTCTCTGTATTTTTATCTATTTCCATGACCATTTCAATCATAGTTATTTTAAAGTCTGAGTCTGAGTGAGACAGGCCTGGGACCTGGGACCTTCTGCTGCAGTGCTACAAAGTTTGCACCTGGACACACCTCTTCTTGAGCTACAAAATACAAAGAAACTATATGGACTAAAAATAAATGCATGCATGCAGCAGTTGGGGCAAATTCTGGACCCAAAAGATACAAAAAGAACCCCCCCCCCCCCAGCTGCTATTTCTGAAGAGCCTGGAGCAGAAACTGGGTGTCAGGAGCAAAAGCAGGGTACTGCACATGTCCGTCTGTACTCAGCACCACAAAGCAGTGGGCAAAGCACCTAAGCCACCCCTCCAGCCCGATCCCTAGACACACCCCTACCCTCACCTCATGTGAGGAAGGAGCTTGCACCCCCCCTTGGGGAGCAAGCAAGGGAACCTGTTACTTGTTTCCGCTCCCTCCTGCAGGAGCCCCAGTAAAGCCTTGCCTGAATTCTATTGATTGAGGAAGGCCAAGAACCCCGGTAGGTATCATGAGAACCTCAATGTGTGGATCACATGTGATTCTCTTTCTCTTTCTATTTATTGTATTGGCTTTTTTTTTTTTTTTTTAATCTCTTGAAGTTGGGTCCTGGATCATATTTTCTGGCATACCTGGTAGTTTGGGTTGAATGATGCACATTGTGTATAAACCATCATAGAGACTCTGAGGATTACCTTCCCACGAAGAAGATGTACTTTATATCAACAAGCACATCGCCTTGGTCCAATCAGGGGCTGCGCTGACTAGAGGTGTTTCAGGTTTTGTAAGGGCTGTTTTATCTCTGAATTATCATACCCTTCCTCCCAAGGTGGGACCCTTCAGGAGCCTCGATTGAAAGTTTAGTTTGTGTGCCAGGACCCTGCATTTGTGGAGGGTCCTGAACTCCAAGTTTTGTCTTCTTAGCTCTAGGACCACTAAGACCATAGTGACTCTTTTAGCCTGAGAAGCTGTCTGTTGCTCGGTTTCTTCCTTTTGGACTGTGCCTGCTTAGTTTAGGAATCGGTCAATGCCTTGAGGGAAAATTGTTCAGGGACTGTGGGGCTCACTTCTCTAGGATGCTGGCTCCTCAAATCCTTTCAGTTTGATAGCCCTGACTTCCACTTTTTGTCTCGCAGCCTGGTAAGACTCCTGCAGCACTAGATTGTTTATCATCTCTGTATCTATGTATCTATCTATGTATGTATCTATCTATTCTCTACACCTTAGCAAATTCCCTGGGGAAAATAGCAGTGGCAACTATCTGGTTCGTCACAGTGCCTTTTTTTTTTTTTTTTCACTCCGGGATCTCGACCAGAGCTGCTTCAGTCTGGGCTACTTCGGTTACTCTCTGTTGTTTTCAAAACTGTTTTATTTGGAGGGGGTGTTTTCATAGATGTTTTTGTTGGAGAGTTAGTCTGATACAAGCTACTCATTTGTAGGTGTGAGAGAATTTTCCCCTTCCTTAATGTTTAAAGAAGAATATTATGTTATCAGAAATATGTATTATGCAGAGGGAAAGTTCTTCTGCTCCTGTGCAAGCATCACTCAATTCTTTTGTTCCTGTGCAAGGTTTCTTGAGATGCTTATGTGTCTTCTGAGCCTCACTGCTTTATTTGCCTTTTGACCTTAAGCAGATCTGGAGAATTCTGACAATTTGGTCACAGCTTTTGTAACATTCCATTAGTCACTGGGGACCTGAAGTTCCTCAATCTGCTCTCTAGGGAATAGAAGGGTTTCCATGGCTGCTTAGCAGCTGGCAGTGTGGCTCTGGAGCATTTGATGCTCCCCCAAGAGGGCAGAGATTCGTCTTCAGACGCCATTGGGGTAAAGTATGGGTTTGTGTCATCCAAGACTCAACAAGGGCAACTGGCTTAAATAAATAATTTCCTGTTAAGATATGGCCGTTGTTGTGCCTAGGGAAACGGTTTCCATAGGAAACAATAATAAAAATAGCATTATTTTTAAACTGAGAAGAAATGACACTTTGGTATCCAGATTTTAAAATAACACGGCATAGCAGAGAAAATGTTTGAAGATTCAGCTGTTTTGGTTTTACAGCATCCTTGCTGCATTCTTTAGATTACATTACATGGAACCACAAAGTGGATCATACTCCAGTGTTCACGTAGTGCATTCTGGTGAGGTTGGAAATAAGGGGTGTGAGTGGGTGGTGGTCCACCCTACTCTTAGGAACAATTAAAGTTGCAATCATTTGAGTATCTTATAAGTATAATTTAGAGATAAGGTTTTTTTTTTTCAAATTATGTAATCTTCACTGTTCTTAAAATTAAACTCCTCTTCTGAAGAGATAGAGAAGAGGCAGTTTCTTGTAACCTGTATATATTTGAAAGAGGTATTGAAACATCTTCAGCCTTTCCTATAGGTCAAAAATATGAAAGCGACACTGCAATCAAATGTTTCAAAGCCACACTGCAATCAAATGTTTCAATTTTTTGTCTGCTGAAAGGTTTTCTTAAGTTGTTGAGGTGTCTTTCAGCTGAGTTATCAACCAACCATCACGAGCTTTTCTTATCAAAAGAAATAATTTGTTTTTGATAAGAGCAAATGACTCCAACGTTTCTTCATTAGTTTTGACTTGTTTTCTATAGGTATCCAGAAATTACTCTCTGCTTAAAGAAATCATTCTAAAAACATGTCCTTTCCCTGCCAATTACGGAATTACAGACATCTGATTATGAGCAATGTGAATAGCCTTGTTAATATTTTAAAAACTGATTTATTTCAGTGATTACTTTCTACTTTTTGATGGAGCAACTAGAGACAGATTTAGAGGAAGCAGGGTCAGATATGGGAGCTAGAGAGTCCTGGGAGAATGTCCAGATGAATGGACTCTCCCATCAATGCTCATGTCACCCTATAAGAGGTGTGAAATTGACCACACAATCCCTATATCCTCCAACTTTAAAGAGACAAAGAATTTTAAATTTTTATTTAACAGACAACAATTGAAGGTAAATTCAAATAACACCTCCATCATGGGACAGAGCTGTGCTCAGAAATGACTCGAGGGTGAATTCTGGTTGCCTCAGACTGTGCCTCCCCTAGAAGCTGGTCCACACAGCACTCATAGATACCTATCCAAAGGGAAGGGGGCTCTTGTCCTTCACTGAAGTTGCATAACCAGGTTATCCTTGCCACAGCTGTTCGGCGATCAAAGCCTGCTTTGGCATCTGAGCATCTGAGCATGCCCAGCTCTGTCTGCTATTGCTAAAGAATTTCATTGCCCTGAGGGAGACATAAGATGATGGGAATAAAAAGAGGTTGGTGCTGGCAATGCTTGGCTGTTTAGGGATAGCTTGAAAAGAGCCTGGAAGAAATAACACAAAAACAGATGTTGTGATTTTGTGGTAAAAGGAATCTTCACATATTACAATTCTTCCTACGCCTCAAAAAGCCAGAGTGGAAAGCTACCTCGTTTCCGTCATCTTCTGGTTGGCCCAGCTAGGAGTGACCATCTGAACCCTCTCACAGAGCATTAATGTGCCGCTTTTAGGTGCTGATAGCGCTCGGTGTGCCTAATTTGTTTTACCAGGTGCAGGCTCCTCAGGGGGAGCTGTCATGTCTAAAGTCACTTTGTGCCCTCTGTAGATCCAGAAATGACCTTAATCAAATCATTTATGCGATCTCAAGCAAATAACATAACTTTTCTATGCCTCAGTTTCCTCAATAAAAGGGGGATATTAAGTACTTACCTAATTGGGATTTGGGGATTGTATAAAAAATTAAATAAAAAATAAGTGAAGTGTGTCGTATGCTGCTAGGCCCATGATACACAAATACATGTATTGTTATATATGTATATGATCGTGTGTGCGTGTGTGTATAAAATCATATTGTATATATATGATTGTCATACGTGGATGATATGCCATTCCAGGGCCACCTGGCTGAGATGAAAGAAGAAAGAGCAGTGCCTGGCACACTTTCTAAACACATACCCTCTCCTTCTCTCTCTTCTCTTTCTATTTAGTTTTTATTGTGTCCTCATCCCAAGGGAACCTGGCTAAGAGGTGTGGAAATGAGACAAGAAAGCATGTCCCCTGGTAGTCAAAGAAGCTTACAAACACTTTCTTGTGACATTGGGAGCCTTTCTAATAAGCAGTCTTGCTGGTTGCTGTCATCCTCTGTGCTGCTCTAGAGAGGCTACGAAGTGATCTCATTGTCAAGGCCTTTGGTTTATAGAAACATCTTTGCTATTAATCAAAGACTATAGGCTGATATCACACACTAGACTAAGTCCAAAAACATCTCAGACGCCATACAAAATAGCGCCGCTTGGTACGTGTTGCTAAGGTACTCTTCTCTGGGTTTCTAGGGTAACAGGCATCTCAACATCCCCAGGTTTGTATTCAGGCTGTTCCTAGTATGATGATGACAGTCTGCTGCTGTACCGGAAGAGCTGTAATTTTCGTCACTCTTCATGACTTTGCTGCCTTCCTTCCTTCCTGCCCATTCTTTCCGCAAACCCTACAAACTGCCCTCACCACTCCTTCAAACTGTTCTCAGAAGGCCGCATGACCTTCTCATTTCCAAGTGCAACATCCTCCTGCTGCTAAACTCCGTGCAGCCCTTCTCTGCAGCGTTTCACACTGGGTAGCGCCCTGTGCCTCCTAAAAGCTTGCCCTTCGTTGGCTTCTCTGGAATTATACTCCAGGTCTTTTTCCTCTCCGGATGATCCTCCCTTGCTGCCTTTGCTCGCTGCCACCTTCTGTCCCTTAAATATCAGCATTCCCCAAGGTTCTGCCCTGAGCTACATTCTTTCCTTGCTCTATATATTTATTACCACTTGAATGCATCCACTCACATGCTGATTAAAATAATAGACCAACACAGAAAAGCCTAACAGAGAAAGTATAAAAAAAAAAAAACACACAAAATATTAAAGGTAACGTTTGTCATCTGTCCATATTTATGATATAGTTGCACGAATTTATCAAAGTGGGATCATACTGTACATGTGTTTCATAGCCTGCTTTTTTCAAATCAATAATATGGTTTGAATATTATAGGTAACACAGGATTTTTGTCATCATTTTAAGTGTACCATATTTATTAGTTGTTTGCTAGGGCTGACGTAATGAAGTATCACAGACTGGATGACCTAAACAATAGAGCTTTATTTTTCCACAAATACGGAAGCTAGAAGTCTGAGATCAAGGTGTCAACAGGGTTAGTTTCTTCTGAGGTCTCTCTCCTTAGCTTGTAGATGGCCATCTTCTCCCTGTGTCTTCACACAATCTTCATGTGTGTGTGTCTGTAAAAATGAATTAGGACTCATCATTTTAAAGGCTATATCTACAAATACAAGCACATTCTGAGGTACCGGGGATTAAGATTTTAATATATGAATTTGGGTGGGAGAGGACACACTTCAGCCCATAACACATATATTTAAAAAAATAATTCTTCATACCATTTCCCCCCCAAATACTTAAACAATGCCATGAGAGTTGTCTTTCCTCCTTGGTTTTGGAATTTTCTTCCCTTGCCTTTGATTAAGGATGAGTAGAGTAAAGGTCCAGACCAAATGTCAGGTTCCACATTAGTTACAGTGTTTCTTTATCTGTGGCCCCTTGCTCTACTGCGTGCACTATCATTGTGACAATTGTCTGCCTTATGGGAGTGTCCTTGGTTACCTTCTGGATGCTACTTTTAATGTCAGAGACTAGTTCTTATGCATCTCTGCACTCCCATAGTCTATAGCACATGCCTAGAAGTCTAAGGATAGACGGATAAGATATAGTTCATTAATCTAACTCAAACTTATCTTGGGTGCCCAAAGCTTTTAAGGTTCAAACCTTAAATTTTTCATGTCATTTAGATTCCTCTTGTCTCCTTTTTTCTTCTCCATTCTCCTCTTCTATAGATTTTTTTTCAGCCTACAAGAGATTTTCCAAAGCTTTGCCTCAAGCTCACTGAACATCTGTGTTAATCCAGATAGTTAGATTGGTTTCACTATTAAGATGACAAAGCTAAAAAAATGGAATTTTATTACCTACTTTCCCTTTTGCCAGGAGGATAATAAATATTTACCAGAGGAAAGCTGATTGAGATCATGGTAAGTTTTTCTTGTGGTGATGTATTTACATGTGGACAGAGCCATCGTGGGGGCTTAACAATATTGATTTGTAACTTAGCACTTTAACCTATTTACATTTTTCTAGTAAATTAAACATTTCTTCCTTTCCAGGTATTCCTTCTTACCTGTGCTATTTTGCCTAAACCTCAACAATCAACCATGCTAATAAAGTGCTGCTCTGTTTCTGAGTATGTGGATGTTCCTCATCAACAGAGGACAGAGCCAGAAAGAGACTCACTAATTATAGAATAGGAAATGTCAAAAGAGAAAGTCCCTTACATTCGGTGGTTTCCAGAGGATAGATTTTTAACTGAGAAAATATATTCTTTGGAAATTCCCTCATTCATTTCAAAACAAACTGGGGTATGGAAATAAAAAGTAATCCTGTTCTTCCAAAAATTATTAAGAACTACTGCAGGAATATAAAAAAGTTCAGGTAATAATATAATAAAGATATAAAAACTCCCTCCTATCAGTCATACAGTTTGAACTCCTGATCCTCTTTTTCTTCTTTCCTCCCTCCTTCCCTTGTAAAAAGAACAAATATCCTGAATTTTGTGTTTAGCATGCCTTTGGATTTTGGGGGGAGTTTTAGTATACATTTATATATGTATATAATCACAAACTATATATTATTATAATTCATATAAAAGATGTCATATATTTGTGACCTTCAGCAAATTTCTTTTTTCACCCAATATATTTTTTGAAATTTATGTTATTCTTATAGTTTTAATTATTTCATTTCACTCTATATAATATTCTATTAAATAAATAGCTCACAATTTATTTATCTAGTCCCCTACTAATGAACATAAAGTCTATTACAAGTTTTAATTTTTTTGTTATTTAAAATACAACAACAATGCTTCAGTGAATGCTCTTGTACCTGTCTTCTTCCTAATACTACTAAAGGCCTAGATGGAGGCAGTATATGAGAATTCCATTGTTTCACTTCCCCACCAGCACTGGTATTGTTTCAGTGATGGTTTTTCATCATCATCAACATTTACATAAAGATTGTGACAAGTATGCATATTTTAATCCCTAGAAAAACTACTAAAAAAATAAGGCAAAGAGGAATAGATAAAAAGCCCATCAATGAGTTAAAATGGGATATTGAATTTTTTTTGATAAAACCAAAAGAAGGTAGGAAAGGAGTAACAAAGAATCAAAGTATAGATCAGACAAATAGAAAACAAATAAAAATGGTAGACCTAAATCTAATGATATCAGTATTTACATTAAATATAAATGTATTAAACACTCCCATTAAAAACAGAGACTGTCAGACTAGGTAAAAAAGCAAGGCCTAAGTACATGCTGATTAAAGGAATTACTTTTATATAAAATTTCAGAGGGGTTGAAAGTCAAATAATGGAAAAATATGTACCATGCAAACAATACACATAAGAAAATTGAGCTGGCAAATTAATACTATAAAAAATTGACTTCAAGACAAGGAATATAACCAGAGAAAAGAACACTTATAATAACAAAATAGCCAATTCATTGGAAATATTTAACAGTTAAACAATTATAAATGTATATGTTCCTAATTACAAGGCTTAAAAACATGAAGCAAAACTGACAGAGCTAAAGGGAAGGTACACAAATCCTAATCATAGCTGGAGATTTTAACACCTACCTCTCAGTAACTGATAAGACAACCAGAGAAAAGAGTAAGGGTATAAAAGACCTGACAAAATTATCAGCCACCTTGAACTAGTTGACATTTGAAGAACACCACACATAAGAATGGCAGAAACACATTCTTTCCAAGTGTACCTGGAACCATAATAGGCTGACCACATGCTTGAAAATAAAACAAGTTTCGATAAATTTAAAAGGATTGAAATCTTATAGAGTCCGTTCTCTGATCACAAAATGATTAAATTAGAAGTCAGTGACTCTAAGATATTCAGGAATTTAACAACTTAGTTCTAAGTAAACCATAGATAAAGTAAGAAATTACAAGGACCACTAGAAGATGCTTTGAATTATGATAATATAGATACAACATACGAAACTTTGTGGGAGGCAGCTAAGGAGGGTCTTAGAGGGAAATTTATAGTTTTAAATATTTATATTAAAAAAGAAAAAAAGGTTTACAATCAATATAAGTTTCTACCTTAAGAATCTAGAAGAAGATGAGCAAATTAAACCCAAAGTAAATAGATGGAAGGTGATTATAATGATAAGACCAGATATAAGTGAAATAGAAAATAATAGCTAACTTAAGGCAAAAATTTGGTTTTCTGAAAAAAATTGATAAAATTGATAAACTTCTAGCAAGACTGATTAAGAAAATTGCCAGTATCTACAATAAATGATCTTATGGACATTACATGAATAATGACAGAATATTATGAACAAATTTATGCCAATATATCCAACAACTTAAGTGAAATAGAAAAATTTCTTAAAAAATATAACTTACCCAAACTGACACAAGATGAGATGAAAAATAATAGTAGTTCTATATCTTTTGGAGACATTGAGTTTGATATCTTTTCCTCAAATAGAACTCCAGAACCAAATAATTAGTGGGTGAATTCTATCAAACATGTAATAAATAAACAATACCAACTCTTCCAAACCTTCTCAAAAAAATAGATGAAGAAACAATTCCCATCTTATTTTTATGAGGTCAGAAGAATCCTGAAATCAAAACTTGACAGAGACATGACCCCTTCCCCCCCAAAAAAACCAGTAGCCAATTACCCTCATTAACATAGATGTAAGTTTTTTCACAAAATACTGGTAATCCAGATCCAACAATGTATGAAAAGGACAATGCATTTTGAGCAAATGAAGATTATCTCAGAAATGTAAATTTTAGCATTCAGTTATCAGTCAATGTAATATGTCATATTAACAGAAAGGAGAAGCAAATCATCTCAATAGGTGCAGAAAGAACATCTTACACAATTCAGCATCCATATAGATAAGAACTCTCAGCAAACCAGAAGTAGAGGGAAACCTCCTCAACCTGATAAAGGCATCCATAAAAATCTGAAAGGTAATATCATATTTAACACTGACATAGTTGTTGCTTTACTCCCAACATTGAGAACATGCAAGAATGTGCACACTTTTTTTTTCTAAAATAAAATAAAATGAAAAGAATGGTAAACAGAAATTTAACTCTAGTTTGCTGGTTTGCTTTTCATCGTGGCACAGATTAGCAGTTCCAAAACCTCTTTTTTTTTGTATTCGAGACTTGAAGAAATGAATAAATACATTGAGAAAATGGAAGGAAGGAGCTTCAAGTACAGAAAGTGAGAAGCATGCATTATAGCCTGTAGTTTTCGATCAGAAGTACATGTTATCAGTTTGAAAACATGGTTTTTAGCATTGAGAAAAATAAATATCCATACCTATGTTTTACTAGATATAGAAGTAGACAGAGATATATAAACACATATGCGTTTTCCACTAAAAGGAACTAGGACCCCTTGGAGAAATGACAGATTGCAGGGCTGGGACAGGAAAAGTACAGGGGGAGCCTGGAACATCTGATTGAGTCAGTTAGGGAAGCAAGTGCTCAAGGAGTGACTGGGTCATGTCAAATTACACAGGAGTTAGCACGAAGGGGTTCATGTTAGCCAAATCTGGAACAGTTTGAATGTCAAAATAACTATTGATAGATTATGGTTATAGTTATTGTTTATAACTAAACAATAGATTATATCCTATTGAATAATAAAAGTATCTATGGGGCCATATTGATGTAAATAAACCAGTGAATAGATAAATAAATGGGGAAGAAAAGAAAGGTCTTTCTTATGCCAAGAAAAGTGGGTAAGGGAGAGAGAGAGGGAGGGGGAGAGAGAGAAAGAAAGGAAAGAAGGAAGGAAGAAAGGAAGGAAGAAAGGTAGGAAGGAAGGAAGAAAGGAAGGAAAGGAGATAGAATTAAGAAATCAATAGATACTAAAATTAGTAGGTGAGAGTGTGATGAAGAACAAGATATTTACAGGCTTTGTATTTATTAATTACAAAGAGAAATAACTTTATACTGGAGAACCTGGTGGAACCTCCTTACCCTAGCAACCAAAATGAACATTACGAACATTGGGAAAAACCAGCATCATGGACCTTTGGACCTGATGTGGAGAAAGACATATCACTTCCCATCAAAAAAGCATAACCTGATTTTTTTCAACATATCTAAATGAGCTAAATAAAAAGGTGGAAAACAATCCTAGCTTATTCAAAACAAAACACTTGTACCTAAGTTGTTCCTGAAAAGACATGACAGCTAAAGTAAAAGTTAACATTTTGAAATAATTTTAAACCCAGAAATAAGTCTGTACTAGAACAACTTAAACTGTCTCTCAAGGTGAAATATTACTACAGGAACAATAGAAAGTTATAAAATGAAAATTTCTTGAAAATATATTTGTACCCTTTGTCTTATTAGATCATCTATAATTAAGAATATCCCCAATAGTTTTACACCGAAAATAGGGATAACCTTCAGGTTTCACTAATGTACAGTTATGCAGATGTTTGTAGGAGAATAAGGACACACTGGTTTTCTAACTTAGCAATCAACTTATTGACCTCTTGAAGAAATCCTTCCGAGTAAGTAGACACACTTATAAAGGTCTCAATTTCCTCTTGAAAGAAAATGATATAAATGGTGAAAACTGATAAGAAAAGGGAAAATAATAAGAATACCAGTAATACCTGCTTATGAATTTACTATTAACAAGCACTTTAAGATATTTTTTTGATCTCACAACCAACATTTGAGGTGGGTAGGTTTCAGTTATTCATTCCAATGAGGTTTTTCTTTCCCACAAATGCCAAGGATGCCAAGGAAAGTTTGTTCTTGGATTTGGTTTCCATGTATTCATAAAATAAATAAAAGTCAAACAAGTTATTTTACTGACTAGCTTTAGTTCAGAAATAACATTAGACATTTCTCAAAATCCATTCTCTACAGAGGAGAAAAGAAATTTCTGAAATTCACTTTGGATTCTTTTGGAATTCTTTCTAAGCAGCATTTTTAGTTAAGAGAAGTGTTTCTTTGTTTTGCTCACATCCTTTGAGGAGCAAATGGGTGTTGACTGTCCAGATGTAGGTGTTTTGAAAACCAGGCTGGGCTCTCGCCATTGCAACCAGATTAGCAGAACTCAGAGCTTTAGTCTCCTGCGTCTTTCTGCAAGGGTTCAATCTGAGGAGTGGTAGAATTTTCTCTCACTGTCCATGGGAGGCTTCTCCTTTTCCTGTTATTTTACCGGTTGCTGTTCTGTTGCATATTTGACAAGTAATCAACTAAATAGTTTTGGAGGATTTGTACTTCATAATTTTTGTTTCTTTAAACCTGAGTGCATATATATTTTTTGCTTCTCAATTAATAAATGTCTGTATTTTGGGGTGTCGGTTTAGCCTTGGGCTGGAGGTACATTCCAGCTTTATCTCGCACCTGCAGCTGGAAGCAGTATGGACATGCTTCTTCGAAATTCTGTGGGGGAAATGCAGGCCTCAGGAGCAGCAACACGTGTGACCTAGGCAGGTATCTTGTAATTTCAGCAATGCTGCATTCATGCATGTGGCTAAAACCTGATGAGAGCCTCATCGTGGATTATATTGTGAAGAAACAGCAGACAAACCCAAATGGAGTCACACTGTACAAAATTAGTGACCTAAACGCTTCTAAAATGTCAAGATCAAGAACCTAAAAGAAAGGAGGTGGAACTGTTCCACATTGAGGGAGTAAGTGCTGGGTATGAACTTGGGCTAGATCTTGAACTAGGAAAGATGAACTATAAAGGACATTATTCAAACAATGGATGAAATTGGATTATGGACTGCATATATGTGTGTATATGTTTGCTTACAGTTATATGAGCCTGGAGAAGAATATATACTAACGTTGGTTACTTGGACAAGATTAGAGGTTGGGGATGAAGGAGAAAAATACCACACTTTAGAAAGGCATAGAGTGAAGAGCGCGCATGACATGATTCCATTTTTGTTAAATGATATGTGTGTGTGTGTGTGTGTGTGCATAAAATGAATTACATAAGGATGGTCAACAAAATGTTAGATTGTTATCTTAAGGTGATGGGAATTTGAACAACTTTTACACTTTTCATATTTATGTGTAAGGTAATTTTTTGTAATCCAGTGTTTTCAACGCACATGTATTATTTTTTATTAAAATCATAAAAAGTAATTTTTCAGTGTTAAAAGAGCCAAGGAAAAGTCACCGGGGAAATTATAAGAACATTTTGGATTAAATTTTTTTCTGCCTCATCCAATTTTTTCTTGCAGTGCTGAGTTTATTACTTTAAACATTTTATGTGTTTTGACCTAAGATGTTCCCAGATGTGTTGAGCACATGTAACAATTTGAGCAAACTCTCTGGATTGGAAGGAATTAGTGTGTCTGATTTTCTGAGGAATTTTGTTTGGTGTTCGAACTTTGGCAATTACTTCCTGCCACCCTTGAACTCTCAGAAGAAATCCCTTTCTGGCATTTTCAAAGTTCTCCTTCTAAGAACAGATACTTTGACTTACGTACTTTGACCACACAGGTGCACATTCATCTTGGCCTCGAAAGCTATACAAGTGATCTGTATTGGGATCTGAATGTCTTCTGCCTTTCTCCTGGCTGCCTGGAGGTATTCTGAGAATGATCCAGGCGGATTTGTGGAATGCTTCGAGCTTCTCATATGAAAGGAACAAAGCTCTAATTTTATTAATAACGTAACCCCTGTTGTTGGTAGACCCACCGAGGCAGATGAGAACAGGGAAAGACCCGCCGGAATCAAAGCTACCACCAACACTCAAGGTAGGGCCGGCTTGGTGCTCTTGGGGCTCACAGTGGTGATGGCTGTGGTAGCTTTAGGAAGGTGGCCCAGTGTAAAGTATATGAAGTGTTAATGATCCCAGAAGTAGCTGCCAGCTAATAACAAAGTTCAACTTCCTCTCCCCTCAGATGGGGAAACTGAGGCAAGTACTGCACCACCTCCCACAGTTGCCTGGAGGGTCTGAGCTCGAGCCGCCCACGATGCATGCAAGCTTCATAGGCTCGTCCCTCCCTAGCTCACTTCCTAACTATCTCAGCAGTGTTTTCTGGAATCCTCTCCCAAGTAAACAACTTGCCTTTGAATTCTTGTCAATTCCACTCTAACTGGAAACATGTGTTTTCCCACCCTTCTCATATCCTTGACATACTAACCTCTCTTGTCCTGCCTAACAAATTGTCAGAGTCCTGGAGTTTCACTTTGCTACAGTCTAGGCCTCAGAGATCTCCCTTTCTGCTGAAATCAAGATACTCTTCCCTACTCAGCTGGCAGTTAGTCAGACACAGCATACTCTTCCACTGTGTAGTGTAACCAAACACACATACCTGGCCGCCAATCCTGACTGTTACTTACCAGCTGTGAAACCTTAGGCAAATCACCTAACCTCTCTGATCTTCAGCTTTCTCCTCTGTGAAAGATAATAATCCTCGCCTCCTCAGGTTGGCCTCTTGATTTAATAAACTAAATGTATAAAGAACCAGGATATTGCCTAATACTAGAAGATATTCCAGAAATCATAGTGATTTTTATTACATAATTTTCTTCCATTATTTACTTTCTAATGTGTCTCCATCTTGCTTTCCCAAATAGACAGTAGCTTCTCTGCCATTTTCAACTTCTTTTTCACACTGCCTTGCACATGACAGGCACTAAATAATTATTAGTTATCAGTTTTCTAAAGCTTTAAATCAGAAGATTCACTCTTGCAATTCAAGATTCATTTATGAATTATTTGTTATTGTGAGGCATCCTCAAAGAATTTTTAGCAGGTTCCTTCTTTTCTGGGCCTCAGTTTCCTCATATGCAAAACAAGTGTTTTGGTCTATAATCCTAGATGCACCGAGGTCCTTCTAGCACTAAAGTTTGGAAGCTATAAACTCTCGAGGGCAAGTACTGTATGTTACTCTTCTTCCTGACACTTCCACACTTATGACAATGGTGGTCATAGATTAAGTGACTTCCCAGTGCATGGAGAATGGATTCCAGATGCCTCACCCAGCCTCCCCTCTTACCTTCATCCTGTCCTTCACTCTGTTCCAGACAGACTGTGTTAACTTTGCACCCCTAGAATTTTCTAGGCTTGATCTGCCTTGAGGTCTTTGCACTTGCTGTTTCTTACCGTTTGGTTCTCTGCTCAAATGTCTCCTCCATGGAGGTCTCTCATCCCACCCCGGTCTCTCTATCCCACAACCCTGCTCTGTTTTTTTGTCCATGTATTGTCTCTCTGAAATTGTCTTGTCATTGTCATTTATTTCCTTTTCTTGGTTTGCATTTTATTTGCATTTATTGTTTTTTCTCTCCACCTCTCCTTCTAGCCCCCAGATATAAATTTCTATCTTGGATCCTTTTACATCCCTGTTGCAAAAAAATACTTAGCACAGAATAGGCCCCTAAATAATTGAGAAATGAGTAAATAAACTCTACCACACCTTATAGTTTTTAGGTGGTGAGCTAAAATCCATGGTTGTCATGCCAGGTTCTAGTGAATTTCTTTAAGGGGAAGCTGAGATGAAGCGAGAGAGTAGCACAGACATATATATACTACCAACTGTAAAATAGATAGTCAGTGGGAAGTTGTTGCATAACAAAGGGAGTCCAACTCGAGGATGGAAGATGCCTTAGAGGACTGGGGTGGGGAGGGTGGGGGGGACACGAGGAGGGGGGAGTCAAGGAAGGGAGGGAATACGGGGATATGTGTATAAAAACAGAGGATTGAACTTGGTGTACCCCCCCCCAAAAAAAAAATGTGTCCGAAGCTAATTAACTGCAATAGGTCTGAGTAAACACGGAGTAGGAAGAAACAAGGAATTCCTAGGAAGAGAACTGCAGTCATATCAGCTTATCTAGAAACTGCTTGCAATGGGAAATTTAGAGATAATTTAATTAATTAATTAATTTTTGGCTGAGTTGGGTCTTCGTTGCTGCACACGGGCCTTCTCTAGTTGTGGAGAACAGGTGCTACTCTTTGTTGCAATGCATGGGATTCTCATTGCGGTGCCTTCTCTTGTTTCGGAGCACAGGCTCTAGGTGCACAGGCTTTAGTGACTGTGGCTCGTGGGCTTTAGAGCATCAGGCTCAGTCGTTGCGGCACATGGGCTTAGTTGCTCTGAGGCATGTGGGATCTTCCCGGACCAGGGATTGAACCCGTGTGTCCTGTATTGGCAGGTGGGTTCTTAACCACTGCACCACCAGGGAAGTCCCTAGAGATAAGTTTTAAAGACATGATTAGTTTCTTTTTGTTACGGAAAATTTCAAGCATAAACATGGGCTCTCTTGTGCACTGTGGTAGACAAATCCTAGGGTGGCTGCTCATCCTAGTAGTCACAGCCTGGCACTCTCTCTGAGTGTGTGAGAAACCTGTGACTTGCTTTCTAACCAACAGAACACGGCACATTTGATGTCACCCCTGTGTGACTGCTTTGTGTTATATGAGGTTCCATCTTGCTAGCAGTTTTGCTCTGGAGACTCTTCTTGCTGGCTTGATGAAGTAAGTGGCCATGCTGGGAAAGCCCACTTGACAATGAACTCCAGGTGCCCTCTAGGAGCTGAGGGCAGTCTCCAGTGGACAGTCAGCAAAAAGCCAAGGGCTTCCAGTCGTATAGCTACAAGGAAATGAATTCTGCCAGTGACCCAAGTGAGCATGGAAGCTGATTCTTTCCCAGCTGAGCCCCTAGATGAGTGTGCAGCTTAGCCATCACCTTGATGGCAGGTGTGAGACCCTAAGCAGATGACTCGAGTGCCTGGACACCTAACCCACAGAAACTGTAAGATAATAAATCTATGTTGTTTTAAGCTTCTAGGTTTGTGGTAATTTTCTGCCATAGATAATTAATACAGCTATATCTATCACCCAGCATTAACAATTTTCAAGTTTACCAATATTGTTTCATCTATATCCTCATGGTTTTTGGGGGTGGATGGGCTGGAGTATTTTACAACACATGCAAATACTTTAGTATGTCTAACAGAAAAGGACTATTAAAAAGCATAACCATGATGCCAGAAAAATTAGGTCTGAATTGAGAAAAAGAACAGAAATCTTTTTTTAAAGCCACCATGTCAATGCATTTAGTGTATATATATATATTTTTAATAAATTTATTTTATTTATTTATTGACTGCATTTGGGTCTTTGTTGCTGCACACGGGCTTTCTCTAGTTGCTGCGAGGGGGGGCTACTCTTCATTGTGGTGCGCAGGCTCCTCACTGTAGTGGCTTCTCTTGTGGAGCACGGGCTCTAGGCGTGTGGGCTTCAATAGTCGTGGCTCACGGGCTTAGTTGCTGAGTGGCATGTGGAATCTTCCCAGAAGCAGGGCTCAAACCCATGCCCCTGCATTGGCAGGGGGATTCTTAACCACTGTGCCACCTAGGAAGTCCTGCATTTAGTATATTAACTGGACACCTGGAAGAAAGGTGCTTGCAATAAATTGAATAACATCCTGTTAATCCCATGAGCTAAAGGATAGGAAAGCATGGGAGAGTTTTCATTTGAAATGTCTGAGGCTTGCCAATTGTTTTTTTAAAAAATACTATAGCCAGAGTACTTAATTGTCCCTATAATGTGCTTATGTCATACAATATCTAAAACGATTTGAACCCATTTCTGGCTAAGATCCTACCCATTTCCCTAATCTGCTTTAGAATGGACACTTGTAAATACCATTTCTATTCATAACTCCTTGTAATTTCACGTCATACTCTAATTGTCATACCCGCCACTTTTTCCTTAGCACAGGAAGCTCTTCTCAACTGGCCCCAGTTCTTTTCCCTTCTTGGATAAACCAGTCTCATCTCCCTTTGATACTGCTCACCTAGGCAGTGCTTAATAAGGGAAATTCTCACGGCTCTGAGTTCAATCCCATCTCTACCACCCGGGCTCTTTGTGATCTCTGGCAAGTAGTTGAGCGTTCTCTAAGCTGGATTCAATAGTGCCTCGCAGGGTTGTCGTGAGGATTAGATAAAGAACGTGTGTAATGTGTGATGTGCCCATCACAGAAAAGACGCAGCCGTCCCCCACCATTCTCTTTGTTGGTTTCCATCTCCAACCAAAGAACATCAGAACACTCAGCACCGCTCCTCTCCCGCCCTCGTCGCGGAGGATGCAGGGATTTGTAGTTTTTTGGTCCCCTAGTCGCATTTCCTTTCGGAGCCGGACCGCGAGAGGAAGAACTACATATCCCAACAGGCCGTGAAAGGAAAGTGGGCGCGGAAAACCGAGCGTCCCCGCCAGGCAGGCTTCGTTCTCGCGGCCCACCAGCTGTGCCCAGGGCGGGAGGGCTTAGACCCCGCGGCAAAGCCCGGGCCGAGCGCCGGGGCCGAGCGCCGGAGCCGATCCGCAGGGACAGTCGGGCTGGGAGGGAGACCAGAGCGGGCGGCGCGTCCGCCGCCGTGGGAGCTCGCGGGGGCAAAGGAGAGAAATAAAGCGAGCAAATTGTGAGCGCCCGTGTCGGAAAAGTGAGAAAGGGCAGGGATGCAGCAACCCACGCAGAACCTGACTGCCATAGGGTTTGTCCTCCGGGAGGGAGACAGGGGCTCGAGGGGACCCAGACCGCTTAGCTGTCCCCTCCTCCCCGCGGGAAGCCTGGAAGCCCGGCCTGGAGGCTGGTCGGACACGGAGACCCCCGCCCGCAGCCCCCATCCCGGAGTCCAGCCCGCCTCGTGCAACGCCTCCCCATCCTGTCGCCGGGGCACCAGCTCCCCATTCCCGGGCAGCTGTAGAGCCCCCGCAGCTCGACCACGCGCCCCGCCGGGGGAGGGAGAGGAAGAGTCGGGGCGGGCGGAGGAGAGTCACCTCTCGGCGCCGGTTCCTCAGGTCCCCCGGAGTCGCAAGAATGGGTTTGCGTGTTGCTGCGTGTATGCGTGTCCCGAGGCGACAGCGGCCGCCGGGAATAAACCCTGAGAGGCGGACAGAAGTCTGTGGGAGAGCGCGCGGCGGGGCAGCGGGTGCCGGGCCGGAGCGGCCCCCGGGCGATGCCGGAGGGAGCCCAGCGCCCGCCCCGGGGCCTCGCCTGGCACGCCGGTGGGGACAGGGGCGGGGGCCCTGTCGAGCCCGTGCGGGCTTCGCCGGCAAGAAGGAGGAGCCGGAGGAGGAGCCCGGCGGGCGAGGCGCGGGCCACCGCCCACCGGGCCGGGAGGAGGCGGACCCGCTCCGAGAGCGACGCGCGCGCCGGGGCTCAGCCTTGCAAACAAGTGTCTGTGGCGCTCGCTCCGCGGCCCTGAGACGCGCTCCGCCGCCCCCGGCGGCCCTCCTTGCTCCGCGCCTGGCTCCTATGGGGCAGGAGGGAACCAGGGAGCCCCTAGCCGCGCAGCCCGCGAGCCGCCGCCGCGACCCTCCGCCCAGGCGGCCTGGGCAGCCCCGCGCGGGGGCCGCGGACTCAGCTCGGCTGTCAGGCGCGCCGGCGCGGGGTCGCCGCGCGAGCAGCGCCCGGGCTGTCGCCGAGCCCGCTCCTGACAGAATAACGTGCTTGGTTTCCCCACCCCTGGGAGGGGTTGCCGGGGCCGCGAGCTGCCTCCCAGTTTCCATCGCTCTCTCCTGGGGAGGATCCGCCGCCGGGAGGAAGGATTAGAATAAACCTGACCGAGGCGCAGAAGTGGCTCCCGAGGAAGCCGGCGCCGGGGCCGCCGCCTCGCGTCCCCTCGGGGCGCAGCGCTCGGGGGTCAGCGGGCCGGAGCCGAGGCGCGGCCGGCGGGCCGGGGGCGGCGGGGCCGAGCGAGCGCCTGTGCGAGGGGGCGGGCGCGCGGCGAGCCGGGGGGCGGCCGTACAGCCCCCCGCGCCCCGCGGGGCCCCGGAGCTCCGGCGCGCGGGCTGGAAGCGACTGAGGATTGCCGCCGCGGGCTGCGGGCGAGCATCGTCCCTCTGGGCAGTGGATCCGGCTATGACAGCTGGGCTCCCCGAAGGGTTAACCTGGGTGTCTTCGGCAAAGTTGTCGCTGAGCCGGGAGCCCGCGTAGGGGCCGCGGCGCCGAGGCTCGCGGGGCGGCCGGGCGGCCGGCGGCGGTCGTGGCTCGGCGGGGCCCGCGCGGCCGGGGGGCTGCTGGGGGTGTGCGCCCCCAGCCGGCTGCCCTCGTGGATGCCTCCCGGCGGCGGCGGGCCCATGAAAGACTGCGAGTACAGTCAGATCAGCACCCACAGCTCCTCCCCCATGGAGTCGCCCCACAAGAAGAAGAAAATCGCGGCGCGGAGGAAATGGGAGGTTTTCCCGGGAAGAAACAAGTTCTTCTGCAACGGGAGGATTATGATGGCCCGGCAGACGGGCGTCTTCTACCTGACTCTCATCCTCATCCTGGTCACGAGCGGACTCTTCTTCGCCTTCGAGTAAGTGGCGGCGAAAGCTCCCCGACGCCTGGCACCCCTCGCCTCCCCGATCCCTGGCCCTCCCCTCGCTACTTTCGTTTTCTAGAAGCCTTTATTGTATATTGTTATATAATGCAGACCCGCTCTCTCTCTTCTTCTTTCAAGGGTCTGTTTGCTTTTCGGCCCCCAGGGATAACGCACCTCTGGGTCGGGCTCTGGGAGTGGAGGAGAGGGGAGAGGGGACACTCGGAAGGTGTGCCGGCCTTGTTGCTCCCCAGCGTTGAGTGGCACCTCGCAGGTGACTGATTCTTGGCGCTGGTCCCACTGAGTTTGGATACTAGCAAACCAGCCCAGGTGCAACCTTGTGTAGGAAGCGGAGATGAGGCAGATCCCTAAGTCAGGGATAAGCAGAATCGACTTCCTTTCCTGCTCACGAGCTGTAGGGCATGTTGTTAAGTTCATTTTACTAAATCTTCTACATACCTTCGCCGAATAACTAGAAATCCTGGTGATTTTAGGTCTCAGAGTGTAGGCCATCCCATGTGGCTTGGAAGGATAATTTCGTTTTTCATTTTCCTTAGATGTTCACTCTTGATCAACTATTTCTCGTTTACTGTCAGGTTTCTGAACTCTTCACTTTGAAAAAAGTTTCAATAAAAAATGTTTCAAACAAACACTTTCCTCTCCCCTCCCAATATTTGGGAACAGGTAAAAGGAGACTGTAGGCCTGTTCAGGAAGGGTATGACACTGCATGGTAACTTCTGATTCCAGAAGCAATACTTTGGGACTTTAGGGCTTTTATCTGGAAAACAGTGCATGGACGTCTTGGCCTTTTTCAGGAAAATCAAATTGGCCGGTAATAACTATCCTCCTGCCAACTAATGAAAGATCTTCTTACTTATTAATAGTATTAGATAAAGTAGTTTAACCACATTCCAAAATCAGTTTCATTTGCTCTTATTGGGTCCAACATTTGCAATGCAGCTTCTTATGTAATTCTTGGTACAGTATCTTATGGTCAATGAAACTTGTAGCTACTACCCCCTCCCCAGTTAAAAAAAAAAAGCAACATATTTATTGGGAGCTCTTTGCTTTTCCCATATCCTGGTTATTATGGGGCAATATACTGCTTCTGCTTCTGTTGGCTAGGGTTAATTAAAACCTTTTGTGTATAGTTACTTTTGTCTCTGGTAAGTGTTAATAGGCTCTGATTTTGTGCCCGGTGTTTGATATTCCAAATGCTGTCTCAGTCAGAAATGGATGAGCTGTTGATAGTGTAATACTTTTCACGTAAAGCCCTCTGACTCAGGGGAAACATTTTGTATCGGGACATTGTGCTATGATGAATAATTTTAACAGGATTGAGTTAGAACAGGTGAGGCGAGAGATCTCAGATATAAGCTATTCACCTCCCCCAGCCTTTCTTCCAGACAACACCTCCATTTCTGACTATGTAAAATTTCCAGGTCTCTCCTAGAAGTTTAACTTTTGTGCACATTTGAGACTAGTTGGTGGAGTCTATCGGGGGACCTGGGGACGGGAGGGTAAGAGTGTGGGGAGGCTTTCGGAAGGACCGGAGACATGCCCTGTTGCTCCTGCTGCTGCTCCCCTGTCCCCATCCAGAGCCACCCTCTTGTCCTTACAGACCCGGGGAACTGGAGGAAGGGGCCAGAGGTTCTGGGGGAGTTTGCAGTCTGAGTCATAATAAATTCCTGCACTGACATGATGATGCCATATGGTTGAACAGAAATGCCATCCTTCTAATGGTGGCTTTCATGACAGGTGGGCCCCTAGATAGAGCATATTCACTATATTCCTAATGTTGTGAAGTTTTGAATGGATCTATGTTGGCATCTTTGCTCTTTTTAGCAATGTGAAGAGTGGAGAAAATGGATTAATTTTGTGGTTGTGTTGCAAAGCTTCAGCCACAAGTGTGTTTCATGTAGGATCGTGGCTATTTCATTTTCTCTATATACCCACATCCCCACTGTATGATTAGGGGTCCCCTCCAGTTATTACTCACCATCTCTTACTTTCTTCTGTCAAACATTGCTTTTAACCAGACCATCATAAATTCATTTTTGCTACTTCATCTCTGTGTGTGTTTCTTCCAAGAGTTCCCCAAAGTCCTCACTAGCAGGTTGTTAGGGATCTTTTTCTGTGTCAGCTTTGTGTTAACGGGTGGCTGTAGGAATAAACATGTGCGCTGGGATTTTATTAGCTACTGTCGGCAGCTTCATTTGTAGATCGGCTCCACGTGTATGCGTGTCTTTGGTGTCCATGAGCATCTCTTCAGTTAGGCAATTTGAAATTTCAAGAAAAGAGGCTCATCGTAGCATGATTCCTCAGTTGCAAAAAATCATAGGGCTGCTCAAACCGTAGAATATTATGTTTTGGCAAGGATATTTGCCATTGCCATTGCTTTTAAGTTCTTTACCATTGCTAACGCCAGAGTGAAATGAAATAACTTTGACCCAATTAATTTGATAGAGACTCAGAGAACCAGTTAGTCTCATGTCACATGCATAGGAAATGAAATGCCAGCAGGCTAAGAGAGATCAAGACAGAATGCCAGTTTTGTCTCTCACTGTCTGCCTTCCTTCTGTCATTCCTTCCATTATTTATTGAGCATATACTATGTAGTTGCCTATTTTGATTAATTTCATGTCTAAATAACTTTAATATTAGAAGAATTTGTTTTCAAACATTAGGGTCTGTTTCTCTATACTGCAACACAAAGGCAAGTATGAAATTTGAAAAGAAGACATACGACTTCTAAACTTAGCTTTAGACCTCCTCTTCCTGCAGCTCTTCTCCACTCCACCTTTCCTTCCTGTCCTTAAACAGGACAGGGAAATTTGCCCAGGAGAAGTGGACTTCTTAGAATGCAGCAATAGGTGTTGGTACTGTCTTCAGTCCTGGGAGAAAGGCAGGGTAGAATGATTGTTCCCACCTTGAAGATGAAGTGACAGCCTTGGAGAGGTTAAATAATCACTGAAGATCACATACTAATTAGTGGTGGGGCTTCTGACTGGAAAGCCTGTGCCCTTTCTGAAGCTCTGTGCTGCTCCTCCTCTGAGTATAGGCTAGTGGTTACAGGCATGTATGCATTTTGGAAGGACAGAATCCAAAATTCTTCCCAGAAGTATGACCCTAGACAAATCCGTTGACTTTTCTAAGCCTTAGTTTCCCAATCTGTTAAATGGGATTAATAATATCTACATTTCAATGTGAAGATTAAATGAAGTGTATTTAATACAGCATCTGATACGCAGTACTCATTAAATGGTACATACTATTGGAGCAGAACTTAGAAACAGCTTCCCAAGGACTCTGGTCACCCTGTTCTGAGAGCCTGTTGAGGAGGGAGTGTGTGGATTAGGAAGTAAGCATGACAGCAAGCAAGCGTGACAGCAATAGCATACTAGGGCTGAAAAAATGCAGAACTGTGTAGCCTGCAGTTAAAACAGAGACCTTTGCCTGAGTCTGAGGAGCAGCTTTGCTCTTACCCCTCTAATACAGACACTGAGCAAGGGCAGTGAGGAAGCCTACAAGAAGCAGGGACTGGATTTTATCTCCATTTTTGGAGCTACCATCTCAGGATGGGGAAGACAGTAATAAAGTAACTAGAAGCAACCTGAAGCAACTCTCCAGTCTTTGTCAAGTAGGGTGGGGCTGTTTATCTTTGGGCATCTTTTAGTCACCATATGGGTTCCTGGTCCAAAGTGACAGCCTTTCACGGCTGCGTTTAAGAGGCAAGGGTGGGAGCTGGTTGCAGTGCTGTCGAGACATCTCACTGCTCCTTGCACTTATTGAGGGGCTGGCACATCAAAGACTCCCTGCAATGTCCTCATTCTCACACCCCCTAGAATTGCCGTTTGAAAAGATCATTGAGCATTATCAATTCCTTTCTCTCTGACATACACACACATACAGCTCACTTTTGTTTAGAGTTGAAAATTTGAAAAGAAAAAAAGTCTTTGGTCCTAAAGTATTGACCTTTCATGGTCTCTTGATCACAGGGGCAGAAAGAAGGAGATGAACTGGGATGCAGATGAGGTTCCTGTTTCCAGAAGCATCCCCCAAGACCAGGGGAGGCCTGCTCAGATCTTGGACTTGACTGTCTCCCAATTCTGTGCTGTCGGCACAGACAGTTTGGAGATGTTACTAGGGAGGAAGCGCTTGAGAGTGTGGCAGCATTCTTAAATTTCTCCTCACCTAGAAGTCCATTGGTGATTCTTTAAAAAAGCCATATTTTCTTCTCTCTTGTCCTCCCTTCTTCCCGTAGTCTTCACTTCTTTCTCTTCCTCTTCCTTCTCTTCCGTTTTCTTCTTTCTTTGGCTCATCCCCTCAATAATTGATAAATAGCTGGTAGTCAGTGGAACTACAGTCAGCTTGCCTTGAAGATGGAACGGGGACTGTCCCCATAGACAAAAGTGCCGTTTCCAATAATAATGTCTCCCTTTTAGATTGGAAATCCTTTACTATCTAGTAGAGGGTACTGCCCTTATAATAGGTAAAGATCTCTCATCTTTTCTCAACTGTCCTATTCCGAACTGCATCAAGTTTTCTATCATCTCAGAAAACGTCTGGAAAGTGTCCCATCTTCGTCTGGCCAGCTGCTGGCCATGCTGTTCATCGTAGAATACCATGGGGTTGAGAGTAGGTGAAGGTAGGTGACCATCAGCACCTTACACAGAACCTTCCCTGATAACATAGTAAATGGTGTCAAGGGCACTCTGTAACCCACTGTGGCTCCACAAGAATTTTAGGTGGCTTCAAAACCTCATTAATGGCCTCAACATGCGTACACTAACCCATTCATTTATGTGTGATTAACACATGTAAATTCCATGGGCGTAGGGGCTCCATTTGTTTTATTCACTGACGTTCCTCCAGCAGCTAGAGTAGCACCTGGTACGTAGCAGGCTCCCAGTAAGTATTTACCGTTTAATGAAATAATGGTAAAATTGAAACGCACTGAAAAATAACTTCCATGTGCTTCGGCTTTTCGTTTTGTAAAGTTGGTAACAATAAAATGCATGATTAATAATATCTTATAGAACATATTTGCCTTAGAAATGTTGATTAGCAATGTAATTCTTCTGAATTCAGAGTCAAATATCATCCCTTTTCAAACGCATCAGTTAAAGCAGAAGAAATAAAGATTTTCTTAGTTACTTAGAAAACTAATGATAGAGTTGTGATGGTCTCTTCACTAAGACTTCTTTCTATTTTCTCTTTATTTTTAAACTAAACACTTTAAACAAATAAAGCACTGTGTGATATATAGGAAGGTGACCCAACAACCACCAGCATCTAGAATAATTTTGCATTTTATAGGTTCTTGACTTTGGATACTTGAATTTATGTAATAGGACTTTTAAGGATTCTGTTGACTGCTTATATTTCACTGTCTTCTCTCAGCTAGTGGGAACTAACATCAACTTATGCAGAAAGGACTCCTGTAGATTCCTGTAACAGGGTAATGATGGTTAATTATTCAATGGGCTATATCTACATAACCTGGAGAATTTTCTTTTGCAGTACAATGCTGCACATAATTTATTCAAGGCAGAGTTATTGTGTCTTAGCAAGAGAACTTAAATTAAGGATTTCAAGGAAGTGTGTTCATTGTTTTGTAGCTGAGGTTATTAGGAAAGGGAAAACAGTGGTGGTCAATAGATGCTTATATTTAGATACACCCAGAAATTTGAATCTGATAAAATGTCGATTGGTTCAAGTAAGAGTTGGGGACCTTCTGAATGCTTTTGTTTAGTTCTTCAGTAAATATAGAAGTTGGTCCCAATTCAAACTAATTTTTATAAACTAGATGATTTATTTCTTCAATTTCGCCCATTTAAAAAATATAATATTAGATTGATACAGCCGATTATATGTAACCCACATGCAAGTTTGAAATAAAATACTATAAAGAGCACCCATGAAACTACAAGAACCACATCAATACCAGGGCTTTTGAATCTACTTATATCCTCTGGGTTTCAGCCCTGTCTCATCTTCCTGCCCCTGCCAGGCGACATCACTACCTAAGCTAGCCATTTTTAATGCCGTGCCTTTTTCCCTCAAGATTGTTGAATGTATGCATTCCCAAACAATAGGTTGTTTAATTTGGCTTATTTTTCTATATAAAAAATATAAAGAAAATGTTCTTATATATAAAAAAGTAATGAAAATCTTTTATTTTAAAAAACTCTCTCTTCCTCCTCTCCTCTCCCTCTTTCTGACCTGTTGAAGAGTAAGTTACAGGTCACACTTTTTTATATCCTTATTTTTCAGCATGTAATTCTTAAGAAAACGGATGTTCTCTTATTCAAACACAGTATTAGTATCAATTTCAAGAAATTTAACATGGATACAATAGTCCACATTCAAATTTTGCCTTTGTCCCAATACTAGTGGGTTAAAGTTTGTCATCATGATATTTGTTTTCTATTTATCTAATATGTTTTTTTCCTCTTTTCTGCCTTCTCCCCTTCTTTTAGGTGAATTACATATTTTTAGTTTCCATTTTATTTCCTTTAAAAAATGTGGGCTGTGTTTCTTTGTATTTTTTCAGTAGTTGCTTAAGAGATTAGAATATGCATTTTTACTCCTTAGTAGTCTACCTCCAAATAGTGATATTGTACTTCAGAAATAATATAAGAAACCTATAATGTTATAATTCCACTTCTCCTACCCTTTGTACTCTTATTGTCATATATTTTATATCTGTGTATGATACAAACCCAGTAATATTATTATTTAAAAGCAGTCAGTAGTATTTAAAAGAAACAGAAATATATATACATATATAAAATAATTATACTTTAAAACAAAACCTATACAAACATATAAAATCTAAAACTCACATACATTTGTACATATATGAAAGAGATAATTTTAAATAGAATTTTATATTTATCCTCACATATTTATCATTTCTGATACTCTTTATTTCTTTCATCTGTATTATTTCCCTATGGCCTAAAGTACTTCTTTTAGCAATTTTTGTATGCAGGTCTGCTGGTGACAGGTTCTCTTAGTTTTTGCTTTGACAATGTTTATTTGGCCTTTATTTATTTATTTTAAAATTTTTATTTATTTTTTGGCTGCGTTGGAACTTCATTGCTGCACGCAGGCTTTCTCTAGCTGTGGTGAGCAGGAGCTGCTCTTCATTGTGGTGCATCAGCTTATTGCGGCAGCTTCTCTTGTGGAGCATGGGCTCTAGGTGCTCGGAATTTAGTAGTTGTGGCTCGCAGGCTCTAGAGCACAGACTCAGTAGCTGTGGCACATGGGCTTTGTTGCTCCGCAGCATGTGGGATCTTCCTGGACCAGGGATCAAACTCATGTCCTCTGCAGTGGCAGGTGGATTCTTAACCACTGCACCACCAGGGAAGTCCCATTTTGCCTTTAAAGGATATTTTTGCTGGATATAGAACTCTAGTGTGACAGTTTTTTTCTGTCATAACTTGGAAGATATTGGCCCATTGTCTTCTGGCCTGTTTTGTTTCTAATGAGAAGTTAGCTCTTATTTTTTTGCATTCCCCCCAGTATGTAATGGGTGAATTTTTTCCCAGGCTGATTTTCTCTTTATCTTTTGTTTTTTGTTTTCAACAGCTGAATGAGGACATACTGAGAGATCTGTGGATTGATGTGTGGAAGTTTTGGACATTTTTCATCCATTATATCTTCAACATTCATGTCGTGTTCTCTCTCTTCTCCTGGAACTCCATTTATTTATACATGATACCATCTTATATAGTTCATCACATCTTGGATTTTTTAAATTTTTTACTGTTTTTTTCTTCTATCTCTTTTGTGTTTCAATTTGAATAATTCCTATTGGTTTGTCTTCAAGTTTACTGATCTTTTGCTCACTGTGTCCTGTCTCTGATGAATGCTTTTTGATACCTTATTTTTTATTTGGAGCATTTCTGTATTTGAAAAATTAGTTTTTTAACACTAGTTTGAAAAAATAATTTTCATTCTTCTGTGGAAATTTTCTGTATATTTATGTCTATATTTTCTACTGGATCCTGTAACATTTTTTATAGTTATTTTGGAGTCCTTGCCTAATGATGCCAGCATTTATCACCTCTGGGTCTGTTTCTTTTGGCTATTTCTTCTCTTGACTATGGCTTACAGTTTCTCCCTTCTTTGTGTTTCTCATGATTTTTGATTGCATGTTAGGTATTATGCAGAAAAGAATTGTTGAAACTTCAGTAATTTAAAAGGGCCAGTAGAGTGTGGGCTGAGTCAGTCTCATTTGTAATTGAAATGGGTGTGGGCTTTGGTGATGCTTTAGATTCATCACTGACTTCAGGTGTTTTGAGGGAAGAATCAGAACTTTCCCTTTAGCAGGGATTGGGATCTGAACCCTGGCAAAACTCTTTATGCTTCACAGCCCAGCACCAGCTTACTGACCTGTGGAAGATTTGCTTTTCAGCCAGACGGCCAGCTTTTTTGGATTATTGGAGAGCTTTCTTTGCAGTCTTGCCCCAGCTTTCTATACCTAGGACATCTTTTTTGCCCAGCTATTTGGTCCCCACTTTTGGACAGCTGCTGCAGTGCCCTGAGTGAAGGCCTGAAGTGCCTGAGAGAGATTTTCTCATTTTTCTATGCTCTGACTCCTGCCTTACCCTTGGTGAAGGTCCCTTAGGAGTCAGGGCAGATGTCTCTCAGCTCTCCTGCCCTATCCAAGCCTTTGGTGTATTCTTGCTATGTGTTTGGTGAAGATCTGTGGGGAAGGGTGGGTGGTGGTGCAGACCGACTCTGTGGCTGGGTCTCCTTGGAATTCTAACCCACATAGCAGTCCACATGTGGCCGTTAACCTAACTAAAATTTTGCCGGTTTCTCCTTACCCCTGTCTATGGTGGATTCCTATTCTTCCTGCCACTTCTCTAGGAATGAAAGCTGCTGTTGGCCTTTTTTCTTTTGGGAAGGGTTCAATACGTTGAGACTTCTTTGCACCCTCAGCTCCCTGATATATTTTTAAAAATTGCTTTTGTAGCATATCTGGCTTGTTCTCGTTGTTAGAGTGGAAGTGATTGCTCTTATAACTTTCAATTTATGGGGTTTTTTTTAGCTTAATGTTGTGTTTCTCATTTATGTTGTTGTGTATATATGTAATTAGTTTTTATTGCTATAATATTTGGTTTGTGTAAATATGCTCAATTTATTTTCCTCGTACACTTTCTAATATTTCTTTCCTCATACTCTTTCTAACATTTCTTTTTCTGACTTCTCACTGATTCTTGGCATTTACTATCACTTTATAGGGTAGAATATGCAAGGCTGCCTCTGCGTGGGTTTTGATTTCTTCTTAAGGATGTCCCAGCAATGACTATGACGTCTAGACCCAAATGCTTATGCCTGGGTAACTGAGAGAGTTTAGCATGGGATGCAATCTATTATGCTTTTACATGATGATAAAATACTTATCAAAATGATAAATCATGACTATCAACTTGTCATTGAAGTTGTATACAATTAAGAGCAATGTTTAAAGAAATATATATCCTTATGATGAGTGAGGTAACTTTATCACAAATTTCATCTTCATCTTCATAGTTTGGTTTGATGCTAGTTGTCATTGATTTTAAGAGAAAGCTTTAACTTTTCCCCCTCACTTACAATACTTTGGGTTTGGAAGCTCTTCTCTCATCTCATGCCTAACTTAGATACAGAGCCTCAGAGTACCTGTAATTAAGATTCTGTTACCAGACTCTTCTCATGTAGCTGGTTTTTGTTGACAGTCCTGCTAGAAGGATTTCTGCTGTACTTGAGAGAGAAAAATCTCTTCCCCTGCCATGATCAGGCCCAGGATGAAGAGAAACGTGACAGCTGTGTGTGTGTGTGTGTGTGTGTGTGTGTGTGCGTGTGCGTGCGTGTGTGTCTCCTTTTCCCTCGACTCCATTTCTCCAATTTGTAGAGGTTGTCCTATCCTTAATTTAGGCCTGTTTTGGCCCCTACCTCCTTGACCCTTCATCCGAGAGCTGTCATACCATTAGAATAGACTTCGCTGTCCCTCCAGGAGATTTTTGGAGTAGACTTGCTTTCAATTGTGAGACTGTTTTATTTTAGAACATTTTAAGGAAATTTGGACAGAACGAACCATTAAGAAATGTGACTTTCCGTACATCTTCAAATGGGCTTTGCAAACTTCTGAGTTCATAGATCACGGGGGCTGATCTTGCTGTTGAGTCATCAGAAAACGACAAGGCTGGCAGGGTGGCTGATAGAGGAGGGTGTAGCCAACGGCCCTCTGGGCTGGATGTGGTTTGCCTGGAGATAGTCTTATCAGTGGAGGAATGGCTGGCTGTCTAACTCACTTGGGAAAGAGTTTAAGCTTTATAGTCTGCTCTCTTTTGGTGGTTTTCAGGCACTTCTCATAAAAACAGAGAAACAGCTTATTTTAGCACAAAACACTGGAGTCTGTTAGGGGCGTTAGTCCTACTTACTGCAAAGGGAAGTTACTGTCTCTCCTGTACAGACAGCAGAACTAAAAAGGGTCCTCACAATGTGTGTTCCTGGCTACTTCCTTGACAAAATCCAGTATCCCTTTTTTTCAGTTTTTCTTTTTCCTTTTCTCTCAGTGGTTTAAGAGCCTGTGACTACTTTTACTTTTTTTGGAAACTTTTTCTTCCTTTAGCCTCTAGGATGTTCATCTTCTACTTACCTTTAGTTACATCTTTTTCTCCTGTCTTACATCTGTTCTGTCCTCCTTGCCCTTAATTACCTTTGTCCATTCCCTGTCTGCCTTTTTTACTTTCTCAAGCACGTTTGAGTCATCATGGTGACACTCTTACCTCTTCCAATGTGACTTCATTTCTCTCTCTTCCCCTGCTTAAAGCACCTGCCCTCTCAACTTGCATTTCCTCTGGCCTGTGGAGATCTTTACTCAGGTGCCCTCTGATGCCCAGAAGGCCAGGTGTTGAAAACCAAATGCATTGTTCATGGCTCCATCACTCTCACTAAAGAAAACACTCCTGGTCCCCAGAATTCATCCCGGAAGTGTTCTCCCTTTTCACCCTCCTCACATGTAATACTTTGTCATCACACTCTACTAATCTTTTTCTTTAATGTCTCTTAGGCTGTATTTTTCCTACTTCCATACTTAATGTGGTGGGTTTCAAACATATTCACAAAATCTTTAACTCTCTTCCCATTAAAAAAAAAAAAAAGAATGTATTTCTTCTCCCCTTGAATATGGTCCAGCCTTAGAGACTCAGTTGTAAAGAACAGAACATGTCAGAAGTGATGCTGTGTGATTTCTGAGGCTAGGTTAGAAAATGTGGTAAAGCTTCCGCTTGGTGCATGGGTGCTCGCACTCTTGCTGTCTCTCTCTGCCTCTTTCTCTCTCTCTTACTTGGGACAGTGTACCTTGCAGCCCTGAGCTGCTGTGTAAGAAGTCTAGCTACATAATATAGAGACCATGCACAGAGACTCTAGGCCACATAGAGATAGAGGTGCCACAGATGCCCTGCTGTTCCAGCCTCTGGCAGTTTGTGTCTTGATGGCTCAGAGGCCAGAGATGTGAGTGAGTGAGCCTTCATGTGGTTGCATTCCCTGCCTCCCCTGTCTCTGAGCTACCCTAGTGGAAGCTGAAAGGAGCAGACCTGAGCTATCCCTGCCCAGCTTTGCCTACATTGCAGATTCGTGAACAAAATAATGTTGTTTCAAGCCAGTACGTTTTGAGGAGGTTTATTAGACAGCCATGGTAACTGGAAAACTTCACCTCCAGAACTTCTCAAATGAAGTTTGAGACTGGGCTGGAATATGCAGCCGTCAGTGTGTGCCTGACAGTGCTCAAGTTCTAGTGCTGGAGTTAGAGCCTTTAAGTGGATTCAAGGCTAGCTGCTCTCACTCACCTCCATTCCAGCGTGCCCTTGAGCAGGAGAGAAAGGAGTTGCAGCTAGATAAGGCATCCACAAGTGTGCCAACCCCAGATCTCCCTTGGGAGAGGTGTCCTTTGTGGGAAAGCAGTTTGAGTCGCAGTGGCCTAGGCCCTCATCACCCCGGGCCACTCCTGGCTTTGTTTCTCAAGTTCCCTTCCACGCTGTATTCGTTGCATTTATAGTGATAGACTCACATCCCCATTATGTGGAAAAGTAAATCCACACAAAACTTAAAATTGGTGTTCAAGGACTTTCTAGATTTCTCCCAATTTATTGAGTAAATAAATGAGAACCTCTATTCTCTAAGAGCTCCCTGTAGAGCATTCCCATCTGTTGATTTTGGAGAGGGTTGAATGTGGAAACTCGGTCATGGTAGGGATGCCTCCCTGACACTGTTGTGAGCCAGCATGTTTACTCTTCCCTGTTATTGAGAAGGCCAGGGACCTGGCTAACCTGCCATGCTTTTGACTTACCCAGGTCTTTCCAATAACAGCCAATGGTGACCTTGTATATGCAGAGCTGTGTTGCCCTAGAAGTGGGCACTAGACAACCAGTGACTTCCAGTGATCTGATCTTCCAGATTTATATGATCAATGCCATTTATCATCTTGAATGGTACTATTTTGGGGTCTTTTAATGCCATGAATTTCCCATACACACATCCTTGATGGCAGATAAGGGCATATTTGAACATATAAGCCAAAGTCAAGTTAAATTCTGCAGCTATATATAGTCTATTTGTCTTTCTAACCAGGGAGAAGAATTCTTTACTCAGATTATCTCACAGTTACCAACTTGGTATAAAATTTCCTGCTTCTTTTTAAGACAGCAACTCATGCAAATTAAATTCCAAAATGGTCCCAACACACACATTCAAATGATAATTTCTACTCTGTTTAGGAGACCTACTGAGTTTGTGTTTATGTTCCTAATCCATTAGCTTTAAGCATACTTTGCACAGATACTTCAAAAGATATGCTCTTGTCTTTTTGAAAATAAATTGATACTGAAAGTTAGAGAACTCTTCATCATAAAATTATTTAGTCAGGATTAACATTGAATAGCATTGTACAAAAAGAAACTTTCTTCTTTGGCTCAAAATTTTAAAAAAGGTAAAAAGCATTATTTTAAAGCTATATGCCTTTATTGAAGTAGGAAACGATTTCCATTCTATTTTTTATTTAGAAGTTGAAGTGGCAGCCAGAGTCCCATTCATTTAGAACTGAACTCTTCCGCCTCCTGGCTATGGGTGGTTACAATTGATCGGGAAAATGTCATCTCCTAGAACATGAGATTAATATTCTTCATTCTAAAGAAGGTGTGAAATTATTGATTTCAGAATGCTGTGTGGGTTTATTCCTACCACCCAGAGTTGGCCCTGATTGTTTTCAAGAAAGATCTTAAGCTTTCCTGAGCAGGAGCCCCAAATAAGCATAAAAGGGGAGAGTTGAAGTGTGGAAATAAGTGAAGACTTGTATTCCTTTCTTCTCATTCCCTTTCACCCATATGAGTTTTCTATTGCTGTCATAGCAAATTACCACACATTTAGTGGCTTAAAATGATACAGATTTATTATGCAACCATTCTGTGGGTTAAAAGTCCAACACAGGTCTCCCTGGACTAAAATCCAGGTGTCAGCAGGGTGTTCTCTTCTGGCAGCTCTAGGAGGGAGTCCATGCCGTTGCCTTTTCCAGCTTAGAGAGCTGACATGTGGCCCCCGCTCTCTGCCTTCAAGGCCAGAAACGATCCCTCTCTGGGTGCCTTCCTTCCGTAATCACACCTCCTTCTGACCACAGCCAGGAAAGGCCCTCCACCTTTAAAAGCCCATGTGATTAGATGCGCCCACCCAGATTACCTAGGACAACTCCCCCACCCCAAGGCCTTTAATTTAATCACAGCTGCAAAGTCCCTTTTGCGATGTAAGGTAACATATTCACAAATACCAGGGGTTAGGACACGGATGTCTCTGGGCGGCCATTATTTTGTCTGTTACACCCCCAATCCTTATAATTTCCATATTAACTGGACTTGAAATGCTGAAGACTTTTATACACCCTCAGAGAAGGGCTTGTTAATCAGACATCGAAAAATGGGTGCATGAAATAGACCCCTTGATTATTTGCAGAATTCTGAGGAATTCCGAATGAGATGAGGCAGAGTATCTCAGGGATGGGCCGAACTTGACTCACCTGGTTCATGCCACAGGTAGCGTCCCTCGGGAAGCCGACTCTGAGACAGGTTTGCCTGTAGAGCATTCAGCAGGGAGCACTCTCGGATGAACACCCGTGGGGAAGCAAAGGGAGGAGCACCGGGCAGACAAGTCACTATAAAGTCTCCGCCAATCTTGCCAGCCAAGGGAACAGGCCTTTATACCCCTGCATTAACCAGCAGTAGATGTCAGCTGCCCCAGGAAGGGGGCAGGATCTCTGGTGAGACCATTCTCTCCAGCTGCAGGCGGTTTTCTGAGAGAGACTCGGCTGCAGGCTGGCCCATGCCAACATTCCCAGCAGCTGGGGGAGTGCGTGCTTCTGTCCTGAAAGAAGAGGTGGTGGGGTGCGGTCGGGGGTTTGGGAAGGTTATCTGTCTGCCTGATGAGAGCATCCACTACAGTTAGGCACAGCTGAGTGTTGCAGATGGGTCAGCAGCCTCGTGGGATGACCCAGGCTTTGGGGACAAGCCAACTGCAGGGGTAAAAGGGAATCCAGCCTGGCGGGTCACAGACGGGATCGGGGTGGCCCAGTGATGTAATTCTGTAGAGTTTGGAAACAGAGACGGGTGTCAGTGGAGGGCAGGGTCTCAGGCCCAAGGCTGAGGTTCAACAAGACGCTTTGTGCCAGGTGGGGCTCCGGTGCTGGAGGGTTGCAGAACAGGGTGTCAAGCACAGGGAATCGGACGAGACCAGGGTGGGGATGTGGTCCTAGGGCTGCGCGCAGTGTCGGCGTGGAGCAGCAGCCTGCTGGCAGAGGGGAGAGCCCCTGATGCTGGGGCGCTGCTGCTCTGTCCCCTCTGCGTCTGCATCTAAGGGCCAGCCTGCGTTTGAGGGTGGAATAGGGAAACGAGGCTGGAAACCAGGCTGAGCTTGGCACATAACAAAATTTCTTTCTCAGTGTGTGATAGACCTGTCTCCTCCAAAGAAGATTTTTGAATATTTCATTGTTTTCTTCCCCTTTCTCTACCCAAGACAGGATAATGGGAGTAATTAGTGATGCTCTAGAAAAAGGCTTGAAGAAGTACTTTCTCTTCTGATTCAGGAAGACTGTGGAAATATTTTATAGGAACACAGTACATTGTATCAAGTGAAACTATTTCTTCTTTGCTTTAGAACAAATGTCGCCCTTCTTATTTTGCATTAGAAAGGCATTTTGTAGTTACGATGATTCCACTGTCAATAAGGCTGCTCTTAGCATTTACATTGACCGGCTCAACGGAAGAGGAAAAGTTCTGACTGTGTATTTGTGTGATAAACATAAAGTGCAGGTTTGGCAAATAGCTTGCTTACTTTCTCAATATCCACAGGTTAATTCAGCCTCCAGAGAAAAAATGGTTTTACGTGAAGTGTCTAGCCTGATACGTTGAGAAACATAATGGGGACATGTGTGAGCCTGGGTGCTTTTTTAGAGGGAACCTAAGGGGATGCTCTCTGCCCGCCTGGTTGCTCAGACCTTGCTTTCCTGATCACAGCACTTAGGCATATAGATAAAATCATCCCTCTTCACAGGAGCCTCATTTCCATTCCTTCAGGCCACCTATTTTTTTCCCATATCTTTCTTCATGAATATTTCATTCTTATTTTACTTTTGCTAGTATTTCTTGGTCTCTTTACTCAACAAATATTTTAGTAATTTATTTCATGCCAATTACAAGGTGCCATGTGTTGGAGTTGTGTATAAGACATATATATAGGTAAATTAGGGTGCTGTTATCTGTTGTCAGGGCCCAGGTTAGTATTTTCTATATTTAGAGTATAGAAATACCACATTCTAGTGTTTTCAGTAAGCACCATGCCATGAGATAAGAAATAAAGGTATTTGCATCATCTACCATGTGTAGCTGTGTGTACCGTTGGTCCTCCATCCGTTTCTACAGAGTCCACATCCATGGATGCAACCAACCGCAGATAGAAGATATTCAAAAACAAATTCCAGAAAGTTCCAAAATGCAAAACTTGAATTTGCCACATGCTGGCAAATATTTACATAGCATTTACATTGTATTGGGTATTATAAGTAAATCTAGAGATGACTTAAAGGGTACAGGAGGATGTGTATACTGTACCATTTTATATAAGGGGCTTGAGCATCCTGGAATTTTTGTATCAAAGGGAGTCCTGAACCAATCCCCCATGGATACCCAGGGTTGATTATATATGCATTTTCTTCAGATAGGCTTAGACCTCTTCTCATTATTTATGCCTTTTCCCTCTTAAGATTCTTGTTTCAAAGGTACAAGGGCAGCTGTTGTTATTGTCACTCGTATGAAGAAAGCGGACCCCCCCAGAAGGTTAATGGATTTGTGATGAAGGAAGATTGGAACCAGCATCTCCTTGTCTTCCGTGTACTTTGCTCCACTGGAGTGGGCTTCTGTGCCCAGCTGGTGCTGACCCAGACCAGGACTCTCCCACAGCTGCATTCCTTTGCAGGTCACAACTTTCTTGAGGCCTTGCCGGATCTTCCCCCTCCTCCATGGACCCCGTCCCAGGGAGCAGGCTGTCTGGATGGCCCCGATCCTGACATCACACACTGTGCCTGCTGTAGGCCCAGGCCCAGGGTGAGCCCCCCGCAAATATTAGTCAGATTACTTTGAAAAGGGATAGGGATGGTGGTGTTTGGTGCAAGGAGAGTTTTGCTCTGAATCAATTGTGTTGTCACCATCAGGGCTGGATTAAAGAGTTTCAAAAGCCAGAAACACTAAGAGGTTTACGTGGCCAGCCCCCTTCCCCACCACCGAAAGTAATGTGTATACCAAAATAAATTGTAAGACACAAAACTTATATTTTTCCAATTCCAGAATTCTGAGTAAGTTCGTTGAAGCTGAACTTTTCTCGTTTTGTACTCCCTTGTCCCAAGGACATCCCAAACCATTGTGTGGTCTGCCCTCGAGGTAACCCGGTGGAGGTCTCACCCTGGAGAGTTGTGTTGGGTGGCGCCAGGGGCCAGCACAGCCCTGCAGGGCTTTCCTGGGCTTCAGTCCTGCTGCCACGCTGAGCTCCCACCTGGAAGGCAGCGATGGGGGTGACGCCTGGATGTTCCCCCTGTACCCGACACCCTGAACTGCGGCTTTTTCAACCTTTAAGAGAGTGACCTACACCCAGCAGTATGTCATTGAGATCCAGGACACACACACACAGATGAAAATTTCACAAAGCAACGCTTCTCTAACCAGGCACTGTGAGCTCTAGTCTATTCTACTCTATTGTTTTATTCTAGAATATTTCACTTAAAAATGCTTCTTGACCCACTAAATTGATTTCATGACCCACAGCCTGCACTCTGAGAAACACCATGGCCACAGCCTAGCACCGGCCGTACACTGCTGCCCCGGGTGCCGGGTCCCCATGCCTCCTGTCTTCATTCCCCCTCTCTCACCCCACTCCGCCCGTGCCCTCCACCTGAGTTCCTCCCACTTCCAGCCATGCCCTGGGGAGGCCACACACAACCCATCTTTCCTGCTCTTACTCAAGCCTGCTGTGTTTCTCAAAGCCTTCCTGACGTCCCAAACGGTGACTCTTCCCCCGTGTCTGGCGGGGTGCGGTGCACGCCTTCCTCTCTGCGGCTGTCCCATTGCCTGTCCCACTGCTCTTCTGCTTCTGTGCATCTGGACTGGTGGGTGGCACACAGTAGGCACTAAATCAGTGCTTCCGGAACTGCATTAAAACACTAGTGTCCTTGTGTGGAGGGGCCAACAGAAAGCTGCCTTTCAAGCTTCCTACATCCATTTCCAGGTCTGCGTCCAGGCGTGGAGTGTTTGCACTAACCTCCTTCATTATTTATGGGTCTGATGCTGAAGCCTTTCCTCAAGAGGCATTGCAGTAACACTTAGCAGTGACACAACGTTTAGATGTAGAGGTCAAAGATATAGAAATGTTGGTGTTTCAAATAATGGACTTTAAAAAATTTTTTTAGAAGCACAAAAACATGTAAACATGTGCTTTTCAAAATAATGCTTTTTTCATGACTATTGTTGACTCTGGTCAATCTCTTGGTAAGCTGTGTTCTAGAATTTTACTAGCTATATCCAGGAATTGTTTTCTTTTACTTCTGATCATATAATGGCAGAATTGGTACCACCCCCACCCCCACACCCCATTTTGCAGATGAGAAAACTGAGGCCCAGGAGGCTAGATGATTCACGCAAGGTAACACAGGAGGCCTAACAGCAAAGGCAGGGTGAGAATGTATGTCTTCTGATTGCCAGGCCGGGGCTCCCCTGCCCGTCATCCCTTCTTGACATAAGGAAGGTAGTGAGGGGGAGTGTGAATTTCTCCACCCTCATAACTATCAATAGATCTTGTCTTCAACATGAAATTCTCTTGAGAACTTCTCGTTTTAAGCTTATATTTCTTCCTTGGGAAAAGTGATGAGCGAGTCACTATTTCATCCCTCATTTGAAGTTATTAATATTCTCAGACTGGTGATGTGTACACATGGTTGCTTCCTGAACTTGACTTATCACTCTGCACAGTGAAAAATCATGTTCCTCTTCACCTGAGTTCATAGATTTGTCTTTATTTTAGAGCACCTACTTTCATTAAAAGTCTAAGCACATACAAGAAAATGCAAATACAGTTCCTAATAAGCACTCTTGGATGGGAAGGGGTTTTAACAAAATTTCTTCGTTTTGTCCTTTCCAGCAAATACCATTTTCTTGTTGCACAAGCTGTGATGAAAGTAAATAACCTTCTAGGTGATGAACCAAAGAATACATTAGGTGAAATTTGTGGTCATTTAGTTGGGTTAGGATGAAATAGTCACTGATGCTTCTTTATTTTTTCTTCCATTTTTGTTTTTAACCCTTACCCAATCTGCGAAGGAGTCTGTTTGTTTCTTCCCTGCCCCACAGACCCACGGCTCCTAGAACCCGGAATTCCTTCACTGTTGTTCCCTGCCTTAAAGATTCAAAAGGGGCATGGGGCTGGCCTGAGAACTCTGCCTGCGTTCATCACATTATTTCTGTGGGAAAATGCATTCCCACTTTCAAACAAGCAGCATAGGAATTAACTTTGGGGGCTGCCTATTCACCAAAAAAGAAAGCTCATTTCTTAGGAGCTGATTAGCTAAGCAGAGCTCATTAGCTTAGCTTAGTTTAGCAAGTATGATCTCATTAGCTAATGTGACACCATAACATATACACTCTGAACCACCACAGTAGATCGCGGAGAATGAGAGGTGGCCAAGGAAGGCAGTTTGCCAGCTGCGAGGCTGCAGATTCTGGGCTTCTGCTAGACCAGCGCCAACCTGTGCCCAGATGGACGCCTGGTGCAGAGGCACAGTGCAGACACAGCCTGAGGACGGTTCACGGTGGGCCTGCCTGTAAATGCCAGGTACCTGCGAAGGGCTTTTGTGCATTATCTTACTTAATCCTCACACAACCTCGACAGTAGGTACTGTTATCAGTCCCATTGTACAGGTGAGAAAACAGATTAAGTCACAGATCATTAGAGCCTGTTGTCCATAAAAATAGTATTTGCTGAAAGTGGCAAATGGATGTTTTTGGGGCTGAGGGGAAAGGTTTGTGTCCTTCTATACTAATTAGCAGGGCCATTATTCAATATTCTTTGCTTTCTTAAGACGTCCCAGTGCTGACAGAAGCCTTAGTAGATATTGTGAGTTGCTTTATTGAGAGTCTGTCCACATTTCTCTCAAAAGTGCAGCTGTCTGACTCTCAGTTTTCTCCTCTAAAAATGGGATAGCAGTAGCCTCTGGCAGTTTCCTGGCAGTGATTGGCAGAAACTGTTTCTGGAGCATTTAGCACCGTGCTTAATTCACACACACAGATGACTTGTTTTTTAGTATATTTTTAGATTTACAGAAAAATTGTGAAAATAAGTAACTCCTTAGTTTGCTTGTTCATATTTCGCCTCTTCCTTGTATGCTCTTTAGGCATTGACAGACTTTTCTTATCGGGAGGTAGGAGCTCATGAATGAATTCTTTTTTAAAAAATATTTATCTTATTTATTTATTTGGTTGCACTGGGTCTTAGTTGTGGCATGCATGTGGCATCTAGTTCCCTGACTAGGGATTGAACCCAGGCCCCCTGCATTGGGAGCACGGAGTCTTTTTTTTTTTTTTTAAAGGTTTGTTTGTTTGTTTGTTTGTTTATTTTATTTTTGGCTGTGTTGGGTCTTCGTTGCTGCGTGTGGGCTTTCTGTAGTTGTGGCGAGCTGGGGCTGCTCTTTGTTGTGATGTGTGGGTTTCTCTTGCTGTGGCTTCTCTTGTTGTGGAGCATGGGCTGTAGGTGCTCGGGCTTCAGTAGTTGCGGTGCGTGGGCTCAGTAGTTGTGGCTCGCAGGCTCTAGAGCACAGGCTCAGTAGTTATGGGAGTACAGAGTCTTAACTGCTGCACCACCAGGGATGTCCTCACGAATGAATTCTTTATGCACTGCTGGCATTTCAGGAAAAAAGATATACCCAACTAAATTAGAAGTGGTGGGTGAAAAAAAACAATTCTCCCAAGTCAGTCCATGCAGTGCATTCTTACCCATATGCCTTCAGAGATGGTGGAGTTCAGCCCTGGCGTGTGAAGAGCAACGAAGCTGAATCTCCTGTTTCATTTACTTATTTTCCCAGCTAATTAAAAAAATATATTTGAGGTCACTCAGGAGTATTTTATCTTAGGGTCTGAATCCAGAAATGTGAAACAAGGAGAGAAACCCATCTGGGAACGTCTTTGCATTGCCAAGATCCCATGCAAAACCTTCCCCAAGCGGGTTCAAAAATGTTTTCTAGTGTTCTTTCCTTGTTTGGGGTGTAGAAATTTGGCCAGTAAACCTGACCAAGAGACTATACGGATGGTGATCATGATTTGCAAAGTGTGTTGTGTTGTTAATAACTACACTACACATTTACATAAGGAACTGAATTGCTGGAACTTTGAGCAATGATTTACACGAATAGAAATGATTTTTTATTATAACAGGCTAGCAATGCTTTCACTTTACAAGTGAGGCTGTGGTTCAGTGCTTAGGCATAATGATCGACTTGAAAAATAAAGCACTGTGCAAACAGGAATTTTTTTATGATTTTGTAATAATTCAGTGTTGGGGAGAACAGGTGTGCACTGCTACATGAAGACTGAGTCTTAGATGGGGTATCAATTGAGAATTCTGGATAATTGCTTCCCAGCCCCACCCCTACTCTGACCCCAATCTTTTCCTCTTTATTCCCTTTTCTGTTTGGAATTTGTCACCCTTGGCATCATTTGTTGAGTTAAGCCTTGTCCTTTTGAGGGCATGCTCTTTTAAATATTAATTCCCAATGGGAGAGGTAATACATTAAGTTTGTATCATGCCAGCTCCAGAGTGTGTGTTAGTTTATCACTTTCTCACCAGGCCTGAGGCTCTAAATAGGAAGCTGCTTTGGGGGATGGTGAGGGCTGGTGCAGAGTTTGATTTGGGAGGGAAGGGCACTGAGAGGTGCACAGGAAGATGAAGAGGTGGAAAGAATTCCAGAGTCAAAGAGACTTTTGTGTCTGTTTGGCCATTCCTGACCCTGTGATGGGTCCACAGGTTTTACTATAAGTGGGATCATGATTATCATGTTGAGTTTATAATGTTGATAGACTAGGACATTGAATTCATATGCCTTTGGTTGAATATGATTTCATAAAAATTCAGCTCCAAGAGCTGGATAGAATTTGGCTTGCTGAGTTAGTAGAGGGCCTATTCCCAGACTCAGAAGGAACACTTGTTTAAGCCAGAGGTTCCCCAGCAGCATCCGGATTGATTCATTACTAACTTATAGGGCACCTTTGTGTAAATTTGAGAAAGTCATTCCTTCAAGATAATTTACTTCTAGCTGTCAGAAAATTATCATTACATAAATATTTTTATTATAACAGACATTTCTCTGCTAGAAAATTATCAAAATAAAGATATAATTGTATGATATCTACAGTGTAAATAGTGCCTTTTAATTGTAGTGCTTTTGTTCAGTGTGCGAACTGTACAACTGGACAGGCAGCCCCGCTTCATTTTTCTCTAGTCTTCCTCTTTCTTTATTTCTTTGGCAGCATTGACTCCCCAGTGACCTAACAGCCTGAAGTGCAGAAAAGACTGTGCCTGTCTGAAGGTCAGAAAGACAGGCAGGGAGAAGGAAGATACCTGCTTGTCGAATACCCAGGTATCAGTCATTAATGTATGTGTTGGCTTTTCATTTAAGCAGAACCAACCTGAAACCTTGGCTTAGAAATGCCCTGGACATATAATAATATTTGCCTAAATGTAACAGGCACCCATTATGGGCCAGGAATTTGGATACCTATCACTAATCCTTCCAACAAGTGGCCCTACAGTGTAGGCAGTTCCTCTGGCTCAGAGACAGTAGGCAGTTAGCTCAGAGACACCCATCTAGTAAGTGGCAGAACTAGGAAGTGGGCTGCAGACCTGCTGTCATCCCTTGTGGACATCACCCTGCCTTCCCCACTGCCTGTGCCAACTCAACAAGGCTGAGCTGTCCTGTAGCCACACCTCTGGGACCAGGGTGGTGCCTTGCCTCCCCCTTTCCTGCATCGCCAGTGAGTACAGCATCCCAGAGGTGGTCTCTGGGTAGGGAACCCTCCGCCCTATAGTCGTCACTTGGATAAAAGTCCCATTGCATGTTCTTCCTAGATTTTTGCTGGCCTGATTTCCCTTTGCTAAGCCAGAATTTATTGGATGCAAGAAAACTTCCCAGCAATCCTTTAGGAGGAAAACTAACTCTTAGTGTTCTTCCCATTGTGAGATTAAACTCTCCAAATAATTTTTTTAGACTGCCCAGACCAAGCCACTTTTCATCTGAGAGAACACAGTAGTTGTCTCAGCCCTAAAGTAAAAGCAAAAAAAAAAAAAAAGTGACCTCGGGGTGTTTTGGCCACATGATTATAATAAAATTGATAAAATTCATCCTCAAGAAGGGCAGACCTGGGTGCTTCTGTGTTCATTTAACTAGTCTGATGGGACAAACACTTCTTGTTTGCCTGGCTCCATGGTCCATATTTATTCCAGGTTGATTAGGATGGCATGTGAACTTAGAAGTAGGTTAACTTTGATTGGGTGGGTCGCCTGGCTAAATAAACTCACCATCTACTTCTCAGAAATCAAATGATCAGGAAGTAGGTCGTTTTTATGTGAGTCCTGTATGCTCTAGTAAGTATTGTCATGTCTCTAGGAAATATGAAAGTCTTTCCTCAAGAAATGATAAGGGCCAAATGTAGAACTAGGCTCAAGAAGGGGTCAGATTTTTAACGATGTTGAATCTTTAAGAAGTTGTTTTGTTGGAAGGATCTGATGTGTAGGATATATGTCTGTTTTATACATCAGCTGGGATTAGGTTTGCTGTGGATAATAGAAAACACCCATATAACTGACTTAATCAAGATAAAAGTTTATTTTTCTCCCATGTAAAATGTTGTAGGTCAGCTGTGCAGGCTGGCCAGGCAGCTCTGTCCCACAAGGTCTGCAGAGACCCAAGCTCCTTCCTCTCATTCTTTCCTTATTCCCTGGGATGTGACCCTTGTTCCTGTGATCAAGATGGCAGCCAGAGCTCCGGCTATTGCATCTGAGTTCCAGGCACCAGGATGGAAAAGAGAAGAAGAAGGGGCAAAGAGGAGCCCCCAGCTGCCTCCTTTAGAGCTGCTGCATGGCCTCCCTACTCACATCCCATTTTCCAGCTGCTGGTCACCGGGTCCTACCTAACTGCAAAGGCAATTGGGAGATGAGTCTGTCCTGAGCTTCTTTGTGCCCTGCTCGACCTCCTGTTTCCGGGGAAGAAGAGGCAAACAGATTCTGAGGAACGACCAGTCTTCCTGGTTTGTGTCTGGGGAAGTGGCTGGGTTGAATTCATAGGGCGGCAGTGGGTGGCACCTTCTGAGGCTGGGCTGGGTGGGACATGAGATGGGCCCTCTGTGGCTTTAATGCGAGGAGCTCCTCAAGCATCTGATTTTGGAAGCTCTGATTGGATCCCGCCTTCCAGAGGCCAGGCAGCCGCAGGTTACCCTCCACTGTGGCTGGTGCAGAAAGCCCTGCTCCCCTCTGCTCTTCTCAGCAGATGCAGGTCCTGATCTCTGAAGTGACCTTCTCTCCTCCGCCCAGGAGTCTGAGGGGGCCCGGCCCTCGCGTAGTCACTGCCTTCCTCCACGGATGCTGACGGAGCACTAGGGCACAGTGGGCGACGAGAACCACGCGTCTGCCGCGGAGCTCACGTCCCCGTGGGCAGGCTCCGGAATCCGGGGCCTCATTGCCCTCAGCCTCCTCCCTTCTTCCTTCTCTTCACCTCCACCATCATCCCATGAAAGTGTTTCTCTAGGGGCGCGGTGGCTGCCCCGTGGAAAGGGTTTCTCTCCCCCTCCTGACCACAGTCCTAAGAGGCGCCTGGTGCTTCCGGGGAGCGGGGCTGGCTTGTCAGCGCGTCCCCAGCCGCGCTTCACTGGCGGCTTCTGTTCGTGGCCAGGAGCCTGCCGGACCCTAGGGCATCTGTTTTACATTTCTGGTTTGGGGTCCTCTGCGTCCCAAAGGTCAGCCAAACTGCAGTCATGAAATATGTTGTACTTACTGTGTAATCACGCTCCAGGGAAGGTGGGAAAACAAGGGTAGGACGCGCCACATCCTTTGAGTGCTATTCTGGCATAGGGGATACCTGTCTAGTCAAATCAGCTGGATTTGTTACAGTGCATTTGAAAGAAGTGATTTCTGAGTGAAAAAGTAAGAATTTGTGTATAAAAGTTTGCAGACCTTCGAGCTAAAAATAGTTTTTAAAAAAACCTCATCACAAACTCAGTTATGAGGCACCTTAGAAGGAACAGGATCTGGGGACTTCCCTGGTGGCGCAGTAGTTAAGAATCCGCCTGCCAATGCAGGGGACGTGGGTTCGAGCCCTGGTCTGGGAAGATCCCGCATGCCGCAGAGCAGCTGAGCCCCAGTGCCACAACTGTTGAAACCCTGTGCCCAGAGCTCATGCTCCACAACAGGAGAAGCCACCACACTGAGAAGCCCACAAGGAAGAGTAGTCCCCCCCACCCTCCTCTCTGCAACTAGAGAAAGCCTGCGTGCAGCAGTGAAGACCCAGAGCAGCCAAAAATATAGAAATACATAAAATAATAAATAAATATTAAAAAAGAAAGAACAATCTCTGCAGTAATAGCTAGTAAGGAAGTAGAGCGTCAGAGGAGTCCAGTTCTCTTGGAAGCCTGTGTGGGGTGGCAGGTGAAGGAACTGATGGATGTAATGTTAGCTGCCTTTAGCAAGATACTTGACTCCATCTTTAACACCATTAGCTGGGGAAACCGCCCAGGCCAGTGGCTCATACACTGCAGTTGATCAAGATTCCTGGGAAGCTTTTCTTTTTTTCTTCTGTGTTTTCCACTTATATTTCTGGCCACTCCTTTTTGGCTTTCTTCAAAGATACTGCTTCTTCCAAGAGCAACTTAAATGTTTATGTTCTCTTAGATTCTGACTTGGCAATCCTGGTCAATTTCATTTTTTATTTATCAAATATCTGCTTTCCCTCCCGGGAGAGGATTATACTTCTCAACCCTTCAGAAGTCAGAACTTGTGACTTGCTTTGACCATGGAAATGTGAGCAGAAGATTTTTTTTTAATTAATTTTTATTGGAGTATAGTTGATTTACAATGAGGTGTTAGTTTCTGCTGTACAGCAAAGTGATTCAGTTATAAATATACATATATCCCATGTAGATTCTTTTCCCATGTAGGTCATTACAGAGTATTGAGCAGAGTTCCCTGTGCTATATAATAAGGATCCAGTAGTTCCTTATTAGTTATCTATTTTGTATGTAGTAGTGTGTATATGGGAAGCTTTCTTTTTTTTATTAATTTTATTTATTTATTTATTATTTTCGGGGGGGTACACCAAGTTCAATCATCTGTTTTTATACACATATCCCCGTATTCCCTCCCTCCCTCGACTCCCCCCCCCACCCTCTCTTGAGTCCCCCCCCCCCCCCATCCCAGTCCTCTAAGGCATCTTCCATCCTCGAGTTGAACTCCCTTTGTTATACAACAAATTCCCACTGGCTATCTATTTTACAGTTGGTAGTATATATATGTCTGTGCTACTCTCTCACTTCGTCTCAGCTTCTATGGGAAGCTTTTTAAAATTCCATCTTTTGGGTCCCACCTTAGGCCTAGTGAATCAGAATCATGGGGCTTGGGTTGTCGTAGTAAGAGTAGTGATAAAACTCAGGAGATGCTATTTATTAAAAGCTGTCAATGAGTGGAAAAATTATTTTCAAAATCCCCATGGGTTATGTACTGTTTGATGCCATTTATATAGCATTCTTTTTTAAAAAAATATTTATTTGTTTTATTTATTTATTTTTTTGACTGCGTCAGGTCTTAGTTGCAGCACGCGGGATCTTCGTTGAGGCGTGCATTGCGGCGTTCCGGCTTCTCTCTAGTTGTGGTCGTGGGCTCTGTAGTGTGCAGCATGCAGATTCTCTCATTGAGGTGCTTGAGCTCAGTAGTTGTGGTGCATGGGCTTAATTGCCCCTCGGGATGTGGGATCTTAGTTCCCCGACCAGGGATCAAACCCACATCCCCTGCATTGGAAGGCAGGTTCTTTACCGCTGGACCACTAGGGAAGTCCCTATGTAGCATTCTTTTTTTTTTTTTTTTTTTAATTATTTTTTTGGGGGGGTACACCAAGTTCAATCATCTGTTTTTATACACATATCCCCGTATTCCCTCCCTTCCTCAACTCCCCCCCACCCTCCCCATCCCAGTCCTCTAAGGCATCATCCATCATCGAGTTGAACTCCCTTTGTTATACAGCAACTTCCCACTGGCTATCTGTTTTACAGTTGGTAGTATATATATGTCTATGCTACTCTCTCACTTCGTCTCAGCTTCCCCTTCACCCCCCGCCCCCCCAAACCTCGAGTTCTCCAGTCTGTTCTCTGCATCTGTGTCCTTGTTCTGGTCTTGTCACTGAGTTCATCAGTACCATTTTTAGATTCCATATATGTAAGTAAGCATACAATATTTGTCTTTCTCTTTCTGACTTACTTCACTCTGTATGACAGACTCTAGGTCTGTCCACCTCATTACATATAGCTCCATCTCATTCCTTTTTATAGCTGAGTAATATTCCATTGTATATATATGCCACATCTGCTTTATCCATTCATTTGTTGATGGGCATTTCGGTTGCTTCCATGTCCTGGCTATTGGAAATAGTGCTGCAATAAACATTATGGTACATGTTTCTTTTGGGATTATGGTTTTCTTTGGGTATATGCCCAGTAGTGGGATTACTGGATCATATGGTAGTTCTATTTGTAGTTTTTTAAGGAACCTCCAAATTGTTTTCCATAGTGGCTGTACCAACTTACATTCCCACCAACAGTGCAGGAGGTTCCCTTTTCTCCACACCCTCTCCAACATTTGTTGTTTCCAGATTTTGTGATGATGGCCATTCTGACTGGTGTGAGGTGATACCTCATTGTGGCTTTGACTTGCATTTCTCTGATGATTAGTGATGTTGAGCATCTTTTCATGTGTTTGTTGGCCATCTGTATGTCTTCTTTGGAGAAATGTCTATTTAGGTCTTCTGCCCATTTGTGGATTGGGTTATTTGCTTTTTTGGTATGAAGCTGCATGAGCTGCTTGTATATTTTGGAGGTTAATCCTTTGTCCGTTGTTTCGTAGGCAACTATTTTTTCCCATTCAGAAGGTTGCCTTCTAGTCTTGTTTATGGTTTCTTTCGCTGTGCAAAAGCTTTTAAGTTTCATGAGGTCCCATTTGTTTCCTATATAGCATTCTTAAAATGATAGCATTGTAGAGATGAACAGGCAGGTGGTTAGGGATGGGGAGGGAGTGTGTGACTGTGAAGGGCAGCAGGAGGAGTTACTTTGTGTTGCCAGGACAGTTCTATATCTTCATTAATCTATACATGTGATTAAATGTCTTAAAATTATATGCAATGACACATCAAATAAATGAGTGCATGCAAAAATGGTGCAATCTGAGTAGCATTTGTAGTCCAGTTCATAGTACTGTGCCCACCGCCTTCCTTTAATTCTGTAAGATGTCACTATCAGGGCAGGTTGGGTGATGTGTACTTTCTTGCATAGAAAGTAAGATCTGAGAAAAGAAGGTTAAGGAAAACAAGAAGAGGAGGAAGAGAGAAATGAAGAGGTTGAGTACTCTCTGCACTATTTTCACAACTTCTTGTGAGTCTATAATTGTTTCAAAATAAAAAGTTAAGTACTTTCCAGCTGCCTGTGATGTGCAACCACTGGTTTAGAGCCCACAGTCACTGGATGTGTGTGCCCTTGGTGGCTGGGGTGGATTAGTGTGAAAGTGGGGAGGGGGACAGGAAGATTAGCCTTGGATCTGATGTTTGTCGAATATATTGTCAATAGAATACACTTTGCAGTGGGAATTGTCTTAGCCTGGAGTGATCATTGCCTTCAAAATTCAGGTGAAAGTGATGATACAACTAAAGTGGCTTCAGTCTACTGGAGAGTGAAGGGTCATAAGTTCGAGAGCAGCTGGGGGTGGAAGGAGCCCAACTGATACACACAGGTTGGAATCCGAGCGGAATCGCATGTCAGATTTTGGATGTGAAGTTCTGGGAGTCAGTTTGAAGGACAGCACCAGTGAGCATGAAGACTTGGAGAGGAAGGTCTCCAGGAAAGGAAAAAGGGTATGGAGATGAGTATTTTTTGCCCCAAAGGTTACAGATCTAACAGCTCCCAAATCTACGTGTTTTAGAGGGCCAGTGGGTTAGCTGTTTGGGATTGTCACCAAAGTGAAAGAGATTAGCTGACACTTCTGAGTGACATTAAAGTGAGGCCTCAAGGAATAAAAGTCTTGGAAATGAAGTGAGAGTGAACGAGGGAGGGAGAGAATCCTCTTTTGGGGAAATGTTTAAAATGCCAAGAGCAGTGCCTGGTGTACAGTGAGACATTAAATCTTTATAGAAGCAATGGTTATAGGGGGTCCTACTGGGGGGAGGGGAGGGGCAGCCAGATAATTGAGCTGCCTATCAGGTCAAGACTTCGTCTTCACGGCATCCAACCCCTGGATGACATCTCTCTAAAATACAGAGGTTTGCCTATGAGATGCCACCAAAGATCTATGTGCAGAGAGTGAGTGAGAGCTGACAGACACCCCCTCTTCACACCTCATCATTTTCATCTCATGGGTACTTACAGTTTCTCTGATTCGGTTTTACCAATACTCAATGGTGTGATGTCACTGCCTTAGACACTTTGTCTCAGGAGGGGAAATTCTTAGTTCATAGCTTTAAAATTACCTGAAATAGCAGACAGTGTTCTTTCAGAATGATATTTTTTAAAAATTCTTTTTAAGGTATCTCTCTTTTAGAGCATTTTTTTTTTCAAGTCAGAACGCAGCCAAAAACTTCTCACATTCAGATACTTAGTGGGAAGGATGTGTGGGTGATGGAGAGCTTTCTACACTGCTTTTTCTAAAATGTCTTTTTCTGTCTCCATGGAACCTCAAAACTCTTCTTTATCCACAAATCATTCTTGTCTTTCTCCAGAAGTGTTGTGCCTGTACTCGGGGTTTCACCAGTGGTGATTTCTCACGGACACTCTGCTCGATATGGGTCACAAGTTTTCTGTCTATTAAATGCCACCGTATTCCCTGCCCTCAGGCAAGGCAAGGGAGTGCAGTAGTGTGGAAGATCCCGTGAAGGTTACCCAATGCATTTCTTTCTGTGCTTGTCTACTGTTCACAGAAATTAATGCACCACTCACATGTGACAGACGGATTGGGTTCCATGGTGACTCCCCGCCCGTGACTTGGGAACTTGCCCGCATTCAGTGATTGCCTTGCGAGTTTACTCGGTATTTTAATGTAAATACCTGTGGCACTAAGGAAAGCGCATAAAGTCAACAAGAGGTTTTGGATGTTTGTATTCTAGGAACCCTCACAATTATGCGTTTGATCTTATTTGCGCGAGGCATTGGAAATTAACTAGCAACCGAAACAAGCAGGGTCCTTGCACTCGTGGGGCGTATAGTTTGAGGGTTGTGTTAGTCTGTAACCTTGGAGAAGGAGAGGAAAGGGATCCAAAGTACAAGGAATTTATTAGGGAAAATGCCCTAATAGGGGAGAAAATGGGGAAGGAGTCAGAAACATGGGAGAGTCTTTGGACCTGCAGGTCTGACCCCAGTGAAGGTAAGAGGGAGATAGGCTTGTGTAGAAGCATCCTGTATGGTCTAGGCAGGTTTGGCAAAGCTGTTGGAGAGTCCTTGAGTCAAAGTCAGAGGATGGGATGCCAGGTCTCCCAGGAAATGGTGTGTCTTCGTGTTTTTGCTGCTCTCAGCCACTGACTGGGGCGGCCCCCTAGGAGCCGTGGCCCCCGGCATGCCCACACCCAGATGGACTTCCAAGGGCAGCAGCTGGGGGTCTCCTCAATCCATTATGCTCCCTTTGTGGGAAGTGCCTTCTCAAGGCTGCCATGGGATGGGCAAGGGTATTAACAAAAAACATATGAAAAACTGTAAAATCAGAGCTGCCATGAACTCCAGCAGAAGCCAAGCATGCAGTGTTAGGTAGAAGCATGCAGTGTTAGGAAAATGCTGTGGGGCTATCTGACCTGCGGGGCCTGGGGAGAGGGGGCCCGGCCAGGGCAGGCTTCCCCCAGGGTGCTGAGGTCTGAAGAATAAGGAGGAATTAACTAGGAAAGCTGGGGAGGGAGGAGTGCTCTTTTTGTGGCACTTGGCAGTGATGACTCTGGTCTAAGTGTGGGAGCTGACTGGAGGAGCAGGAGTGGGCGGGGGGTGGGGGGAGAGAATCAGGAGGCTGTGGAGGAAAACCAGGTGCGGCATGGAACAGGTGGGGCAGAGGAGATGGAGGGGTGATGGCCTCTTGGAGGAGGGAGAGTGGACTGTGCTTAGATTGGATGTGGGGCTGAGGGTCACAGATGACTTGCAGGTTCCTGCTTTGTCAGTGGATGGTGGGGGTAGTGGGGTGGAGGGGAGAGAGAGAGCGAGAGGGCGAGCATTTGGACTTGTTGAGCTTGAGATGCTTTTGTCTAACCTGTGAGTTATCTGTGTCTTGCAGGAAGCGATGCATCTGAGGAGAAAGTTTAAAATGTAGGCGAGGCCCCCTGGGACGTGAGAGGTTGAGAAGGGGAGGATGTCACAGATACTGAGAAGTGGCAGAGCAGGAGGCGGAGGATAAGGAGGGGCTGCCGTGGGACACGGACAGGGAAGAGGATGTTTCGAGGAGGGGTGGTCAGCAGAATTGAATGCCGTGCTGAAAAGGACTGCTGGATTGGGTAGCATGAAGGTGACCTTCACCAGGGCTGTTTCGGTGGAACGAGGGTGGGGACTCCAGCTTGGAGTGGGCTGAGGAATTAGCGGGAGACTGGGAGCAACGAACCCTTTATAAGTTTGGCCGTGAAGGGAAGAATAGCAATAGGTCAGCAGCTGGAAGGGGGAAGAGGCCGAGAGGCTTTTTTTTCTTTTTTTTTTTTCCTTTTTTAAACAGTAGAGACTGAAGTATGTTTACAAAGATCCAGTTGACTCTAAGAGGACGAGTAGGTTTATTTGGCAGCGTGGGGTTCCTGAGAGGGAGGAGAGGCGGGGTCCAAAGCCCAGGTGGAGGGCTTGGCCTTGGGAAGAGGGACACGTCTCTGTGAAGCCAGAGAGAGAACACAGATTCCAAATATGGAGCTGACAGCGGTCAAAGGTTTACTTTAAAATTCCCGTGACGTTCTCATGTGCCCTCTCTGACCCGGTACATTTACCTTGGACTTGAGCCTGAATGATGATAACAGTGTTTCGTATTTAGTGCATAGACCCAACTGCATATGAGGAAATTATCCTGTGCTTTTCGGGGAGTATTTCCTGTAGCTGTTAACCTTGGTGATGATGCATTAGACAAAATTAAGCTGTACAGTTATACCTTTAAATACTAAGTGCTAATAGTGTTTACCAAGGAAGGGGGAGTAAGAAAGAGAAGGAGAGGAGGAATGTGGTGGACCTTTTCACACTGACCAGAGCAGAGGGCAGAAACATGCTAATAGACATCCACTCCCACCCGGTTGTTCAACCCGCCAGCCTGGTTTCAGGGGATGGGGGTTGGGGGGGTCACTGTTGAGCTTTAAATGAACCTGGGGCTGAGGCTGAATTGCCCTCACACTTGCTGGAAGCCTCTGTGGTGAATGAATTACCTGCAGATTCTGCAGAGTGGTAGCCGGGTACCCCATCTGCCTTGGGCGCGGGCCTTCTTGGTGGAAACTGAGCCGGTTCTCTTGTTTGCTTGGACTGACTTGACTGTGTGAGGAAAAGTCGTCACCTGAGATAGGAACTTCCAAGCACCTTGATCAGCCCATCGATTTCCAGGAACCAAAGACGTGGGCTTGTTAATGTGACAGAACTTTGAGCTGTGCTTCCTGCCCTTCTTTCGAAAGTAAGGGACTATGATAATCTCTAGTTGCCTCCTTGTTGCTGCAAGTTGGGAACAGACTTACCGACTAATAGAGAACAAACTTGTGGTTGCCAAGGGGGATGGAGGAGGGAGAGGGATGGACTGGGAGTTTGGGGTTAGTAGATGCAAACTATTACATTTAGAATGGATAAACAACAAGGTCCTTCTGTATAGCACAGAGAACTATATCCAATCTCCTTGGATAAACCATAATGGAAAAGAATATAAAAAAAGAATATATGTATGTGTATAACTGAGTCACTTTGCTGTACAGCAGAAATTAGCATAACATTGTAAATCAACTATACTTCAATAAAAGTAAGGGAGAAGGTCTAGAGATTGCTTCAGAAGTTGGGATGTCAGGCACTGGGCAGGAGACGAGTGTTTGACCTGTTTCTCTGAGAATAAAATCTAAAGCGACTTCAGAGACTCGAGGGAGTGCTGGGTTTCAGTCCTGGCCCTGCCGCTGCCCACCTGTGTGCCTGTGGCCAGCTCCCTTTCCCACTCTGGGCTTTGCTTTTTTAATCTGTAAGAATGACTGAATGGGAACTTCCCTGGTAGCACAGTGGTTAAGAATCCACCTGCCAATGCAGGGGACATGGGTTCGATCCCTGGTCCGGGAAGATCCCGCATGCGACAGAACAACTAAGCCCATGCACCATGACTACTGAGCCCGTACGCCACAACTACTGAAGCCCGCGGGCCTAGAGCCTGTGCTTCACAATGAGAGAAGCCACTGCGATAAGAAGCGAGCGCACCACAATGAAGAGCAGCCCCCGCTCACCACAACTAGAGAAAGCCCATGTGCAGCAATGAAGACCCAATGCAGCCAATAAAAAAAATTAGTTAATTTAAAAAAATGACCAAATGGCCTCTGCTATTGTCAAACAATCTGCTGATATTGCCTTTATTGCCCATTTATCAAAGAGCTTCACAAGGGATAGGAAAGTAAAAAAACCACCACTCTCAGATGAATTGATGGAGGCAGAAGGGGAGGGGGAGTGGTAAATAAAGGATTAACAGACCCCTCCAACATGCTTCTTGAATAAAGAATAGTAATTGGGTCATATCAGGGATTTTATAGAGCAGGTGGGATGTGCTTCATAAGAGAAAAGCTTACTAGAAAAGAACTTGTCAGAAATCTGATGTCCATTTTGTAAAATCCTGAAAGGCTTTAGAAGGATAGATTAAAAGTTGGTGGCCAAAAGAACTCCAAGGGAGGTATACTTTTCTAACCTGAAAAAATACCAAAGACAACGTATTCAGTCCCTCCGTGGTTCCAATCCTGGGACAGGAGGCAGCCCTGGACTCAGGGAGCTTGTCTCTGTGGTTTATGAAGCCGTGAGTGCAGGACTTGAAATTTTAGGCCTCATCAAAGCAGATGACATTGTGGTTTAAAAAAAAGTGTGCATTTTGCTATTTCTTTTCACTCTCCAACTCCTCTTCCTCTCTTTAACATTCAAACCAGTCTTGCTTCCTTGGGAGGTTTTTTTTTTTCCTTTGCATATAATCGGGCACACATTTTCAAATTTCCAAAACTGTTTATTTTTCTTGAATCACTCAGAGGTACTGCAAGGAGGCAGGTCAGCTCACTGTACAGTGAACCTATATAAAGCCATAAAGTAGGTCACACTGGCATATTGGGTACAGCTTTACCTGCCTCTTCTCCGCTATGGAAGTAATTGATCCAGAAGGACCCACGTGGAGTTCTTAAGGATTGTTCCTCCTATTCCTAACGATCCTATACATTAAATAATTTCACTTAGATGGGAGATGGTGTGGTGGGAAAGGGGAGGGGTTGGGGGGAAAGATGCCTTTCTGCTTTCAAATGAGCTTCTTTAAGGCCCGCGCACAATTCTTCGACGAAGGCTAGAGAAACAGTTCTTGCCAGCCAGCATTTTAAGTATGAAACCAGCGAAAGAAGAACCAAAAACGGTTGAAGAGGTCACACTGCTTTGGAGAGCTGAGACTAGAGGTCTGCAGACAGATCACGTGTTACACACCCTTCGGTGTGGCTGGACAGTGAGTCAGTTACTTTCACGTGGCCAGGACTTTCATGTGGCCAGGACTGTCTAAGGAATCTTCAGATGGAACTTCTTGTTGATGTGATGGAACCACTGGCTGAAGTGGGATGGTGGAGCCCTACTGTATGAGATACAAGGCCATTTAGACGGGTTTATTCAACGGGCAGTTGTTTTTATCCTCATTATTACCTTTGCTACTACCACCACTGCCCCGGGACCAACTATGAACAATATATGATTACTTCCGTTTGGCACGGGAGGACACCCTGACTCAGAGTCACCAAGGCCCTCATCCAAAATCACTCGCGCTTGTGAAGGGGCAGGCTCAGAATCCCATCGCAGATTTGTCTCTCTGCAAATTGCCAGACACCTTGCTGGGTTCTGGGGACACCCCAGGGAACAGAACAAGCCCTGGCCCCCAGTGGAGCAGTGTGGGGGTCCAGGAGGGGAATGGAGGTGCAGACAAATGAGCAGCGCAGAACTAGAGAGGGCTGAACTAGGAATGGGGGCGGGGAGAGGCTCCTGGGAGAAGGGGACGCCCCAGGAAAGGCATGGAGTCAGAAGAGAGAGGGAAGTTCGGATGAGAAAGCTGATGCGAGAGCTTCAGTCAGGAAAGCTCCCTGCAAAGTGGGGATCACAGCCCCCACCCCCAACTGTTACTATGCATTGGGGCAGGGCTATTTTTTTCTCTGGTGAGTTGAGCCACTGTGTTTATAATAACTCCATTGGAGCATAATTCAAAATTGTTATCTGTGCCAAGTGAATGTAGTTATAAGTGCCCCATGTGTAAGCTGCGCTCTAAAAGTGAATCTGGCAAACCAAGTAAAACCTGGATTGTCTTAAAATTATTCTTAAAGTATTATAGGCAACTCTTGTTTCTCAGGGGGTAACAATGTTGTGGCTCATTGGAAATAGTTTTATTTGGCTTTGGACTTTGTGTGCATTTGGAGTGTATCTTTTAAGTTTATTTTGTGTAGGGTATGTGAAAATTAATTGGTAGTTCCCTGATTCATCCTGACAGCAGGTAGCCAGAAAGATTATAAGGTTTTTGAGGACAGGGACTAAAAGGGCTAAAAAAATGAACATTTTTCTATGGCTAACCTTAGAATGCATACATAAAGTCTGACTTGGATGAACTTCTAGGCACTAATTTTTTATACGTATATTATCCATGCAAATTTCTGTGGATTGTCTGATTGAGTCCTTTGGTCTTTTTGAAAGTACTTTTCGTCTTGATTTTAAAAATTATGATTAGTACCTGCTACGATAAAAAATTCAAACAGTCCAGAGGCTATCAAATGAAAACTAGTTCACCTCCCCTTTGCTGCCTCTCCCTCATTTGAAACCATTAGCAGTTTTACAGTGTCCTTCCAGAAATGTACATGCGCGGGCGTGTATGTATGTGCATGTATATATAACCGTGTGTGTGTATGTGTATATGGGTGCATACATATATATATAATGCACATGAGATCATACCATATATACTGTTCTGTACCTTGTTTTTTGTCAGCTAATCACGTATTTTGGGTATCTTTCCCTATTCCCACATATAGAGCCCCTCTCTTTTTAGGGACCGCATAACATTCCATAGTAGGGACGGACCATAATTTACTTAGCCAGAAAGGACTTCTAGGTTTCCAAGTTTTTCAAGCTATTATTAACTAGGCTGCAGTAAACATTCATGTACATACACACTGGCACATAAGTGTGACTTTTACTATAGGACTGTATCAGCTAGTTCCATTTTCTGTAACTAGGACTCCAGCTCCTAGTTACAGAAAATGATGCCTTGCATTGGCTTATGTGATAAAGAAGTCTGTTATCTCCACAAGAAGAAGCAAGGTCAGGCAGGCTCCAGGACATGTTGGTTCATCCGCTCCATGATGTCTCAAGGGTGCAGGCTCTTTCCTCCTTTGCACTCACTCTCTGCGTGGTCCCAGGGTGGCCACACTGATTCCAGGGGACACATCCAGGGCAGTGGTGAGACCCTCGATTCCAGCACGTCCTTCCCAGGATGGGGAAGCCTTCCCTAGAAGATGCCTAACCCATCCCATTACCCAGTCTTATACCGCTCACCAGCCATGGATGGGGTGGGGGTGGAATGTATGTTGAGAGGTCAGCTTTCATACTCACAGAAAGGATAGAGTCCCACAAGTGGGGTTACGGGGTCAGCAATTTTAATGCTAAATTTAAAACTTGGCAGTATATTCCCAAACTGCCTTATGAAGTTGTGGCCCCAATTTATACTTCTGTAGGCATAAGTCAGGGTTAGGCTGTTGTTCAGAAAGTGTTTATGGAGCCAAGAGCGTCGCACTTTGCTTTTTGGAGCGTGTCTATGAAACGCGACATCTTTTTATTTACCTGTTCGTTATCAAGTGTGTGTGCCCTTTATTTGGAAAGGATGACCAAAGCAGTGGGGGAAAATGACAGGTTAAAAACTGTAGGACTGGACGTGTGGGTGGACAAGACTTATTGGTACTTCAAGGGCAGAAAGAGGCCTTTAAATTACTGATACATGAAATACTCCATGACTTTGAGTGCCTTTTTACTGCACAGGGAAGAACAGACTACTACTCCCGTCCTGCTCTCCTGCCCTCTCCCCATCTCCACTCAGTGTTCCAGAGACATTTTAGTGAGTTCTTCAAAGATACCCATTTTGAATAATTCACCAGGTGTATGTTTCTGTGTCAGTCAGAGCCCCACACATGTGGTCCGAGATAAGAGCACTGAACTGAGTAGGGAGTGCTGGGGGTGGGGGTGGGGCACACTTTAGTGATTAGATCGCCGCGTTGGGGTATTGAAGAGTTCTGAGTGATTGAATTCTAAAATTCTAGGATGCCATACATAGTGTAGTCCTTATGCTAAATTTAAAATGCGCTCAAGGACTTGGAGGCCATTTTGTGGAGCTGCAGTCTCGAACAGGCAGGGAAATTCAAGGGTTTCTTTGCTGTTGGGGTGGTAGGCTCCCCAGGTGGGCAAAAATAAGGAGCTTAAATTTTCTAGCTTCTTCCTCCTGGGTTGTCCCTCCAGTCTTTGGTCTGTGATGATAGTGTGGTACATTTGTTACAATTGATTAACTGATCAACCCATATGGATACATTATTATTAACTGAAGTACCTGGTTTATGTTAGGGTTCACTCTTTGTGTTGAAGTGTTGTATGGGTTTTGACAAATGCATGACATTCCAATGTTTGAGGACCTTCAGTTTATCATTAGTGCTGCTGGTATTGTAGAGCCTAGAATAGAAGTTAAGAAGACTTTGTACGAAGAACTTGGAGTCTAAAAGTTTTCTATAAACCAAGGTACAAGCAAACTGCCTGCTCAGTAGACTGTGAATTGTTAGATTACTATGTGCTTTGAGAGCTTGATGGAAAAGTATTAAAAGAAGAATAATAACTGACATTTGGGTTGTATTTGACATAATTATCTCATCTGAACATTCATTCATTCAGCATTTATTGAACCCCTTCTAGATTTCAGGAGCCTTTTAACAAGTCTTGGAAGAGATGATGTATTTCCACTGTGCAGGTGAGACAACTGGATGAAGGCGAGGAGTAACTTGAACCCATGCTCCTGGTTCTCAGTACAGAGCCCTTTCCAACGGGCCACACTGCAGCCTGGTGGGAGAAGCATTTTTCAGGCAGCTGGAGACCCTTCTTGGGATACTGTTAGCTCAGCGGTCTTAAAGGGATAACAGTAGCATAGGAGGGTGGGGTGAGGGCAGAACCTCAGAAAACTCTCCATGTTAAGATGAATGTGGACATCTGTCTAAGTGTTACCGTCAGAGGAGCAAAACAAACTTTTTTCTTTGCCAGACGTTTCCCATACCTGTCTAATGCATGTTTCAGGATTTTTTTTTTTTTTTAACTGCATCTCCATTTCTGAATTTTGTACCTCCATCACACCCATCCCAGATTTAAATGAATAGTAGGAGACCAGTTCACTCTTGGCGGAGTTAAACTCAGTCTCTGGTGTTGCGTTACCCAAGGAAGCAATTAGCTCTGATTATATGGTGGGAAGATGTTCTGTGGAAGGTTACTAGTCTTAATAAAACCAAAGTTAATTAAAAACTTCTCGTGGGTCATTATTTGAGCATGCTATGTGGTCTATTTTCATTTAATGGTTTTTAAAGATGGCTGGTGTTTTTCAGGTCGTGTGCCGCCCACCCTCGCTAACAGAGTGGGCAGAGTAAATTATTCATGATAACCAGGAGGAGGAAAAGATAGTATGTATGAGGCATTTGCATAGACCTATTCTGTGCTTTTCTGTATTTTTGTATTTTCATTTTGTGTTTCTAAATTTTGTACCTTTTTAGTCTGTCTTTTGCATATTTCCTTGTAAAACAGAGTGGCTCTTAGCATAAGACTACACTGGTGGCCTTTTGTATGCAGGAGCACAGATCTGTGTAGTTTTAGGAAGAACACAGCTGAAATGTGTGCACTTTCCTTACTTTACTTCCCTCTTTTTAAAAAGCAGTTAATTTACTTTCTTATGCATTCCTCTTTTCAGTTGATAAGGAAATGTTTCTCAAGGCCAAACAACTAGACTGTGAGATTATGTGTTTGTAAAGAGGCACACATACCTTCCCTCAAGGCAGCTAGTACTTGAGTGGGGAGAATTTATTGCCATTGACATTCCTTAGCTTAATAAGGTCCTGAAAAATGGGATTGACCTTGAATTCTGCTGACGTCTCCTGAGACTGTAGGCCTTACTTTTTCCACCTCAAAAACGGGTTAAATGAAGCCAACTGACAGGAATGCTTTCTAATGAAGGAACTGACACTGACATTTAAGTGTTAGAGGCTTTTTATTTTGCGTGCAGGAGGACTTTTGAAATTCCATTTCCTTTTATTTAGAATTTGTGATCATTCACATGGGGCCTGGGAAGACTGAGGCATTTCATTTTTTCCTAGATTGTAAATAAAATGGGACAAACATGATCCACAGGGGAAGTATATGAAATATTTAAAAGAGCAAACTGTTTTCAAACTCCTGAAGTCTGCTTACCCCCTGAAATTGAAAGTAATAAGCCTGATTGTATTTTTTTTAAATTTTATTTATTTATTTATTATTTTTGGGGGGGTACACCAAGTTCAATCAACTTTTTATACACATATCCCCGTATTCCCTCCCTTCCTCGACTCCCCCTCCCTGAGTCTGATTGTATTTTTAAAATACATAATTAAAGCTTCCCTTTTATTTAATTCAAGTGGGTGAGGCTTTACTGAGTATTGCAGGGTTTCCTAGGCATGATTCTTTTTAGCTAATATAGCATCTAAGTTAGATTGGATGGAGTACTCTGATTTCTAGATATTGGTGGAAGTCTGAAGAGACTTTAAAGCATTCACTTGTTACATCTGAGGTTCTTTGACTTAGGATAGTGGCAAAGTCTCTGTTTTGTAAATCAGGAGAATGACTTCCAATCTGCCGGTTAACTTCAGAGAAATACAGCTTCCAAGTCGCTGAGTCCGGCTAAACTCTAGGTACTCCAAATGCCATCTGTGGGTCTGCATCACCTAGGAGCTCATTAGGGCTGCCACCTAGGCCTGCAGAATCTCAGGCCCCACCCTGACCTGCAGACTCAGAATCTGTACTTACTAAGACCCCCAGCGACCTGCATGCAGGTCAAGTTTCAGAGCACGCACCAAGGCACCTCGAGCCCAACCTGGCAGACCTTTGAGGTAAGCTGGGTCTGAACTTGCACTAGCTTCTTTCACCTGAGTTTTAACAGACACATGCCTTGTGCTGAAAACAAATACACTTCTTCTTCATATCAAATAAGACATTCACTGAAATAATTTCTGTAGATGTTTGAGAGGCAACCACTGTGTGATGTATTTAAACTCACTTTGTTCTGTTTGAAAATGTGTTGGAGAGAGTTCTGAACAGGGTAAGAAAGCAAATCTTCAAGGGAGACTGCCGCTGACAGAATGACAGACAGTGGAGGTAAGGATTTTTGTTGAACATTAAGGATTTATTTGTATATTAAGTAGGAAGGGTAAAGATACACTGATGGTGTCCAGCCCCAGTGAAAGTAAACATTGAGTCCGATGAGGTCAAACTCAAGCATAATCACTGCCCTATTTTTTTCTAGTACAATTTTGAATTGCAAGGGAAAAGAAAAGGCAGACAGGGAAAGAACAGGGTCAGCAGGCTTTCTGAGGCTGAAACCATCCTGTCCACCCAAGATCTATGCCGAACACCTAATTAACAGAGTCAGAAGGCAAAATTGGTGCTTCTGTCAGCTGTGGACAAACAACTAATTACAAAGCCTTTATGCAGGGCATTGTTAAATCTGTTCTAGGCCCAAGTCCCAGAAATACTGCCACAAGCAGTGATTTTTAGTAAAGAGGGGATACATTTGTAGGAGATTTGATTAATCATTAAATATGCAAACCCTAAACCAGGAGTCATCATTGGCCATCTCTCTCGCACCTCCCATGTCCAATCGATCAGCCATGTCCTATGAATTTCACCAAGTTAATATCAGATACACCCCTTCCCTGCATTCCACTCACCCAGGCCCCGCTTTCTTCAGCCCTCACTGGGACCACTGCAGAGTCCAGCTCACCGCCCCCGCTCCCACCAGCTCCATCCACTTCACTCTTTCAGGCCTAGCCACACTATAGCCAGAGGGATCTTTTCATATACACTCTGAAATCACATTGTTCTCAATTTCTAAAAATTATTTTTTAAAAAAATTAATTTAAACATATCCCGTTATTTTTATTGGGATTATGTTATGTTTATAGATTAATTTAGGAAGAATCAACATCATTATGTTGTTGATTCTTCCTGTCCAGGAATAGACTTTTCAAGTCTTCTTTTATGTCTTCCAGGTTAATTTAAATTGTCTTCATTTAGTTTTTGTTACTTTTATGCTTAAGAATTTTACTGTGTTGTTCCTAATATAAATGGAGCCTTTTGTTTCCAGACCTCTTCTAACTGGTCATTGTTTGTATACAAGCAAGTCATTGATTCCTACCGTCTTGCTGAATTCTCTTATGGTTTGAATAGTTTCTTAGTAGGTTCTTTTGGGATTTTAGCTGTATGAGACTATCACGTGCAAATAGTGACAATCTTACCTCTTTTTTCCTGATATTTAAAACATTGTCTTTTGCTATGTGACCTTTTTAAAAAAAACATTTTATTTATTTATTTATTATTTTTTGGCTGTGTTTGGGTCTTCATTGCTGAGTGCAGGTCTTCTCTAGTTGTGGTGAGCTGGGGCTACTCTTCGTTGCAGGGTATGGGCTTCTCAACGCGGGGGCTTCTCTTGTTGAGGAGCACGGGCTCTGGGGCATGCAGGCTTAGGTAGTTGCGGTGCATGGGCTCAGTAGTTGTGAGTTGCAGGCTCTAGAGTGCAGGCTCAGTAGTTGAGGCGCACGGGCTTAGTTGCTCCGGGGCATATGGGATCTTCCCGGACCAGGGCTCGAACCCGAGTCCCCTGCATTGGCAGGCAGATTCTTAACCACTGCACCACCAGGGAAGTCTCTTTTCCTGATTTTTAAATCTCTTAGTTCTTTCTCTCCCTCAGCTGTGTTGGCCAGCTCCTCAGAGACCAGTGATAGTGGACATTCTGTCTTATTCCTGAGTAGTGGAACATTACTAGTGTTCCCATGCTAAATGCAGAGTTTCGGGTTGAGATAAGCTTTATTTTGTCATGTTAGGGAAGTATTCATCACTACTTCATTAATGAAGCATTTTTACAGAGTGATTTTAAAAATTCTGACCTGATTATGTCACTCCCCAGCTCTGAGGAGGGAACTATTCTCACCTGTGTCCCAAGGGCCGGGTGCTCCCCAGACTCATCCAGCCAGTTGCTTCTAGAGAATGCCTTGCTCCTTCCAAACTTAAGACCTTGGACACCTGTTTCTTCTGCCTGTAAGGGTCACCGCTCTTCTTCCCACCCCAAATATCTTTGCCTGAACAGCTCCTATGATCTTTCTGAGCCCATGTCAGTAGTCACTCTCCCATGGAAGCCTCTTCAGTCCCTCAGCCAGACCAGATCCTCCCCCCAGTGCCCTGCCCCCTTCCTGGAGAGCCAGACAGAGTCAGGTCATGTGGTGCCTCAGGCGGTGAGTCCCAGGGCGGACCAGGGTTAGGAGGTCAGGAGGAGGCCATGATGCTGGTTCACGTTCTAACAATGAGAGCTGGGTGTCAGGTGATGGTCCTGGGGTGGGAAGGAGGGAACCAATGTGCGAGGTGGTGTGGAGGTAAACGCTATACAGCTCGACCACTGAATGGAGACAGAGGTGGGGGACAGGAAAGGGACACCTAGGGTGCCCTGAGGTCACCTCTTGGATGACTTGATGATGCCGTGTGCTGAGATGGGGATTTCAGAAAGAGGAGCAGATTTGAGAGAAAACGTGGTGAGTTTGGTTTGGACGTTATTCCAGCAGGCATTTACGGAACAGCTTCGGTCATGCCAGGTGCTGTGCCAGGCGCTCAGTGTTCCATGGGACATGACAGACACGGAGCTGTGGACCCGCTGAGTTGGAGGGGCCTGTAGGGCCCCTGAGAGGAGGAGGATGCCGGGGTGGCTGGGTCTGCGGGTCTGGAGCTGAGGGGAGGGGTGGCTGGGGAGTCGTCTGCTCTGAGTTAGGATGGGGAGAACCCAAGGAGCGTGTCGAAGAGCCAATCAAAAGAGGATTTTGGAGAAAAACAACTTTTAAGGTGAGGGAGGAGCAGAGCCTGCAAAGGAGTCTGGAAGGAACTGTGATGAGAGAACAGGATGACGAAGAGGATGGGGACCTGGAAACCAGTGAGGAGGGAGTTCCTCGGAGCAGGAAGTGGAGCCCAGAGTCAAGTCCTACAGAGGGGGTGAGCGAGGAAAGGGCTGGAAGGGTCACTGTGCTGGCAGCTTGGAGGTTACCGGTACCCACAGCAAGAGCGTTTTCAGTGGACGTGAAGTGGGGGCGTCACTGTAGGGGGTGAAGAGAGACGCTGCAGGCCGAGGGGAGGAAGGTGGGGGCTGCAGATCCTGCTCACACTAGGGCAGGAGGAGGCTCAGACAGCATCGGAGGAGAAGGTGACAGTCAGTCTAGAGGAAAAGGTAGAGCAAGTGGGCAAGGGAGGCAAGAGCTGGAGAGCAGGGGCCCCAGGGAGGATGGAGGGAGCGGGGGAAGGTGTCCAAGGCAGGAGGTGGGGAGGGTTAGCCTTAGCCGGTTAGGGCCACCCCTGCACTGAGACAGGAGGAAAGGGAGACAGGAGAGGGGATGATGGAGGGGCGGCTGATGGCGTTCCCACCTCATGGCCTTGACTTTCTCAGTGTTGTCAGCGGCCAAGTGAGAAGAGGTGTGAGGGTTGAGGGTTTCATCTTTTGAAGCCTCCCTTCGTGGAATAGGGAGGGAGCTTTCCAGAAGCGTGGCAGGATTCCTGGGCCTCCAGGATTGGAGACTGTTCACATCTGGGGGAATCTGCTCTGCGCTCTGTGGTTTTCCCCAGCAGGGGCTAGAGGCGTGGGATGGTGTGTAGATGGGGATGGTTGGCTTGATTTATTCAAGGATGGACGATTTAGCAGAGAAAACGAGGGACCAGGAGGCTGGAAAGCTGAAGACAATGGCAAGAGAGAAACCAAAGGGATGAAGCGTGGGGTGCAGGCCGGCAGAGGGAAGTGAGGAGAACAGAGGGGTCCACAGGCCTGGGGAGTGTATTGAGATACCAGAGTGAGAGCCGAAGTGGAGTGTACTTCAAAGACAGCAGATGTGCCAGGGTTATTAATCCTGCAGAAATACGGTGTGAACCTGACCACCGTCCATTAGCATGTGGAAGCATCTTTTAATCAAGATCTTGTTTACGATGTTGTGGGCCATGATGAGAAAGGACTGTGCGTGGGGTGGGGTGCTCTACTCTTCCTCTTTCCTCGGTGGCGGCGTAACGGGTGAGTCTGGTCAGACACTCCTGGGAGGAGGGCCAGTGCGGTGAGAACCCCGAGTTCCTTCTGGGGAGTTGTTCTGCCACCAGTGTGCACCGTTTTCAGCGCCCCGCCAGGACAGCTGCTGGGAAGACTGGCAGACCTCTGCGGGGCCTTCCAATGTGGCCGGACACCGAGGGCGCCACTGTGGGGTTGGCTTCCTCCCCTCGCGCGGGCGGCACCGCACAGGGCAGAAGGGGAGAGGGCTTCCTGCTCCCATCCTCTGGCACGCCCGGCCTGGTCAGCTCTTCTGTCGTAGGGAGCTGCCCGGGAGAGTGGGCTGGGTTTGCAGAGCAGGGTAGTGTTTTGCTAAACCAGTGATCTGTGAACTGGTATCCATCTAAAATTAGCCTGTGAAAAGATAAGCTTTAATATGTGTCATTAGGTGGCATGACAAGTAATTGAGAGTGAAATTTCTCATTAAAAAAAAAATCTCTGTGCAAATCAGGCCCTCTTACATAAAAGAAAACGGTGGGGGTCTTTCTCAGCTGCTCTTTTCAGCGGCCCCTGACGCTGCCGGACAGCGGCCCCCAGTGGGTGAGCGCGGGGAGAGGCCCCTCTGCTTCGCTTGCTGCCTCCAGCTCAGGCTTGAGGAGGTTGTGGACGGAGAGCAGCCCTGTTGCATATTCACTAGTGACCGTCCCGTCAGTGCTGGATCATTCCTGAAGTTCATCGTGGCACACGTTTAGTCATTTGGTGGTCTGGCAAATGTTCTGTGTTTCTCCCTACATCAGGTCTCATCTCCTGACCTTGACTGGGTCTTGACCTTGGTTGGGTCTCCGCAGTCAGAGGTCTCCACGCTCAGTGCTTGTTTGCCAGGCGCTGGTCTTCATTGTTCTGGCCCCTGGCTTCCAGCTTGAGTGATGTTCGCACCTGTGTACCTGGGTGACAGGAAGAGTGAGTCACGGTTTCAGTTTCCCACATCCAGTACCTTTAATTCCTTCCCTTCAAGGGATGACGAGATTGTGTGTGTGCCTGGGAGCGGGGAGGGGAGAGGTGGGTGAAAGCTACAGTCGAATGACTGGGATCTGAATGGTCTGAGTCATGTCTCCCTGTGTGGATCGTGGTGGGCAGGGAAGGAATGATCTGGGGGTGACTGAGGCCTGGAGGAGGTTTCTGAGGCTGCCCTCCTTGGGGCTGGATGGTGAGCACTTAGACACGGCCATCGAGACTTCTGGGTCACATTTTTCCAGCTGAGAGGTGGAATGCAAAACTGGGTCATGAAATCAGTTTAATAGGTTGCTGGTCACAATTAAGAATGGAATAGAATAGAAGAGACTAGAAGAGAAGAGAAGAATAGAATAGAAAGTAGAGTACATCTCCTTTGATAAGGGTAAGAATTGTTTTGTAAAACTTTGTTTCAGTTGTGTGTGTGTGTGTGTGTTTTAGGCTGTGATGTAAAAATGCATTTATTGCTATGGTTAACGGTCCCAAAAGTTTGAAAACCACTGCTCTAGATGAATGGTTGTCTTTAATGAGCTGTTTGGATAAGGATTGAGGAGTATTTATTTATGTGTGTATTCCCTTCCCTAATATATGTAGCATATCTTAGGTACTTATGTAGACAGTTATTTGTGGACAAAAGAAAGGAAGGAAAGGATGAAAGAGAAGAAAGGAAGAAAGGGGAAGGGAAAAGGAGGAAAGGGAGGAAGCTCTGATTTCATAGCCCTGAAGGGTTGGAATAAGGCAGATGTGGGGATCATACTTCATTCCTCAAGCTCATGCCAAGATCTCAGCAACCATCTCCCTTCTTTTTAAAAACAACTTCCTGAGAGACCTGGAAAGTGACTCAAAGAAGACGCCATAAGGATGGGTAGGGGTAACCAGCTCCAAACCAAACAGCCGAAGGTCAGTATAGTAGAGGACCATCGGGGCAAAGGAAATGTCTGAGATGTTCTTGCCCAGGGCGTATGTAATCTCTGCTCAAGAGATCTTGATTGGGGGATACGGTGTATTAAGTTCCTATTGCTGCTGTAACAAATTGCCACAAATTTAGTGACCAAAACTGCACACATTTATTATCTTACAGTTCTAGAGATCAGAAGACCAAAATGGGTCTCTCTGGGCTAAAATCACGATGTCGGCAGGCTGCGTTCCTAGTGGAACCCCTGAGGGGGATTCTGTTTCCTCGCTTTTGCCAGTATCTGGAGGCTACCACATGCCTTGGTTTGTGGCCCCTCCCTCTAGTTTCAAAGCCAGCAATGTCCGATTGAGTCCTTCTCATGCTGCCTTCTCTCTGGTTCTCTCTTTCAGTTTTCTCTTCCACTTTAAAGGACTCAGAGGTTACATCTAGGATGTAACTAGACGGGATAATCTCCCTATGAGCTGATTAGCAAACTTCATTCCATCTGCAACCTTAATTCCCCTTTGCCATGTAATCTAACATATTCACAGGTTCCGAGCATTAGGATGTTGACATCTTGCAGGGGCCATCATTCTGCCTACTGCGTGTGGTTCATTCTAAGATTGCCAGTCTTTGGTGGCCCCTGCCAAAGCTTTTGTATTTATGTGGAGTACAGTCAGCCTCGGCATATGTGCCATGCGCATCTCGTGGATGTGATAAATAGTTCCATTCATTCCGAGCAGGGTAGTGGTCCCAAGGGAAAGGCTGATCTGACAGCTGAGCTTGGCTGGGTTAATCATACAGCCAGGTTGTGCGATGCTCTTGTGTGGTGCTTGGCAGAGCTGTCATAGTATTGCTGATCTGCTTGGTGAAGTTGATTGTAAACAGCAGCTCTCTTCACCAGGCTCACCTACTCCCACCTGCCAGATTATGTGTGGAACACAGGGTGAAACGGGTGTGAGTATGGGTAGTAGAAACTGCCTGCGTCAGGCTCTGGGCAGTGTTACTTGCATTTAATCTTCAGAACAGCTGTCCGAGGTTGGTGTCATTACTATCCCTATTTAGAGAAGAGGCAAGCAGGGTTCTAATTCATCCAGTAGGTGACTCAGCTGGTCTCAGCGGCAGGGCCTGGGTTCCAGCCTAAAGTTCTCCTCTTGGGAACCACAGAGAGGGGAGATGAGTGCCAGGCTCCTAGCCCTGGATAGGAGTTGTTGGGTCAACTGTGTACTCAGGTTTCCCACCGCCATAGAGGGGTTGATAGTACCAGCATCTGTATCCCATGCAAGGTGGTGTGTCAGTGATGGGGGAGAATGAAGGGGCTGCTCCATGGATGAGAATCTGTTTTGATGCCTGAGGATCAGTGGCCTAGCAGATTTGATGGGGGTTAAGGAGCAAGTTTCTACATTATTACTGGTATGACATGTTGAAATCTCTTAACTGTTGAGAGTATCCGGGGTTACTTCAACTTCTTAGGAAATTTAGTCTGAACTAGTGATCACAATAAACCAAACAAGTTACCTGACATTTTCCTTTTGGCTTTACTTTAAAAGTAATTTTTATTGGAGTGTAGTTGCTTTACAATGTTGTGTTAGTTTCTACTGTTCTACAGCAAAATGAATCAGCTATCCCTTTGGCTTTTTAAAGAAATATTCCTTTAGGGTCTTCCCTGGTGGTCCAGTGGTTCAGACTTTGTGCTTCCACTGCAGGGGGTGTGGGTCCAATCCCTGGTCTGGGAACTAAGATGCCCCATGCAGTGTGGTAGTGTGGTGCAGCAAAAAAAAAAAAAAAAAAAAAAAGGAAGGAAATGTTCTTTTAATTTTTCCCGCTTGGACTCTTGGAAATGCTCAGCCAGTAACAATCTACTGAAGGGCTCACAAGTTGGCCTCGTGAGAAGCCATGGGAAGAAGCAGAGTTCACTTGCAGCTTCTTTCTGTTTGTGGTGAAATTTGAGTTTGAGGCTTCTTGTGCTGTGCATATTTGATTTTTAAAATAAGTGGAAAACATTTTAGGCAAACAAAAGAACCTTGGCTTACTCATCTTCGTATCTCCAGAACTTGACAGAGTGGATGCGTGACAACTGTGTTGAATGAATAATCACATTATTCATTCCTTTATTAGTAAAATATCACTTGAGTAAGAGGCTGTGGGCAACAAAAGAGAACAGGGTAGAGCCCTTACTCCAAGGAGCTTCCTGTCTCACAGATGTATTTGCCCAGTGCTTTTTCTAAGGATGTTAGTAGCTGTATAGAAAGTGGAAAGCTTATGGAAGGGTTCATAAGTCAACTGAGATTTGCCTGCGTTGCTGCTTTGCTGAACAATTTATTTCCTTTGTCTGGTAGCCTTCCAGCAGGAGGTGGTTTTTTTGATAATTTCCATTATAATGTAAATTATTTTTTAAAAAATATTTATTTATTTAGACTGCACTGGGTCTTAGTTGTGGCACGTGGGATCTTTGTTGTGGTATGTAGATTTCTTAGTTGTGGCATACAGACTCTTAGTTGCTGCATGCAGACTTCTTAGTTGTGGCATGTGGACTCTTAGTTGCGGCATGTATGTGGGATCTAGTTCCCCAACTAGGGATTGAATCTGGGGCCCCTGCATTGGGAGTGTGGAGTCCTACCTATTGGACCACCAGGGAAGTCCCTATAATTTAATTTAAATTTGACTTCCTGCGAGGTAGAATTCAAGGTGTTAAGATTGCACCGAGGCAGACCTGCTTTGTACTAGAAATCTAACTGACGCTATTTCCACGTGATTTTGTGAACAGCAGAATGGCTTTCATGCCACTTAAGCCACTGACACAGCCAAATGTTTCAACCTATGGTGACCGCTAGGGTAATGCAGAAAAATGTAGCAGGAAAAGCACCTTTTCCACGCTTCTTAAAGTTGCCATATACTCGACATTTAAGCATGTGCAATTTCTTGAGACCATTTTTATGTTTTTGAATCCAGATGGTTGTTCCAAAAGGAGCACTGTCCCTGCTGATCAAGTGGGAAGTAAGGAAAAAAGTTTCCTTCTGCATTAAAACCTACTTTGGAGGGCAGTCTACTGTTGTTGTCATGGGGCTGTAGCATCTCACCTCCCAACAGGCAGTGTGTCTCTTTCTAATGAGGATTTTAAATGGCCTGTGGTCACTTTTCTTTGAAAACCTTGTCATGTGCCTTAGCAGATGGCGAGTTTGCATTTGGGCATGAAATCTAGCACACTGCTGGCACGATCACTCTATTACTTGAGACTTATTTGGGTAATAAGAATTTATAATTGAATTAAGTTGGCCCTTATACCTAATTATTTTAATTTCATGGGGGCACACGTTTGCAAGCTAAATGCCAAATACCATTGTGTGTCTTTCCTGATAAGGAAAAGAGGGTAGTTTTCTTTGAATAATTATAGCCCCCTCTTGGATGATGCTTTTTATTTGCCTAAATGCAGAAACTCATAGATGTTCTCTAAATAATGGAAGAAAAAGGTTTCAAAGGAGTGACTAAGACAAAACCAGAGACTTAGGGCTCTCAGAGCCTGGCCTGGGGTGAGACATTCAAGAACAGTTGTCTAACTACAGCTAACTTTTGGGCAAATCAGTTAACCTTCATGGTACTATTTTGTCTGAGTTACAGTGGGGGGAGTGGATCCAGGGTCTCTTCCGGCTCTGAGGACTCTCTAGTTGCATGACTGTGCTGCTGGGAAGGACAGGTTTTGGTAACAGCAACAGGACAGAGTGATGTGTGCAAATGTGCACAGACGCACCCACTCATGATTCAGAGCACAGCTGGTGGCGCTCAGTGACCTTGACAAGCGTCCTTTCGGATGGAGACATTAACAAGCTGTGACATGACATGTGCTGTGAAAATGGAGGATGCTTTGATGTCTTCCAGTTGGCCGGCTTACATCTTTCCTGAGGGAGCGCTGGACTTATGGGTAAAGGAAATAGCAGCGACTGGGGAAAAAAAAAAAGAGGTCCACTCCCTTCCACACTCACACTTTGTTCCTGGTAATTGTATCCGTATGTGACTGAGCCAAGTGTACGCCTCGTCATAAATAGCTTCCAGCCCACGTGGTTTTCGACACTGTCCAGAGATGTGCTAAAGGGTATTGGAAAAACCCACCTCTGAGATGAGACAAACTCCAACAGCGAAAAGAAACTAGGAAAGGAAAACAGTATTGTATCTAACACATAATTATTTGCTGATAATTTAAAAGAGACGCTAGCTTATAAAATATATATTTATATATGATAGCTCTGTTATATTTTGAGTTGAGGGTCATGGAGCTATTCTGATGCTCTGAGTAGACTGAGATGAGGGGACTGCAGAGTTCCCATCCCCCGAAGCCAGGTGAGGACCCCCGGGAGCTGAGGCCTGCTACACTGGGCTGGCTGGTGGTTCATATCAGCCCAAACTGTGGCCAGAGTGATCCTAGCATTCTCCTTTCTTGTGCTCTGTAAGTCCCCATGAGGACTTACTCTGATAAAATGATTTCAGCCTGGTTGCCACTTCCCCTTAGCTCCCCCTGTGATGCTCCTAGGTGCTCTTAAACATTGTATGTGGGTCACTGAAAGCACAGTCCTGTGAATCATTTAGGCCACAGTAATAGCTGCAATAGGGCTTTCTTTTACTATCCCCTTGGTACTTTCGAAATGGATCTTTCACCCAGTTTTATTCAGTTTATCAAACTTTGGTCTGTGTGGATCAGGCCACATGAAGATGCACACTCAACAAGCTTTACACGATAAGGAAGAGCCAGGTTACAGAAAAAAATAAAAAGAGCAGCTCTGGCCTCCTCCATTTATAGTTCCGTGGAGCCATTTGCTTAATGAAACTGGACCAGCTCCACGACAGAGAGAATCCTTGTGACATGTTTTGTAAGAGACCTGCAGGGTTGGCTGTAGTCTCCGGAGAGGGGACCTGCTCGGGGTTGCCGTTCCTGGACTGCCAGCAAAGCCTTTACAGCTTCCTGGGTTTCTCCAGCAGCTTATTTTTTTTGACCTTCACACAAAGACATAATGCAAGTTGTTCTGCCATCACTGAGCACAAGGATCTCCACCCTGGGGCTCGTAGAAGTTTGTGCTCACGCAGGAAGGAATTGCCCCATCAGGTCCTCCAGGTGGAACATATGTTTATCCCTCTTAATTCTCATATTGATTTTAAGAGCTTTGCAGATGGGGAACTAAGGATCTGTGAAGTCACCAGGTAGCAAGAGGTAGGTCTGTATAGGGTGTGACTAGCATACACCTTGCTTGTGGGGAGCTTGCCTCCTAATCTAGGGAGATTAGGTAGGTATGTAAATTGGGGGAAAAATGCGTGCACATGTGGAGATGTAAGTGAGAGAGGGAGAGAAGGGGGTGTTCTGGAAAGTTCTCACGGAGTAGGTAACATTGGGATGAACCTTCTTCAGGAGAGGCGAGGACATAGACAGGTATGTGCTTGGCCAATGTCTGTCTCTGGGATTAGACTATGAGCTCAGTAGGCAGGCGACCCCCGTCACTCCTTTCTTCCTCTCTGCACTGAATCCTGAGGGCCTGGAGGCGAGGCAGTGAGCCCGGCACACGTGGGTGGATGGTCTGTGTGTGAATGGGCACTTGGCATGGATGTGGGCACGGCGGGTGTCTTATGCAGGGAGAACAGCATGGGTGTGAAGAGATGGACAGGGTCTGGTTTGTTTTTCCTGGTGTCTTGGGCAAGGAGAGGGTATGAGGAGTAGCGGATGAGGCAGGACAAGGGTTAAAGGGTCTCTAGAGGCCAGTCCGCAGCGTCCTGCCAGGGGTTAGCCGTGGAAGAAATCCTCCCCTTCTTCCTTAGTTGTAAAATGGAGATAAGGAAGGTACACCCTCTTAAGACTGTTTGGAAGATGAAGTAAACAAGATCTGGCAAGTGTCTAGCACATACTGACCCACGGTAGGCTACGTGCTCCACAGCAGCTCGCTGTGACTGCTGTTCTGAATTCACTGGCCATCGGGAAAGTGTTGCCTGCGTTGGTGAAGTGATGTGATTGGGGCTGAGCTTTTAGGTAAATTAGTCTGGCAGCAGCAGGATGGTTTGCAGTGGCGGCAGAGGCCCCACAGGGATGCAAAGGTGAGGTACTAGGCACTGGACTAGCCCGCCCAGGTGAGGAGTCATCAGGACTTGAACTGGGGGTTCTGGGAAGAAGGTAGTGGTGGGTACAGGTGCCTGAGACCTCACGGAGGCTGAATCTCCAGGACTTGGTGATTCGCTAAAGAGAAGGATGAAGGTTGGAATCTGAGCCCCGAGGGGAATAATGATCCTATTCACGCCAAGAGGGGACCCAGGCAGGTTTGCCTTGGAAAGATGATGTGTTCGGTCTGGGTTGTGTGGGTTCCATGGTGTGTGTGGACTTTCCAGATCTAGAAGTTCCGGCATGTTAGGAGATGCCATTCTAGAACTCTGGAGGGAGGTCGGACAGGCGAGTACAGGGAAATCACCTGCACAGAGCCCCCGGAGAGGGGGCTGAGGACAGGCCCGAGCTCCTGAGAAGGGGCTAGAGTGGCAGGTGGTGGGGACCAGGAGCAGAGGAGGCTGAGAAGGGGCGGGGGGACTGTGTTTGTGCATGTGAGACGGTGACAGCAACTGGCCCTGCTTACATGGCCCCGACCTGTGACCACCGTGGTACGTCCCAGTGCAATCCAGGCCTTTCTCATAATCGATGTGGCCTCACAGAGGGCCGGGGAGCCCGGGGCACTGCCTCGGAGCCCCACCGAGTGCCTTTTGCCGAAGGCTCATTGTTTTCCGGTCACACAAAGCTTTCCACTGGACAGCACATTTTCACTTTCAGAAGGCACCCACGCAGACAATACGGGACACCAAATTAGGTTAACGGATGTGTCCTTCCTTCCTTAAGGAGGCCATGTCCCCTCAAGAGGATACCTAGATTCTCTTTATAGAGGCGTCGTGTGCGCTGAGCCATGCTCACGGGCCGCTTGGACAGGTCTTCATTCCGTTCTTGCCCCAGGCTTGAATCGGTTTGTCTTTGCAGTAAGATTTAAGCTTTTAATATTTTTTAAAAAAAGTAATGAGCTCCCCTCCCAGAAAAAGTCCTGTTTGTGCCTGTACACAGCGCCTGGGTCATTGCAGTGGATTCACAGATCCCCTGAAAACCCCAGTTTAAGAATCTTTCCCTTAAAGACTCAGTCTCATTGTTTCCATGTCACTAGTAGAATGACCTCCTACCGTCAGGGTAAGATACACTAAAATTTTGCATTATTGGAGGCCACTAGCTCTTCTAGACAGCTATATTGTTGACTACAGTGGGATAATAAATTTATATATTGAAAACTGGGAAAAATAGTCCTGGCTAAATTAATAGACCTCACTGTTTCTATGGGATGGTGGAGTAAAAAAATACAGCCAGGTTTACTTCTTCTTTATTTTATAAATTATTTGATTTTTAAATATGGATTAAGCTAGTTAAAAGTTATGTGTACTGAACTATTGTGTAATTTGTTATTGAAGTAAAATATACATGACATAAAATTTATCATTTTAACCATTTTAAAGACTATAGTTCAGTTTTAATTAATTCTATTGTGAAAATTTTCTAAATCTTCAAAAAGATATGAGAAAGTGGAAAGAAGTATAAGGAAGTATTTACCTGGAAAAATATACTTCTTGAACTGAGTGCTAAGGTGTCACAAATTTGGGCTTCCCTGGGCAAGAAGAAAGGAAACAATTAAGTTAAGAATGCTTATGGGGACTTCCCTGGTGGTGCAGTGGTTAAGAATCTGCCTGCCAATGCAGGGGACACAGGTTTGATCCCTGGTCCGGGACGATCCCACATGCCGCGGAGCAACTAATCCTGTGTGCCACAACTACTGAGCCTGAGCTCTAGAGCCCGTGAGCCACGACTAATGAGCCCATGTGCTGCAACTACTGAAGCCCGCATGCCTAGAGTCCATGCTTCAATGAGAAGCCTATGCACCACAAGGAAGAGTGGCCCCCGCTCACCGTATCTACAGAAAGCCCTCGTGTAGTAACGAAGACCCGACACATCCAATAAGTGAAAATAAAATAAATAAATATATTTTTAAAAAAAGAATGCTTATGGGAAGTTCTCAGAGATTCTAGAAATAGAATTAGTTTTTTTATATGGAATGATTGTTTTTTTTTTTTTTTTTGCCAGAGGTGTAAGGAAATCTCTAAGGTAGCCAAATGAAGAGAATTTTAGAGATTGTAAGATTAAAATCTGGACTTTGAGTTGCATTTGGAAGTACGGAAAATCAGTGAGACTCTTGAAAACATATGTCAGCTGTAGAGAAATCTCTGTGTTTTTCATCAGCTGAAGTTAACAAATTATCTTCACATTTATCTGTAGCAGAGCACAATGCTAAAATCCCATGTGAATTTGCAAATGTGAGGATCACCATAGTAACATCTATATTAAACTTTACATTTTAACATTGTTAGTAAAAATGCTTGTGCCTTTATAAAAGGGCTTTCTCGGGGAATAAAGTGATATTTCCCCTCCTACTATACCACAGGATATTCCTCCCTTGTTCCAGGCATTGTTTTTGAAATCCAAAAGTCTGGATGTCATATTAGAAGCAGCCAAAATATTGGTGTTGGTATCAGGAAGTTGGAATGCTATTTCTAAAAGCAGTTTGAGCCAAAGTTATGGAATTTATGGATGTATTTGGCTAAGGGGAATAGTAGGGGATGCGTTGGCCAAATATATTTTATAAGTGATAAATTCAAGATTTTGTCCAGACTATAGTGAGTTCCAGGAGCTGAATTCATCTAGAACTGGGTATTCATGCTGAGTTAGCTGCTTCACTGCTCAAAGAATCGTATTGCCAATGGAGAGTCTTTATTGCAGTGAATTACGAGGGTCATGGAATGACTTTTTTTTTCTTTTAGTACCCTGTCACTTAGGGTTGGTACATTTCCCCATCCAAAGAAACTTTGTCATTTGCTGCATTTAAGTGTAGCCATTTACATCTCTTATTTCCTGCTAAAATTTTCCTTTGTTCATTTGCAGAACATCTTAGGGCCCTTCAAAAAATGGCAACTACTATTGCAGAGCACTGGAAATTACTTTTAAGAATTTATAGGAGATATGAGAAGCTTTGTAAAGATTGGAGAAGGACTGATTCTAAGATAACTCTTTTTAAAAAGAAAAGGAGAGCTGCCCATGGGTGTTGATTTATGGTTTAACTTTACTGGGGAAGGCATCAAATTAGGTAAGTAAGCCCTCTGCACACAGGGTCCTGAGACTCACCGCTCGGACTCCAGGAAGAGGTGAAGGTGCCAGCCTAACCCAGCATCTCCATAGGAGAGACACGTGGAACCCACTCAGAAAATGCTCCTCACTGGACCAAGCCCTGTGGAAGGGACAGGAAAGTGAAAGCAGGGTTCTTTCCTAGTCCATGCACAGAACCTACAAGACAAAGGAATCATGTGTGAACAACAGAATAACGAAAACTAAACTCCTTGGGATCCAACAGAGACGTGGGAGGGGGAGAAGCAGCCATCTACTTGGGGTTCACTAGGTCTTTTTAGTCTTCAGAGAGGAGAGAGGAGCTGTGGTTAGGAGCATGCTGCCTGGGTTCAAATCCCGGCCCTACCACTTTCCAGCTGTGTGACCTCTCTTACCTCAGGTGAACTACTTACCTCAGTGGAGATAATGATAGGACCTACCTAAGAGGACTATTGAAGGATTAAATTAGGTAATAAAGTGCCCAGTTCACAGTGTGTGGCATGTAAATATTTGCTAGAATTATTTTGTCACCTCATCACGTGCGTCAAGAAATCCAGACTTCCTACCTAAGGCCCCTGTTGCTAAGAGTGTGTTTAGCTTATTGATCTTCGGGATTCGGGGGCTTCTCCCAGGGAACCTCTACAAAGCTTGTGCCAAGTGGATTGAGGAGCCCTAAGAGACTACCCGTCACTCTCAGGGTTCTGAAATTTCAACACGCGTATTTACAGAGTATTCACTCCCCCAAATACTGCACTTGCCAAATATTGGTTATGTTATTTCTTGAGGGGTATTTCCTCATGCCTCCGATTTGCACAGAGGAGGAGCTATCTGAGCAGGCAGTTTGCATCAGAGTAAGGGAGACGGTGCCCTCCTTCCTCCCTCCCTCCCTCTCCACACATAGTGTGATGTGCTGGGTGAGCGAGAGTCTGGTTTCTCGCGTTATCCTGATTGACAGCTGTGTGACCCAGGGCATGGTATCCTTAGCCCATTGCGTGGATAAGCCTTAGTTTTCTTATCCACGCAATGGGCTGATAATGATGTTTACCTCATAAAATGGGATGATTAAAAAAAGATGAAGCTTCTGTAAGATGTTACCATCAGGGGAAACTGGGTGAAGAGTACACAGGACCCCTCTGTACTATTTTTGCATCTTCCCGTGAATCTATAACTATTTCTAAATAAAAAGTTAAAAAAATAGAAAAGCATGAAAAGAACTTAGCATTGTTCTTGGTCCACAAGTGCTAAGAAATTTATTGAGTATGCATGTGTATTTATTGAGTACGGATGTACTCTACTAAATATTTTATAGGTATTAACTCATTGCATCCTCAGAACACCCCTACGTGTAGGTCCTAGGGTTACCCCCATTTTGCAGATAGGGAATCTGAGTAAAGGGAAGAGTGGGCCACTTCACTTGGACCACTTCCAAGGTTACCCTGATGTGAGTGGCGGGCCTGGTGGCCGGCTGCGGAGCCCAAGCGTCTGCCACCGTGCTATGTGCCCCTCCCCGTGTGCCTCGCGTCTTCTGATGGTAGTGGAGCCCTCCATCTCAGAAGCTACGCGCGCATCTTTCATTTGTAATTCATGCAGGAGAAGCGAACCCTTTTACGTGCCCTAGGATTTGAATGTGCACTCATGGCTAGTGACACTTAACATGTTTTTGGTAACCTGGGTGAAATAAAGGTGATAAATGTGATAACATGTTTATAACATTTACATATAACACCATGGTGAACTTGTTCGTATTGTGAAAGATGAGAACAGAGTTCGAAGTGGCCTTGAAAACTATGTACTAGAAATTATTCATCAAAACAGCAGAGGCTTGACTGAGACTAGTTAAAATACAACTGCTACACGGAACGGGGGAGACGGGCAAGGTCACAGGTTTGCTCCGAGAGGTCTGGTCCTCTTGCTGGGTGCCAATGAAGTGCCTTGGGGTTTCCTTGAAACAAACATACTTAGTATATTAATAGCAGCGTGACAAGGCCAGATCGGGGAGTTATCTTCCCTGGGGCCATTATCAGGCTTTTATCATAATACTATGTTCAGTTTTGTTATGCAGTTTCAAAGGTAACGTGAAATTGTCCGGAGCAGAGCAGTAAAAGTGATTGTGGAGGCTGTTGTAGCCATGGCAGCAAGGAACCTAAGAGACAGTGACCTGCGACCCTGCTCTTACGCGAGGTGTGTGAGGGTTTCTTCTTTTCCAATTAGTGGCTTGAACTTTTCTTTAAAGAGCATCTTATTGCCGAGTTACCGTCACCTTGAAGTTTGTGCTCAGACAGCGCCTGCTCGTTTCTCAGCTGTTGAGCAGGAGCACGTGGGGAGGTCCCCTGGTGTTCCCCACGGCCCATGGTCATCGTCAGGTCTGATCACTGTTATTATCGTCTCTGCTTTATAAATGTGGACGTGGGTTCCCAGGTGTACTCCAGACGGCCCCGCTTCTCCGCACTTTCCTCCAGTGATTAAACACTGAAACACCCTCCATTCCCAACTCCAGGGAGTGGTGGCCCTTGGCAGTTCCCCTGTTGCGTTCATTCTGCTTCATCCTGCATTAGAGAACGTGCATGTGCATGCGACCGGCCCTTATCGCAGCCTCCCCTGCTGCCTTGCATCAGGCCCCCATCACTATCACCTCCTGGCGGCTCTCTGCCATCCCCTGACCCCGTCTCCAACCCTGTTCCCAACACAGTGTCCAGAGTGGTCTTTTAAAACAGAAGTCCAATCAGGTGGCCCCTCTGCTCAGAATCGTCAGAGCCCTTACGATTGCTGGGAGGTCTGCGTGAGCGCACCTGTCTGAGCTGCCCCAGGCGGCCTCAGCCCCCACCCTCCTGTCTCCACGTGTTCCCCAACACCCAGCCACTCTCCCACGGGGTCCGGGCACTTGCTGTTCCCTTGGTTGGGAAGCCTTTTGCCCCAGATGTCCACATGGCTTATTTCCTGTCTTCCTTCAGGGGTTTAGTCAAATGTCACCTCCTGTTGCACCCCCAGCCCTTGGCCACCCTCCCTGAAGTGGAAACCCCCCCCTACACTTCATAGTCCCCCTCCCTACTTATTTTTTTTAAGATTTATTATTTATTTGTTTGTTTTTGGCTGCATTGGGTCTTCATTGCTGTGCGTGGGCTTTCTCTAGTTGCAGTGAGCGGGGGCTGCTCTTTGTTGCGGTGCAAGGGTTTCTCATTGAGGTGGCTTCTCTTGTTGCAGAGCAACGGCTCTATGCATGCGTGCTTCAATAGTTGTGGCATGTGGGCTCGATAGTTGTGGCTTGCAGGCTCTAGAGGTCAGTCTCAGTAGTTGTGGCGCACTGGCTTAGTTGCTTGGGGGCATGTGGGATCTTCCCGGCCCAGGGATCCAATCTGTGTCGCCTGCATTGGCAGGCAGGTTCTTAACTATGGTTCTAGCAGGGAAGCCCCCCTACTTATTTTGAATCCTTTCTTCTGATCACTATCTAATATAATATATGCCTTACTTTTTTATCTTAGTACCTCTTTCCATTAAAGTGTATGCTTCTCAAGGGCAGAATTTTAAAAATCTCTTTTATTCTCTACTGAATCTTCAGTATCAAGAATGGTGCCTTGGAACAGTAAGTGCTCAATAAATATTTGTAGAGTGAATGATTAGTAATATTGGTCATAATCCGTGTAAGTCCCCTGAAGGCAGCTTCGTGGATGATTAATGAGACACACCTGTTTTTGTATCTCCTGTGGAACTTGGCACCATGCCTGGCATGCGGGCTGTCCTCAGTAAATATTTGGTACCTTCAACTGGCAGACAGGGCAGAGTCTCCAGGTTGGGAAGTTGACCTGTTTGCAGGGAGAGAATTGGGCCATTGACTTATTGGAGTCTTTTCTGGTTCCAGGGTCTTTAACGATTTCAGTGTCAACCCAGAGTGAACCTTACAGTCCCCAGAGTTCTGTTTCTGCCCTCTTTTTTGTGTCTGTAATAGTTTTGTGTCTTCAAGTAAGATGCTAGTGGAAGTTGGAAAGAGGGGCCTAGCAACCTTTTAGAAGGTGGAGATCATGGCAGAGGCGGAAATTAGATGTAGAATTTGTCTGGAAGTATTGCATGTGACTCGGATCATTCTGGGCTTTGCAAATTCTGCATTCTGTCCCAGCAGGTTTCTGATATTTGAGAAGAGAGCTCTTCAGCTGGAAGTTGTTTCCAGGCAGACACCAAATACTTGTTCTTATTTCCAGATTTCTGTTAATTTGGTTATTTGTTCTCTAAGGCTGTAGTCTCCCCATTGCTTACTGCTTTTGCAAGTGCTAGATTGGCAGATGTGCTGTGTGGGAGTAAGGAAGGAAAATCTCCTATGTTAATTTCTCTCTGACAAGCACGTGTGCAAATCTAGACACAGGCTCTGGTATAAAAAAGTAAAAGATGAAAGAAGAAAAAAGAGAAAAGTTTCCATTCTTGTGTGTGTGTGTGTGTGTGTGTGTGTTATTTCCATACAGAAAAGATCCCCTGTTTCATGGAATCCTATGTTCAAAACATGTGTGCACTTTATCTTTTTCTTCCTCACATGTAGGGTTTTATTAGGAGAGAAGGTCCCTCAGTATCTCAATTGCAGTAGCTTATTAATGGAGAACATTGGGAGAAGTAAAATTGTTAAATGAAAAATAAGATGAAGTAGCTCAACTTGAGAACCATGGGCACAGAACTATTAATAGTCAATAATGTATGTTGCATTCATACTCAATGTCAGCATCTCTGCCTGCAGCTTTATGTGCTTTTCTCATTTATTCCTCACAAAAAGCCAGTGAGGGGGGTGCTCTTACAGATATAGAAACTGAGGCTTAGAGAGGTCTTTGTTCAAGGTCATTCAGCCACTGAGTAGTAGCACCACATGTTCAAAGCTGGCTGCCTGATGTCAGAGCCTGTGTTCGTACTTACTGCACTACACTTCCCCAGTACGTATGGGAAAGACACATAGTGATGTGAAAAGTATTCTTCATCTAACACCTCTCCTCCCCAGCCTGCT